>NW_024582060.1:2237426-2243709 GCF_017639235.1 Corvus kubaryi | reverse complement strand
AGGTGAGGGATCACGAGTGAGCTGGGTGCTGCCCCTCAGGGATGGCTTGGCTTCTCCCTGCACAGCAAGCAGTGATCCTTTATCATTCTTCCCAACTCCTGCTCAGGCAAGAACACCGGGCTTCTTGTCTGTTTACACACTCTGCTCAGGGCTAAACTTAAGGTTACAACTGGAGAGCAGGAGTGAACCAAGTTCTTTGGAAACAGTGTGCTGATAATTTTAGCAGTCACTTTACACGGTGTCATGTACTCTGCAGACTAGAGATGAATTGCCACATGGTTCTTCACTGGCACTTGAGTGCAGTAGCACACCACAAAAGGCTTATGTAGAGCAAGCAGTGTTAAGAAAACAGCTGTGGTGTTCACAAACCATGGTGCTCTATTGTTAATTCAGTGGTCTTTGACTGCAGCTGCTTACCCGGATTTCAAAAAGCCTAGACAGATTAAGTGAAATATGGAAGTCCTGTAGATGTGCCTTTGGAATAGGACAGAAAGATGCATCTTTCACAAGTGGCAGATGCAAGAGCTTGCCAAGAGTCCTGCAACAGCTGGCACGTGTAATTGCAACTTTGGATGAATTTTTCTATTCCCTCTGCCAATGCCTTCTTGGTGATACAGAGAGATGCCTTTTTCATGAGTACTCATTTCTTCTAACCAGCTTGCAGACTTGTTCTTTAATTTTGTGGATTTTGCTTACAGCCTCTGTTTTTTTCAGAGAGGTGATTTCCAGCTGTTTCTCTTGTTAGGTGTTTGACTTCAAACTGACTAAAGAGGAGATGGCAACCATTTTCAGCTTTAACAGAAACTGGAGAGTCTATACAATGAGCACGTAAGTGGTAGCATTCAGTATTTGTTTTTCTCCAACCCCTTAAGTTATGAATACTATATACACAGAGGTTTTACATCTAAATACTGCCTAGAATGCCAAGAGCCTGGATTATGAAGTAATTGGGATGTTCCAAGTGTACAAAAAACACATACTGTAGAGGAAAACAAATCTGGAACGAACCCATCCTACAACACAGAGTTCATATCCCACCTTAGTGGCTTCTTTAAGCACAACTAGAAAGGAAAATTATGACTAAAATGAAGTCTTCTATTTCCTTCAGGGGCAAAACTCACAAGGACTACCCATTCAATGCAGAATACTGAAGATGTTCATATCCTGCCCTCCTTCAGAGCTTGGTCTAGTATTTTTCCTATCAATTTATCTAGCTTTCTTACTGCATCTCTCCTCCTGCAGCCAGTGAAGTCACAGCAGTGATTATCTTTTGTTTGTATATTTTGTGGGGTTTTTTTATATTCAGTGATTATCTTTTGTTTATTCTTTCTGAAAGATACAGTAAAATTGTTCCAAAAGAATAAACTGGGGGCTGTAATAATTTTCTGTCAAAATGTGGATTGAGTAATCCACATTTAGCAAGGGAGAGACTTTGAACTACACATTCACATCTATAATTTATCCTGTTTCAACACAACAGGCTGAGGAGGATAGTTGGCAGTTATGGGAGAAAAATCTGAGAAATGTGAACTAAAGGCCAGCAGTTTTATCACTCCAGAAGTAACTGAGAAAGGAGTTTTTCCTACTTAGGAAAAACTTTCCCTTAGGGGGAAAAAAAAAATCCATAAGCAGAAAGCACACAGGTGCGTGGTCGGCAGTATCTGCAGGCAGGTTTTCTCCTGGATTTTCCCCGGGACAGGGCACACTCCCGGCGGGCAGCAGAGGGCAGCCAGCCCTCAGCCACTCGAGCCAGCCCCATTCCCGGCAGTGCAGGGACATTCCCTACTGTCACCCAGCCCGGGGCTCCTGCTGCTGGCACCGGGAGCTCAGCCCCCAAAGTGCCGGCAGCCCCGCTGGCCCTGCCAGCCTCCGGGCCAGCTTCTCCTGGCCGCACCCCCTGCCCCTCTAGCTCCATCCGCATCCCCCCTCAGCCCAGCCAGCCATCCACCACTGCCCTTGGCCCCACAGCCCCAGGGGACAGCAGGAGGTATTTGCTTTTGGGGCTGTGTCACCTTCCCGCTTCCTACGCCTGGGCAGGTGACCAAACACAATCATAAAAAGTTGCACACTGGGTGTCAAGGCAAAAGAGTAAGACTTTTGTTCAAGAAAACAAGCACCTTACGAAATTCTTTCCAAAAGTTCCACTTTCAAATCATGAAAATGTGATCCAAGGATGTTTGCTTTGCAGCTTCCTAAAGGAAGCAACCCACAAAAGCTTCTGTAATCCCCAGGCTGAGGTGAGACAGCTCTGCTGAGATCAAATACACATTTTTATCAACAATAAAGCTACAATGTTGCTATGATGCAAAAATTTAGATCACCGTCTTTTTAGTGAATACTTTCTCCAGCACGGGTCACCCAGTGGCCCATAGAGCCTTCAGGGGTTTCCTTGTTCAAGCATGACTCATCCACCAGCTGCAGTCCCCTTGGAATTAAGTCCTTTCAGCATGGATCTCCTTCAAAAAGTGCACCTATGTCTCCAGAAGTATTCCTGAGTCACAGCACTGCAAACTTAAATTCTGGCACCAGACAGGGTGTTTATATCTGTTTCAGTGGTCTCCACCTAGGTCACCACTGCCATCCCTTGATACCATCTGCAATTTTTGTTCTTTACATTCCACCCTGCACTAAATTGAAAGATATACTAAGAATTGTTTCACCCTTATTCAAACTCCATCTTTAAAATAATCATAATCTTACTGTATATTCATTACTCCACCCCTTGCCCCAGCAGACCTCACCACTGTGAACATACGACACATCCCAAACCCACCCCTTGTCCAGCAGACAAAATTATCAGGATCAACGCTGGAACAGTCAACATATTTTCCAACCGCTTCTAAAACGTTTTCCAAGCTGAACTCCCAGCATCATCCTTGGTCATGCCACTAATCTGCCCATGTTCTGGCATGCACCATCCAGTACAAGGTGTGTAAGTTACTCCTTGATGTCCCAAAAGCTTATCAAGAGATACCAGTAGTAACTGTGCTCCAACCTTGGAGCTTTCGGGCCACAGCATCAGTGGTCACCACTTCTTCAGGGTCCCTTCCCCCTTGCCTATAAACACAACCCAGCAGTCCAAGCAACTGAGGGGGAGTCTCATCTGTGGGATAAGCAGAATCAGACCATTGTTCCCCACAGCTCTTCACTGGTGGATCCTAAAGCCTCTCTCCCATGGGAAGGGCAGTGCCTGCTAGTAGCAGAGAGCCCAAACTTCCCAGAACTCTGCTCTTACAAGGCAAAAAGCTGTATCTCATTTGCTCCAGTTTCCCAGCACCGACACAGCCACTGCAAGGACAGCTGCTCCAAGTGTTCAATATTTCTGGAATTTCCTTCTGAGCAAAGGACTGTCTGAGAGAGCACTGACATTGTGGGGAGCAGCACTCTTACCTCCACAGGCCTACCTAACCTTGCAGTTCAGGCTGCCTGAAGAGGCTTTGTTTTCACTTCGCCATCAGTTTCCCCCAAGATGCCAGGGGAGAAAGCATCTGCCTCTCTCTTCCGAGTCATCTTCCCACCCAGTGCTGGTCTGCCCAGATGCCTCCTCTCTTCAGGCATTTGCACACTGTGTGTACTCACCCCTGGACATGCACTGGCTGCTCTACTTCCACGACCTGTGTATTCCCAGGGTCAAGATCATTGCTCCTTCCAGAGTTCCTCTCACTACTCCACTTCTGGGCTGTGACTCAGGTACTGAGGAGAGAAAAAATAACACAGTTATTTCAGTGCCTTTCTCCCCCTTCTCCAGCCTCTGTTTAAGCCAAACACCAATCCCCTCCCTGTCCTCCTCTCCACCCCCACTTTGTCACCACAGATTACATCCAGGCCATCCCAGTCCCTCCCTGGAAGCAAGGGTGGCTCGGAGGGTGATGCTGGGTGCTTTATGCTTCCTTTCACCACTCAGTCCTGCTTACTGTGTCCTAGAGCTCCTGGGTGGGCAGTCTGCTGTCCCCAAGACTGCCACTGTCCCCAGGGCTGCTGCTGTCCCCAGGGCTGCCACTTTCCTGCCCAGCAGGGGTGGCCCAGCCTACAGGACCCTCAGCAGCCATTCCCTTTGGAGTGAGGTGCTGCCCTTCTCACCAGCCAGGGGCACTGTGGGGGACACACAGGTGCTTCCCATCTGCCAGAGCTCAGTCAGCCCAGGTACAGGGCCAGTTTCAGAGCTGGCCAGAATCAGTCCTGACCAACCTGAAGCAGTTCATGGTTTCCCCCTGCCCAGAGAAACCATGGTTTCCCCCCTGCTGCGCTAAACCCGCCCTTCCCACACAATAATCACCACAGAGGGGTGGCAGGACTACTTCCTCATCCTTGGCTGTACCTGGGGCTTGTTATTTCAGCAGGTGCAATTAAAGGACGAAAGCATGAGGACAAAAAGCATCATCAGCTCTGAGAATATAGGAGATCCACCAAGATACGCTCCTGGGCTGATTTGAGCTCAGAGTGAAAAAGAGGCCGAGGTCTTCTACAGTCAGGGCTGGCCAAGCCCCTTAGATCTGCCTCCTGGCATCCAGAGGTTGATCTCAACCCCCCACTGAGCAAGATAAATCTCTCCTCCAAGCGAGGCTGAAATTCCTGCTGTGCTTCCCAGTGATTCAAGCTTGAAGCCTGCGTGCTCTCACCTCCAAACCCCGGGTCAAGCTGCGCCTGTGTCTGTCAGTAGCTCTGAAGTTGCAGACCCCTGCAGCTCTTCCCCTTCGTTGTAGAGATGATCACACCTTGCAACGCTGTCACCTGCCTACTTTGCCTTCATATTTTTTCAGCAGGCCACTGGGTCTCTCTGGTAAACACTGTCCATAAGGACATACCCACTTCCATTATTTTGGGCCCTGTTCTCCGATTCCAAACACTGCTGGTCACCAAAGTCACAGCCTGTGGTGAAATTACAGTTACTAAATGCAAAGTCAGCAAAACAAACTGAAAACTCATGATATTATGCCTCCTGCTTCAGTGCACGTGGATCAAGGAAAAAAAAAAGAAAGGAACACCCTCCTCCCCTTCACAGTTCCTCATTGTCAGTGGCTCACATGGCCATGTTATCAAGGACAAAGGACACAAGATTTAGCAGGCTGGCTGTCACAGGGTGACACGAGCAGTACTTCTTCCTCCCCCAAGGACCCCACCAGACCTTTGGGAGAGGCAAACAGTAGAAGCTGACTGGCCTTACAGCTCTGAGGGGAAAGGCTCCGACTCACAAGAGCAAACAGCAAAAACAAAATACAGAATTTCTGCCTGAAGTCTCTTGTGACAAGATGAAGGCATCTCTCTGACATAAAACCATCAGGGAAAATTCAACCCAAGTGGTAAGAGATAAGCACCAAGTTGTGTAAAGGTTTTGTGATCCAAGTGAAAGCACATCTCATCCTGCCAGGGATGCCTGATAGTGCTGACACAAAACAGGATGAACATTAAAGAGGAAAACCAATTACCTTGCCGTCCTTAGCTAAATGGAGCAAAAAATATGGAGCTGCAGAGAGCAGGGAGAGGCACCCAGAGCAAACGCTCACACCTGAAGAAACTCTCCACATGTGAATAAGCAGCAAAGCCTTCCAGGCAAGCCTGGGTTTTTCCATTGCGCTGTGACGTCTTCAGCAGAACAGCGAATGCTTGTCTGCAAAAGCATCAAAGCCAGTTTCTGATGTGAGACTGCTGGCCACTACTACATATGATTACAATCGTGCATTTTACTCTGCAGTGTCCTCAGCACCTCCCTAAAGGCAGAGGGACAGTATGATCATTATGTCACTCATTAAAAAGTCACTGTTCCTCTTCTGCGAGTTTCAAAACACTTTCAAAAAACCTCTTCTAAAATTCAAAATAAAGCTGGGTTTTTTTAGATCCACTCTGTCCTAAATTGGTCCTAAGCCACAGTTCGCAGTGGAAGCTGCGTTTGTCCCACTTGGCACAGGGAGCATCTTCCCCTGGGCTCTCCGAAGCCGGGCACACCGAGGTTTCTCCTGTCGTGTCGCTGTTATCGGCACACAGGACCACAAAACCCCGGCAAGCTGGACCAGCCCTGGCCACCAGGGCGCTGCTCCAGCAAAGGGCTCCGCGCTTCCATGCCCTGAGGCACACAGCGAGCCAAGAGCGCTTCGGGCGCGGGGAGACAGTTCTGTCCCGTGTCCCCTCTGTCATCCGCAGCCCGGGGATGCGGCTCCAGGGCACCGAGGTGCTGCGGGACGGTCCGCGTGCGGTGAGCGCAGCCCCAGGGCCAGGCTCGTCTGACACAGCCCGGGGGCTGCGGGACGTTCCCGCACCACGGAGCCGCAGACGCTGCCGGCTCCTC
>NW_024582060.1:2154413-2237326 GCF_017639235.1 Corvus kubaryi | reverse complement strand
TGTGGTGGTGCTGCTGGCGGGGCTATGGCGGACTACGTGCAGCTCTACACCGGCGCCAAGATGCCCATCCTGGGGCTGGGCACATGGAAGGTACCGGGCCGCGCTCTCCCCGGGCTGGCGGCGTGAGGGCGATGGGGAGGAGGGGAAGGAAGGAGCGCGGCCCGGGCCCTGCGAGCGCTGTCGTGGTCGCGCAGCGCTACCGACACCCGGCCGGGCCGCCGCCGGGGTTTGGCTTTATTTCAGTCGGGGATTCCTTTGGATATGGCGGCTTTCTCAGCTTTATCTTGCCGTGAGAAAGGTCTTCAGTGCTGTGCTGATAAGAGCTTTTTTGCCATCGCTTTTTTCAGTCCCCCCCAGGTAAGGTCGCAGCTGCGGTGATGGCTGCCATCGATGCCGGGTACCGCCACCTCGACTGTGCCTACGTGTACCAGAATGAGAACGAAGTTGGGGAAGGGATCCAGCAGAAAATCAAGGAAGGTGTTGTGAAACGAGAGGACCTCTTTGTTGTCAGTAAGGTACGGGTCTGGTGATACAGAATATACCAGTGAATGCTTTTTTTTTTTTAAAGTAACCCCCCAGTTCTTTACTTACCTACTCAGTTGTGCAGCATGGAACAATTCGAACATCACTTAAGCCATTCCTGAGATTCCTACTTTACCTCATCCTGTATTGAGAATTATGCAGGGTCCATACCACAAACTTAGGTGATGCTTTCACCTTTTTCTGGCATAAAGCTATGCTATTCTCTTTCATGCACTGTCTGACCTTCTATTAGGTGCTTTTTAATTTGTCTTAATAAGTGAAGCAAGACTACTTCTGCTGTCTGCCAGGACAGCATGTAGTCATGTGTGCTGTCACTGCACACATTGCCCAGTATCACAGGGCCGTCCTGTTCACAGAACAAGCCCCACTTGAAGAGCTGTAGGATGACCTGGTGTCACATCACTTCCCAAAAGGGACAGACACCCTGCTGAACAGTACTGAAGAGTTCCAAGAGCTTTAACCCAGGAGGTCACAATGTGCCTTGGCTTTTTGTCTCCAGCTGTGGTGCACATTTCATGAGAAGCCTTTGGTGCAGGGAGCCTGCCAGAAGACTCTTGCTGCCCTGAAACTGGATTACCTGGATCTCTACCTCATCCACTGGCCTCTGGGATTCAAGGTACAGTAACAGCAGTGCCCTTGGCTTTGTCTGTGAGTGCCAATTTTGAAGAGCTATGTTGTTTATAACCCAGTGATTGCTCCAGCTGCACAGATCATGCTGTGTCTGTTGTGTACCAGTACTGCTCTGGTGCTCAGCCATGTGAGCCAGGCTGTTGATTTTTACCTCTGAGATCCCTGCTTGCATGGCATCTGCTGCCCTTTTGGTCATGGAAGAGGCAGACCTTCAGCCCTAGGGATGGATTTCTGTGCTGGAAGCAGAAGTTATATTTCTTTCCTTTAGATTATTGCTTGTATTGCCTTCTACAAATCCAAAGTATGCTCAACAGACAATGGTGTGGCTCCTTCTTTGTGGGAAGAGGGCTGTACTTTGCTGTCTGACAGTTCTTTCCTCTGCATGTCACAGAATAAGAGATTGTTGTCTTTCATTTCTGTCTTTAATCACTGAGTCCTTTAATACAATCCAGCTGGAACTGACCTTTGTTGTAGGAGCTTTAGCATTCCACAGGCCTTGGAGTTAAACTTTTTAGTTCCTAACTCTTCTACTGACTGCATGCAAAGGAACTGATGTCTCAGTTTGAATATGTCCAAGCTTAGTCTTTCAGTGATAGCTTGATCGAAATTTTCTTTCTACCTCTTGCTACCAAGATGAGCTGTTCTTCATAACATCTGTATTTTTAAAATTAGCTTCACGTGGACAGAACTATGAAAATGGAAATGTGTTGTGGTGTAAATAACGAATGAGTAGAAAGTAACTGGTTTTGAATGAAGTTGATACCTGGCAGATAGTCCCAAGTGGGATACAGGGTGTTCTAACTTTCCCTATGCTAGCAACTTAAACAGTGAGACTCCCCATGAAACACCTGTCAGGAAATCTGGTCCAGGATAAAGTGAACACCTTCCAAGTCCTAAGTGGGTCCTCACTATGCATTTCATTAAAACACTTTATTATGAGCAGGTAACAACTGTGTCTTTTTGTAAACTGGCTGTAATTCTACTTTCTGTATTACAAGTGAAGACTTAACTTTCACCATATGGATTTTGATGAGCCAGGAGACACAGTGTCTATCAGAAGTATCTGTCCATATTGGGTTGGCTGTAGGCAAAACAACTGCCATAATATCATGTGAAAACAAAAGACTGAAGACTATAGATAGTGAGTATTGGTGTCTAATACATATGTAGATAATTAGTATAATAAGGATTAGTTTGTCCTGTAATAAGAGTTTATAGCATCATGGTCTTCAGCTGGTGTTAACCTCCCAATAACATGTGTTTCAAGCAATTTCTCTCTCACTGACAGGCAGGAGAGGAGCTGTTCCCTCTAGATGACAAAGGCATGGCTATCCCCAGCAACAGTGATATTCTAGAGACGTGGGAGGTAAGTTCAGCCACAGCAGGAGAAAGTTTAGACTGATGAAGGTAATGACAGCCTCAGAGACTGCTGAGAAGACAATCTCATGTACTTAGAATTACTTGGAAGGACTCACTGGTACAATAGCAAATTGTCATCTATCAATTCATCATTTCCTAACTTGCTGTGAATTTCCATAATCTCAAAGAATGAGCCCTTTGAGCATGGGAGACACGGCACATATACAGCAGTGCTCTGAGGTTTTTTCCTCAAACTTGAACTCTGAAAATCTAAATACTTATTTTAGGCTTCTAATGAAGGAAACAAGAATGTGCTCTTCAGGCCCTACCTTTGTATACTAGATGCTGACTTTGTGCTCCTTTCTGTAAGGCCATGGAGGAGCTGGTGGATGCTGGCCTGGTAAAAGCCATTGGAATCTCCAACTTCAACCATGAGCAGATTGATAGAATTTTGAACAAGCCAGGACTGAAGTACAAGCCTGCAAATAACCAGGTAAGCTGCAAAGTGGCAGAGGCAAATGTTTGGTGGTGTTCTTCTTTGTGTGGTCATTTGTTGTGGGTTTTTAAAAGAAAATTACAAAGATCTTACTTTGAAATAAGGTTATAGAAAGAGAGACTGGAGTAGACAACTGCATATTCTTCAGTCTCGCCCTCCAGCTGCTTCTGGATGCCAAGATGCTGGTTTTTCATGAACTCTGTGCTGCTGCTTGGAAATCTGGCAATGAGCAGCTCCAAAATCCCTTCTTGAAGGAAGAAAGGAGGGGGAACTCAGATGAGCTCTAAAAACTTCCTTGCAGTAGAGTAAGACTTGGTGTATGTATATATAGAGAATTAGATGACCTTTTCATAACATTTCTGTGGAGAAGCCGGTTCCTGTTGCTGGTAACTGAGAGAATTGATCAGGAACATGCTTTATGGACTCAAGACTTAATGAAGGTTAGGAGGAAGGAGGAAATGGAGTTGCAAGGTAGGCGATAGAGTAGAAGTTGTACAGACAGCACTTGAATGAAATCTTAGGAAAATTCAAATGGCAGGAGCCCTTGGAAGATGATCTGCTCAGAGGTGCATCAGCCCTGAGATCAGACTAGGTTGTCCAGGGCTTTATCCGTCTTGAAAACCTGCGAGGATGGAGACTGCACAGCCTCCCTAGGCAGAGTGCTCTGCTGTCTGATCCCCTGCCTTGAGTGTATGGCAGGGAGAGGGAGTTCTCCTATATCCAGTCTCAACCTCTCTTGTTTTCAGCTTGCATTTGTTGCCTTCCTCCAAGCACCACTGAATAGCTTGGCTTGACTTTGAATGACTTCCTTTTAGGTACTGAGAAGCTGCTACTAGGAGGCCTGAGCCTTCCCTTCTCCAGGCAGAACAAGCCCAGTTCCCTCAGCCTTTCCCAGTATGGCAGGTTCTCCAGACCCTACCCACCCTGGAGTTTCTCTGCTGAATTGATGCAGTGTGTCAATACTTCTGCTACTGTGGGGAGCTGGGAAGAGGGAAAACAGGACACAGTATTATGAAGGTGGTCTGACAAGTGTGAATAGAGGCAGATGATCAATTCTCACAATTTAGTGACTATGTTCCTGATGCTCACTACTGGCTCATGTCCAGCTCAGCCTGTTAGGACTCCCAGGTCCTTTCTAGCATGGTTGCTTTACAGGTAGTCAGGTTCTAGCCTGTGTTATTGCCAGGGGCTTTTCCTTCCCAGGTGCATGGCTTCATGTGCAGCCTTGTTGAATTCCTTCAGGGTTTTGTTTGCCTGTTGTTTCTGCCTGAGTGGGTCCCTCTGAAGTGGCAGTCCTGCCCTTGAGTGTGTTGGCTGGTTGTTCCCCAGTTTGGCATCACCTTCAGGATTGATGTGATTATAGACTGGCACAGGTTGCTGAAGAGAACAAGTCCCAGGATAGATCCCTGTGGGGTCTGTCTAGAGTTCACCTTGATTCCTCTGGTGTTTGAAGGACTGTAGTCAATTATTGATACCAGATTAGTAAAACTGGGTCCTTTACTGTGGTAGCTTGAGCATGATCAGCCCCAATGCACTTTTAGAAAACTTAGTGTAAGTTTTATGATACCTTTCAACATCTGCCATGTCTCATTGCCACTTTCACTGTGTGATAATTACCCTTATCTCTGGTATAGGGGTCACTGATCTTGGACCTCTCACACCTTGTAAATGCTCTCGAGGTCTAAATGATTATTAACTATAATAAAGTTCAGTACAAAGTACTGGGCCTTTGGTCCCTGTCCTTCACAAACTACTGCTTCTGAGAAAATGCTTGCAAGCCTGAAAGCTTGCTGTTGCTAACACTTACCAGTTGGGCTAATAGTGAGAGTGCTTCCTGGAAACACTTTCTCTGTGCAGATATTTCACATGTAATCCACTGTCTTTCATGTCATTTCCATTCTTTATTTGAATTCAAACAGGATGCATGTTGGTTTAAATTGTAGTGAGAAATTAATTTGGCAAGGTAGTAATTACATAACAATGATGCTGACACCTAATTTAATTTCTCAGCTTGAGTGCCAGTGGACAGGTGAGGATGACTGTGCCTTGCTTATGTTGCACAAATTCTACCTATTGAATATCTGAGAAGACTAGATGCTCTATTACTCTTAAATAGCTGTCTTTCTGCAACTGCTGAAGCAAAATAAATACGTACAATCTGTTCTAAAAATGGAGCTCTCCTTTCTGTTTAATATTCCAGCCTGTCTCAGAGGGGAAACAGGCATGTAGGCCTCTGATAACAGCAGGCAGCTAGAACCACAAATAAAGTGCTGGAGGCTGTAAACTGACTCCATGTTTTGCACTCCCTTGCTCCACCTGCCAGCAGCACAAGTTTCCAGGGCCTGCCCTCAGAGTGCAGCTGCAGGAGGCTCAAATGGCAGCATAGTCAAAACGGTTCTTGATGTTGCCTGCTGAAAGAAAAGGAGTGCTCCCTGGTGTGCAACTATCCCAAAAGTCCCTCTGTGCAAAGTATCAAAACTCGTGGTCATTCACTGCCTCCTGAGATAGGAACAGTTCCTGTTCCATGCTCCATATCTGTGCGTTCGCCTGCCAGAACACAGACCCACTGTTAAGGAGTCTGTATTCCATTATGCAGCTATTCTTGTGGCAGTCCATGCTAAGTGCATGTGTGTTTATAAAAGGTCTGTAATGGGCAGTGGGCTGGAGGTCTAAAATCTTAGCAGGCAACCATTCTCACTATTTTCAGACTAGAGGTGTCTAGTGTGAGTATTGACACAAAGCAAATCTTTATTTGCTATTATTATTATTATTATAATAATATATATAATATATTATATATATTATATATAATATATTATATATAATAATATATAATTATTATAATTATTATTACTAATGAAACAATGCTGATATTGAAGTTAATATGGTAGCTGTAAAAAAATATTATGGCATGTTTAATTAGGGATGAAAAGAGAACTTTGTACTTCCTGGTCTGCAATCCTATTGCTGGGATTTTACAGCTCTCCTGGGGGTGCATTTTCCTGTCCCATTGAAGCAATTGTGTAGCTGGTCATCCCATATGCTGGAGATGATCTGGATCAGCAAAGTTTTTAAGGAGTTTTGTTACAGTTCTTGGACCCTTCACTGCAAGGAGAACTACTATAAATAGTAGAAAGGGGGTGAGGCATAGAGAAAACAAAGGCTGTACAATATTGCTTAAGAGACTGTAAGTTAGCACAAAAATCAGCCTTTGAGTAAAAACTAATCCCTGGAACATATTAAAGCAGTGAAGTCACTGTCAATCTCTATACTTTTATATTGGCAGGTTGAATGCCATCCATACCTTACCCAGGAGAAGCTGATCAAGTACTGTCAATCCAAAGGGATTGCTGTGACAGCCTACAGCCCCCTTGGCTCCCCTGACAGACCATGGTAAGATTGCTCTGCCAGGGAGCTGGTGTGGATTATTCTGGAAGCACTGAGGCTTACCATGTGCAGCATTAATTTTTCATGCAGATACAGATCTTTACTAGGTTGGACCTATGGAGGTTTCTTGCCACTGATCTTACTTTCTCTGTGTAGGGCTAAGCCTGAGGATCCTTCCCTTCTGGATGACCCCAAGATCAAAGAGATTGCAGCCAAGCACAACAAGACCTCAGCACAGGTGGGTAGGTGCTAGAGTACCCCTTCCTGTAGCACAGCATAAAGGACAGCTAATGACAAGGTAGAGGCCAGGCTGGCTCTTCATTCCCTGTGATGTCAGGTAGCAGTGCAGGTTTGTTCCTCATGTGGCCTTCCATGCACACTTGCAAGGGTGCTCTGACCATCACAAGAAACATTTTCTTGACCCATCTTCAGATGCTGCCATGTTTGTCTTCCCATCTCAAGTCCTGTTGCAAAGAGGGGAACATTTGAATAGCCTACTCACAGTCTGGGTGGGAAGGAAAGGAATTGAGTGCCACTAAACTGCAGAGGGGAGGAGAAAGGAGGCTTTGTGGGATTCCATCACTCCTCTATGTGCACTTCAGGAAGTGCTGCTTAGAATTCAGGTATAATTTGAAAAGCAGCTCCAGAGAGTGGGTTAATTCTGCTGAATTGTACCATTTACAGCAAGTAACTGCTAAACAGGCTCTACTTGCCATAGAGCAAGAGCCATCCCCTCTCTGACGCAGTGATGTGCCTCTTGCAGGTTCTCATTCGGTTCCACATCCAGAGAAATGTGATTGTGATTCCCAAATCCATCACGCCCCAGCGCATTGTGGAGAACTTCAAGGTGAGTCCTTAGGAGTGTAGGAGTGAGCTGGGTGCAAGGCTTGGCTTCTCCGTGCACAGCAAGTAGTGATCCTTTCTCACCCTTCCCAGGTGCTCTTCTGACAGGAGGACTGGGCTTTTTCTCCATGTGTTTACCTGCAGTCTCCTGAGGGCTTAATTTAAGATTACAGTGGGAGAGCAGGAGTGAACAAAACTTTGGGAAACACTATATCCTGATAATCTGAGCAGTCACACTGTGATTCTTCCTGTTCTGTGTCATGTGAATGACTAATTTGACAGCTTATTTGGGGCCTGAGTGCAGTAGCACACCACAAAAGACTTCTGTAGAGCGAGCACTTTTAAGGAAATAGTCCTGGTGTCCATAAACCGTGGTGTGCTCTTGATCTGGGAGTCTTGGGCTGGACCCAGTATTAGGATTTTGCTTCCAAACACTTAGTGGCTTGAGGTGGAATATGGAGGCCTTGCAGCTGGTTCTTTGGCAGAGCACAGAAGGATGCATCCTTCACACATGGAGGATGGAGGCGTTCTGCAACACAGTGCTCCCCAAACTTTTTAAAACAACCAGCATATGCAACTGGCACGTGTAACTTGAGGCTATAATTCCTACCTCTCCCTGCCCGCCTCCCACTCCAGCTAGAGGAGTCTCAGACATCCAGACAGACAGTAGAGTCTTTTTCCTTTCCCTTCATGAAGCAGTCACTTCTAACAAGCACCCTACACTGTGGACTTGTTCTTTGATTTTGTGATTTTTTTTTTTTCTTAATTTTTCTTTTGCTTACAAGCACTGATTTGTTCAAAGAGGTGATTTCCAGCTTTTTCTCCTGTCAGGTGTTTGACTTTGAATTGACTAAAGAGGAGATGGCAACTATTCTCAGCTTTAATAGAAACTGGAGAGCCTGTGAAATGCACATGTAAGTGGCACTTCCTTTTCTTTAAGCAATTAAGTTATCACATACTTCGGTAAATGAAGTTACAGACAGTAGGCCTGATTTGAAATTCAGGATATGCAAACTCAGTTTTCAAACTCAACTTTCCAGAGTAAGATTTTTTTTAAGTGTTCATTTTATGAACAAGAACATGATGAGCATTGAGCAAACTTCATTTTCAGTTGGGTTGCCAAGAAACTCTTTGTAGCTGGAATTGCAACAGGAGGCTTCTTACTCATAATTTTTGTTTTGTCCATATTGGAGGAATGAGCATGATGCAGACTTAAAATCTTGATTAGCTTTGCTTGTGGTGTTTAGTCTTTCTTCCGTGACTCTTAGGTACATTACAAAATCTGTGTGGTGTTCTGTTGTTGGGAAAGTAGATGAACGTTCAAAATAAAACGTGAGGATTTGCAACCTGGAAGCGTAGAGCCAGATAAGAAATCTTCTTTGGAATGCTGCAAGAAAGGTCTTCCTGTCAGTAAACAGTGAAACCTTGAATCAGTTGTCTACAAAGCACCTCTAGGTCCCATCACCTGAGATGCTTGGAGCCCAAACAACAGAAGGCACTCAATCTTTTTGTTTGGGAATGCAGCATGTCCCCAGGAGAAACAGCCCTTGCTTTTATACAGTTCATCTCCTCCCTTGGTGGTTCTTTGAAGTGGCTACAGCTGCATACAATGTCTTTGGGACACGAGATAATCTTTGCTTTTTGATTTCCTCCAGGTGCAAAACTCACAAGGGCTACCCTTTCAATGCAGAATACTGAAGATGATTTCCTGCCTTTCTCCAGGCTTCCCAGATATGCTTCTGCTGTTGCCTATGAGTTGTCTATGTAGCTTTTTCACTGCATCAGACACCCCTCCACACCCCCATTTTTTTCCTTCTTTTTTTCCCCACAAGGATGCAGTATATGTACTCAGTGACTTTGTGCTGGTTTGTTTGTTGGTTTTTTTTGGTTTGTTTTTTTTTTTTTTGGAAGAAGGAAATGCTGAATGGTTCTGAAGAGCACACTGTGTGGATTAGTAGATTTTCTTTGCCAAACAGCAAGTCTGGAATCGGTAAGCAGAAAGCATTGAGCAAGTTTGAACAAGCAGTCACTTTTATTTTGGAATACTGTGAATTGGAGCTAGTGACTACTGTTGTCTGGAAGGACCAAGATATTGGCAGATGTTATGTAATGAGGTCTGGGTTTCTTTTCTGATTACTTTTGGGGTTGATTCTGTTTCTTTGTAATGCTCCAGACCTTTTTTTTCCCCTCTAATTGGAAGTATAAGTTGATTTCTAAATGGTTTCTACATGGGTAGCTCTTTGAAAAGTGTATAGATCCTAATTTCTTAGTGATATAAAAGCTGTTTTGCTTATAATAAAATACAGTTTCATTACTGTGTGTAATGAGATGGTTATTTCAGCTATGCTCTAACGGTGGTGTTGCTGGAGCAGCTGTGTAATATCAGCTGTCTCTAGAGATTACACAAAAGCAAGGAAATTACCATCCCCCACAAAATCATCTGTTGATGTTGACTTCTTACATGTGCCCTGGGAGCTGCCTGGTGTTCTCATGGTTGAACTTGTGGCCAATGAGTCTGTGCCTCTCTTTAAATAGAACTGTTTTGGTTCTGACAACCAATACAGTCCTGTTTAATTCAGTTTTTGTTTTGCTGAGGTGATAGTATACTTTGGCTAGTAGAAAATGTATTCCACTGAAGACTTGAAGCCTACAGAGCATCCTGTGGGATTGTTTTAATAAGCAGTAGAAAACTTGCCCTCTCCAGCAGGGAGCACATGATGCAGGAAGGAATTCTGTGCTTGTACAAGTACCATTGGCAAACACAGTAAAAATGAGTTTCCAAGAAAAGAGCTAGCAGATCAGAAACTTAATGCTTTGTTCAGGGAGCACAGAAAAATCAGCTGAAACTGAACTTCTGGTATGTGAGGTGTGCTTATCCCTTGGTGGCTTTCACAATACTTGCATGTAGTGGTTTTAAAGCTGTTGCCACCTGAGAGCTGCTCAAGGCTGTTCACAAAATGCATTTGGGCACTGGTAAAAGCAGTGGTTAATGTTGAGTTGTTTTCATGCGTGTTCCTGTGAGTTTTTTTAGATGTCTGAGTAGATCTGGGATGTGAATGGTCCCTCTGAGAAGGTTGTGTGGGCCTGGCAGGAAGGGGGTTCTCTCTGAACAGGTGGAAGAAGGGAGACACCAGGGCTGTTAATGTATAAGTAATCTAAATCTTAAATGTAGGGTTGTGATAGCAAGCCTTAAAGTGAACTTGGTCAGGTAAAAATGTAACATGAAGGCAAGTTGATATCAAAGTATTTGTGAAATAGGTGGTTTATTTCCTGGTTCTGATCAAAAGGAGTCTGACTAAGGAGTCATACTAATTTAAAATTTTTCTTTCTCATAAATACTAACCATTACATTGAGAAAACAGATCTTTTTTTTTTTTGGTAATTTTCAAAGTCTTTTTAAAATTCCAGTAATGCTGAGACCAGAATTAGCATGCAACACGTTTTTGATCACAATAATTTACAATAGGCTGAACAGACAAGATTGAATTAACTTAAGACATGAGGAGGAGAGAATCAGTGTCTGACTTGAAGCAATATGCTCCTCTAATGCTGATTTTTCTAATATAAATTGATTATAAATCACTTTAAATTCTGGGCTTTTAAAGCACGTACAGAAAGCTTCAGCTCTGTGAGTGTTTTGGGAATCTTAAATGTGATAAACAAAAGCCCTAAGGCATCTAAAAAAGCCAGAAGAGCTGATGTTCTTTGCTTAGTCTGAGATGTGACAGAAAACTGTTCAGGGCAATGTTGACTTGCTTGCAAATAACATTTTTGTGACAGGCGTGTTCTGGCAAGAAGTTACATTGAGGGTCAGGGTTTCCAGAATAGTACATCAGGTTCTGTTAGTTTCCTCTGTTTTCATTTCACTGTAACTTTATGAAAGTTTATGCCTGAAATTTTCCATTCTGGAAGTAGGAATTTTACTGGAGACAGCTTGGACAGAGACTGCCCCACAGCAGATGGGAGAGCAGCTAGCACTCGGGGCGGGGTGGCATTGTAACAGGCGCTCTCTGTGCTTCACTGCATGACTTTGTGGGAAGGAATTTGAAACGGGTCGTCCTGGGACACAGTGCAGCACTCGGCCGGCAGAGGGCTTGGATCTTGGTGGAATATGAGAGTGGGAATAGAGGGAAAACAGAGAAGCACCTGAGTGCAGGGGTAGTGATGCACAAGCTTGAACAGAAAGCAGGCTGTTGTCAGAAAGCATGGGAAGGGAGTGACAGGAAACCCATCATGGCTTTGGATTGCTTCTCCAAGGGTGGACGTAATGAAGGCTGAGAGAGAGGAAGAGGCAGTCTTCCTTTAGGCTAGGTTGATCTGGGAATTCTAACAGTACAGTGCAGTCTGTTGTACCCCCATGCTTGTGCCACACTCTCTGCCTACATGAGCAGAGATTTCCTTTCATCTCCTAAAAGGTAAAGTGGAAAGATCAAAGAGTTCCATATCCGGAGCCTCACATTCCTGCTAACTGAGCTCTTCCTGCTAAAACTGTTCACAGCATTTGTTTTTGTACTGTGATTTGACAGATCTCTGGGTTTCTGATCAAAGACGTTTTTAAGGACAAATACAGTCTTGTAGCTCTTCCAGTGAAAAGTGGTTGTGTTTTGTTTTGTGTTCTTAAGAACTTGTAGTTCAGCTCCACCTTGTCGGCCTCTTCCTAGACATTTGGGACCCTGCTGCAGCAGCTGAGCTGGTGTGATACTGTAGCACACCCTGGGAAGAGGATTTCCAGCCTACAGGAAAGATTAAGGGCAGCTAACAGAAAAAACGTGTCCTTGGAACTGGTAGAATCAGTACTTGCACAAAATTTGTTTCACTTCCAACTGCACTCACTGCTCCAAATGATACCAGATTAGCAGGCCTTTATTTCATCCTTAAAAGGAAATGGCTCTGACAGGACAGATCCATTTATGTGGTAGCAAAGAATGATGGTGAACTGACTTATCAGGGAAAACAGGTAGAGAAAATCAGCAATTATCTCATTAGAGGAGGCAAGATACCGGTTTTGCAAGTTTTCATGGGTAGTAGAGGAGAATACAAGAAGTATTTGCCATTGGCATCCTGCTAGTTGAAGGTAGGACAGCACAGATAGTCTGACAGGCACAGCATGTTTGTTTCAAGTTACAGTTGATGTTCCTTTGAGAGAAAATGGCTTTACTTCTGATATTGGAAGGCAACTGCACAAGCCTGCCTGGCTGGAATCACTTTTTATATGATGCTCTCTAACTTGGTGTTTGCTTTCCTCAGAGGAAAAGGAGACAGGACCTCTCCTCTTGCTGAGCTCACAAGACTGCACAAATGCTATGGAATGCACTCGTTTCAGAGTTGTGAAATCTGGGGCACAGGAAACCACAGTATTCAAAATGGGAAAAGAAAATCCTGGCTTTGGATTTTAATCTGTATTCATTGTGTTGAAGATACAGCTAGAAGTCTGGAGTCTTTTGCATAACTGGGGCACAGAACAGTTAACTTGGGACAAATTATTTTCATTTCAGTCACTTAATATTCCCCTAGTTTGTTATCTACAAACTGTCAGTAACTATCTGTCATCCCTCCCTCTGCCTTGTCCTTGGGCTCTTTAAAAGTACAGAGCCCTGTCTTATTCTGGCAGGACCTTGTTTATTTTAGCTGTGAGGCAGCTCTTAAAACTCTTAAACAGGCCACATTGCTCTTGTATTTTAACTTGTTAAAAGTGCATGTACAGGACCACTAGTACAAACATCTGCAAAACTCCGTATTTTTTATAAATTCTTTAAAAAAAAAAGCTGAATGCAAAATCTAGCTTTTCTGAACTGAAACAGGCCTGATTACAAGCCAGCTCGTAAGAACAGCTGAACTGAGTCAGACTAAGTATCTACATATTGTAGCATCTTGTCTCCTGCTGTGGTCAAAATAAGTTGCTGAAGATGAGCAAGCTGAGCATTGCAGTGGAGTGTTCTTTAAATATTCTGACAGCAGTTTATGTTCTTTCATGTTTAACAGCCATCAGTTAACTCTTTGTTGTTCAGTTACCTTCTGAATCTGTTATGTTCCAAGGGAATGATGCTTCACACTCACATTTTGTGAAGAATTGCCATCTCTTACTTGTTTTGGGCTTATTTGCTGCTAGATTCATTTGATGCTGCTGGTTTTTACCGTGGAGGAAATAACAACTGGTCTATTTCCAGTCACACTTTGCAAGCTGCTCCAGGTTTGATTAACATCTGGCACAGCTCCTTGTCAGGGAAAGTCTTAGTCTACTTAATTGCCATCTGTATAAATTATTCCTAGGCCACTGATTATCCTCATCTGTCTTCTGAGTGATAACAGTAAGTCTTGTTTCAGAGGAAGGCAAGGACCAGTACTTCTTGTGCAGGACTGCGTGCAAAAAGTTAATGAAATAGGTTTGTATCTGACTGTCTTTGGCTTCTCATTCAGTTTGCTTTTGAAGGATGTTGGCCTCAATGTGAGAGAGCTTGGAATTCTAATAGATGGAAAGCTTGAGCAGCAATGATCAGCAAAGAGTTTTGGATTTTTACCTATTGTTCATTACCTGTGTTATCCAGTTTTCCCTCCAAAATACAGACATAACATTTTACTTTTTTCACCCAGCCCCTTTGGAACTTTTCGTGAGGCTTGACTCTACCAGAATGGATGAACTCCACAATAAAAAGCTGAAGTCATGGGACAGCACATTGTGACACAAAGACAAAATGCCAAGCTAAGGTGTTTTCATTTTACTGGGCTCATTGGCACAGATAATGTCGCTGCTGACTAGGAACGATGTCTGTGTGGGTTTGGTGTAAGAGCACTGTTGCATAGCTGATAGAAACTGAAAATTAATTTGGGATACTATAAACCTTTCCATACAGCTCCTGGCAGCAGGCTCTCTTCTCTCTGCTGTGAGGCAGCAACTCTCTTCTAGAAAGGCATGTTGTAAATAGGGCTGTGGCTCTGCTGCAAAACAGGGGGCTTTATTTCCCAGTAACTGACACCACCCAAATTCTTCTCCTTTTACCTTTACTAAAGTCTCTGCAGCTGAAAAAGATCTATTGTCTCTGAAACAAATGCACAATCTCTGGCTTCTAACTTGTTTTGAATTTTTTACTATTGTATGGCTACTGTGATCATCTAGTCTGACTTCCTGCCTGCCACAGTCTATAAACATCCTGTAAATAGCTTCAAGTCTGATAGCTGTGATTAAATTGGAATGTGGTTAGAAAATTCCTATGAAGTAGGGAATATTTCAAGACAGGCTGTGCACTACAGCCTTAAGTGGGTATTGCTGCTACTGCTGTAGATTGACAAGTTGCCCACAGGCTGAATACCTGGGAGCAGAGCACCTTCCATGGAGCTCACTTTCTAATTGCACCTAGGATGATACCCTGCAACTGGCCTTTAAAATGTAGCATGTGCAGGAGGAGGAAAAAAAGAGAAATGCCCATTACAGGAACCTTCCTGTCCATAGCAGTGTCAATTCCTGATACATTTTTTCAGACCTCTTTCTTTAGAAGTGTTGCTGTAGGAAATCCAATTAGATGGGAATTGCTCTGTTGTTTCTAGGGCACCTGTTACTCAAACATCTTGGAAAAGTCTGAAGTAGCTCAAAGATATGTCATCATTTCCTTTATCAACTACAAGGAAAATCAGTTGGAAAAGGGTATGCATGAAGTTTGTATCCTAGTCCTGAACCTTAATTACACAACTGTCCTTCCTCTCTGCATGCAGTGCTGAGCCACATTGTTCCTACACTGGGCTGCAAGAGCCTAAAGCAAGTACAGGAGTTTTGAGTCAAGTGTTAAAGAGCAAGAAGCCTTGATTAACAGACCCCTCAATAATAACGCCAGCATGGGCTGCAGCAGCACTGACCTTTTTTTTTTTTTTTTTTTTAAGCAGAGAGAACAGCATCCAGACACATCCTTTGAGTCAGAACACAAGCAAACAGTACCTAGGGAACAGTACAGGAGAGTGAAAATCTACTGTTGGCTTCTGTGAAGCTGCCCAGTTCTTCTGCTTGCTAAATATGACAGCTGCCAAACAAAATAATTCCTGTGTGTCTCCTTTATCAGACTTTGGATTTTCTAGGAGAGATTCACAGTCTTAACTGCAGCCGTTCTACTGACAAAGGCAGTATTTATATACTCTTGCAGATACTATAAACCAAACACACAAATCTCCTACTAGTTTATTAGTTTTTAGCAGTTCATAAATAGGAAACCTCATTAAGAGCTCCTGAATCATAATTCAGCAGTGTCCTCTAAAGAGCTTTCAGTCTGTTACACTGAAATTACTGAACTAAGCATCTCAAGCAGCATGTCAGCTCATTGAGATCTTCTGGTGTTATATGGATTGTCCTATAATGACAATTAAAAGATAGTGTATGTATCTCTGATCAGAGAAATTTTCTCTAAACTTTGTAGGATTTATATTTATGACAAAGACTGCTTTCCACTAATCCAAATAGATGGGTTTATTAAACTTCTTTATCATTACTAAATTAAAATAGAATGTATATTTTGCTGCAACTGAAACTTGGGTTACAAGAGCAGATAAAGGACTGATACAACTGGTTGATAAAAAGGGAAGCAAATGCATCCATGTTCAAAGATTACTCTTCAGAATGCCTGTGAGCTCCCTTCTCCCATTTTTAAATACATATTCCATGTCTGTAGTGAATTAATACACGAACTCTTGCACATTGCTTGAAACAACAATAAATAGTCTGGATCCCCGGAAGATCTGAAGGTGATGTGTATGTCAGTCCTCAAAAAAAGGATAGTCCTTGTGATTTTTGCATCTAGAAAAAGAGAAGCATGATTAACATTGTAAGGGTGTAGTTTTAAGGAAAAGCTTTTTTCCCCTGGTAAAAGAACTGAAACTGAACTACATTAAGAACATGTGTGTCTGTCTAGTGTACCCAGGGCAGTGGCAGTGCATGCTCTGTAACCTTTGCATGTATCAGTGACCTGCTTCTCAAAGGCTAATGTATCCTTTGCACAGCTGAAATTGCCAAAGTTCCCTGAGATATTAAACCTCTCTCTTGGGACTTCCCAAGCCCACAGCATGCTGTTAGGCAAGTGGGTAATCTGGGAAAACTGAGTAAAATGCAGATCTTGGTGAGTCCTGTATCTAACCATTCTGTTAGCCAGGCACTGCCTTAATAACGTTGGCAGGAGTACATAGGCCCAGCTCTTCCCTTCAAAAAAAAACCCTTACAACGCTCATTCTTAAAATGGAGTTTATTTACTCTGACTGTCCCTTATGTAAAGGAGCCAAAGAAAACCAGGGGAAAAAGTGCTGCTTATTTATTTTGGAATTTCCAGCTGATTTGGATTTTCAGACAGCAGTTTAATATGCATCCAGTACAGGGCATCTTAAGAACGTTGTGCCTGCAGAAGTCCCAGTGTTCCCAACCTGTACAGGACAGGCAGTGCTCTAATAAACCCAAGTGTGAGATTCCAGCAGAGGTGACCAGGTGTTGGCTAAGGCTCCCTCTCTTTATGTTTAAGTGAGGCTGTCAGACAGTGTCTGTTTGCAAAGCCTGCATGAGGATAAAGCTACTCACTCGCTTAATGCACAGATGCGATAGCGCTTCTTGAAACCAAGGAGGGTCTCCATCTCCTCTTCAGTCAGTTCAAAGTCAAACACCTGCAGCAAGGTCCCAAACAGCTGTGTTACTGCAGTTTGCAATGAGACAAGAAAGTCTACTTGCAGAAAAGAGTACCAAAAGCAGGCTGAAGCACTAGGAGGTGTGCAACGGGCACCCATGTGGGGAGAGCAATGAATAAATGTGTAAGGTTACAGTGCTGGTTGGGTCTGCCTGCATTGTAATTGTATCACAACGTGGAAGAGTTCAGCTCTTACCTGATGTGTTCAAAGCAAGACTTGGCTCCTTACTTTCAAAGTGACTTTTTGCATTCATAAAGTATTAACCTAAGTGGTATCTGACAAGGGTTTTGCCGGTAGTTTGTACCCTTGGCAGAGTGGGGGTTTTTTCCTGTGTAGTTTAATACCATTAATGACTCTGTAAGGTATCATCTTACCTTAAAATTTTCTTCAATATGCTGTGGAGTGACAGATTTGGGAATTACACTCAAGTTTCTTTGAATCTGGAGCCGGATAAGCACCTGCAGGAGCACACAGGGAATTGACAGATGAGAAGCGCTGCCTGCCTTCTGAAAGCTGAAAACTAAAGGTGCCTGCATGGTTACACAGAGCAGCTCTACTGGTAATCAGAGAGGGCTCACAGAGGAGAAGCACTACCTAAACCCTTCCTAATTACGCCATGAGCTCATTAAATCCTTATCCATCTCTGAAGCTGAGATGACAACATGGGCGTGCATTGAGCAAGAGTTCAGGAGTGGCAGGGATGCTGTGTGGAGGGGCAGCCAGTGTGCCAGTTAAAGCCCAAAGCCACTGGCAATCTTCCATTCATCACTAAAACTAAGGTAGAAAGGATATTTTTCTAAAGCATTAAACTGTGTACAAGACACAGCTGGAACTCCATCTTATTGTTCCATAATACCTCTGTAAATAGTTACTTTAGCACAGGTGGGAAAAATACATGTCAGCAGGGGAAATAACTCTGACCAGTATTAACCTGAGCTGCCGTTTTGTTGTGCTTGAGAGCAATTTCTTTAATTTGAGGATCATCAAAAAGGGAAATATGGTCAGGCTTGGACCTGTGAAAGTAAAAAACAGATTTCAGCAGTTGAATGCCCTGTTGTCTTCTCTCTCAAGCCCTGTGTGATAAGAATGTTATTTAAAGGATTAAAAAGCATCATCTTGCACCCTTTAATTTAACATCTTGTTACTTTAGTTCCTTCATTCTCTTCTTGTACAACAAGTGAGCACATGAGAAGAGGCCTGTAGTTTCTAGTAAAAACAGGTCACTGTAACACATTTCTGTCCAGCCTGGGATCAGGCTGGGAATTTCTTTGATCTGGATCCCAAGAATTTCATCTTGTCCTTCACAAGCACAGCTGCTCTGGCAAATGCCCTGTCCTGGGTCAGAGAAAGCCATGAAGATGGGAGTAAAAGCAAAATTTCTGCAACTTACCCATTTAAAAACTTAATCCCTTTGTCTCAGCAGGACTGCAAAATTGCTATTTTCGTAAGCATCTGCTGCTTTGGGTTTTTGTTTGGTTTGTTGTGGGTGGGGGTTTTTTTAGTTCAGAAATTCTCCTACATGTTTAATAAGCTCACCAAAGCTCAGTCAAGAATTCTTATCTCTGCTTTCATCAACCAACTGATCCTTTTTCTTCGAAATACGAAACTGTAGTAGCAGCATGGGTATGAATTAGTGGACTGAATATCACAGTAAGTGTGAGGTTTCTGTGGGTGTGATTTTCAATGAATTAGTAAATCTTTTTCTGATTACAGTAGTCATTCTCTGAGGTTTCATCCACATCCTAAGGCTGGTTTACTGCATTGACTCCAATCTACATCTAAGAAGGAAATCTCACAAAACATTCTTACCCTGGCCAGTTGGGTGCTCCAAGGGGACAGTATGCAGTGACAGAGATCCCTTTGGATTGGCAAAACTTAATCAGCTCTTCCTGAGGAAGATAGGGGTGGCTCTCAATCTCAAAAAAATAAAATAAAATTAAAAAATTAGGTTTCACCTCTCAGAAGCAGAAGGCGCTTCAAGGTTTAGCATCACTGTGGTGACCTACCAAGTGCCATGTCAGCTGATGTGAAAAGGTGGTTCTCTTTGCAGGCATGGGGTTTGTAAGGGACTTTGAAGAGATGTTGCATCCAGTGCAACACCCAGACAGGTGTGATGTCAGTATTGAGGAGCTGGAGGACAATTTACCTGGTTATTTGCAGGTTTGTGTCTTAAGCCTGGTTTGCTCAGGAGCCTATCGATCTGTTCGCAGTTGAAGTTGGAGACTCCAATAGCCTTCACCATTCCCACATCCACGAGCTCTTCCATAGCCTAGAAACACCACAGAGTCGGAATTCCTATTGAATTAAGTTCTTTCATCTTTATCTTCAGTGGTAAAAATCTTCCTGGCTGGGGTCCTCTTGTGCTGTGCCATTAGAAGAGTATGTGAACTCACATCATGTGTCACCATACAGATAACTAACAGCAATATTCACACAAGCACTACACTGTTATGATTTCAGTAACCTTCATACAGATGAAAGAGATTCTTTTAGGGTAATTCCTCAGCTAGCCAAATACTCATCCCATAATAAAAAGCACCTTATTTAGAACAGAGCAGCTCAACAAGGAGCTGTTACGAGACAGCTCGAACAGGATGGATACTGATCATCAACACCGATTAATTTCCCAAGAGAGATGTGCCCTTTAGCAGCTGGATGACAGCATAAGCAGCGCTGTGTTCCCCCTCCATCACCTATTTTCTTTCACACTAATGAGCAATAAAACAGCCAGACAGCCCTAATTAGATTGCCACCTCCAGCAGAAAAGAAACAGGGGAAAAATAATCTACTACCAGCCTTTAGAGCAGAAGACACCCTTCTTCCAAAGCAGAGATAATTCTCATTTGAAGTTGCTGTCATAAGCAGCAACCTGAAACATCCACCTTTACAAAAATGTGCCTTATTCTTCATCTGACAGAAGGCAAAAAGCATCAGTGAATTCTTCTGACTCTGGTGAGTCTCTTGTCTGCTTTTGGCCTGGCTGTGCTGAGCACACGGTGGGAGTGGAAGGGAAAGGAAGCCCAAAGCATTGGCCAAGCAGGAATTTGAATTCACACCCAAGTCTGGTCTCCCACACAGCCTGTGCTGCACACAGAGCTTAGCAAAGGACTTCGGCCAAGTTCCACCACCTTCTAGAGATGGAAATTTGGGTGCTCTGGTACATTGGCAAAGGCATGTTGGCTTTCCTGGGGTCTGGACAGCTAAGGTGCAATTAGAGATGAGCATAGCTACAATTAAAGCCACCAAAAATTGCCCAGAGAGTTGGGGTAGGGACTAGAGCGACAGCATTTGCTGGCTCAAGCCACTGCAGGGTACACACACAGTCAAAGATTTCCTCTTGTCATGCCAACCCAGCCAGTTTAGTAAGCAGTGGATATAAAAATACCTAAATTTTGGCACAGTGACACAAAAAGGAGCCCAAGGACACAGAGAAATCAGCAATCTCGAATAGTTCATGTCAGAAATTCTCTCAGAACAATTCCCACAGTGGAAAGCTTAGAGTTTTCAGGCTGTTATTTCAAACTAGCAAGATATTTTTGGCCTGTAAATGAATGTACCTCCCACGTATCCAGAAAATGTGTATCGCTGGGAATGATCATGCCGTTTCCATCTGCAGGAAATAGCTCCTCTCCTGCCTATCAGCACGAAAGAAAAGCAACATTAAGGTCAGCTGAATTATAAGTACTTAAAGAAATCACTTAGAAATTGGGGCAAGCAAGTGGAGCTGGAGACTGAGCTGGATATCCTGACTTTTGTTTGTGGTGGGGTGAGACATGGCCTCACAAGTAACCTGTACCAACAGAGTCATCTTCAAGAAAATCTGCCTCTTGAGACTCTGTCCTGCAGGCAGAGGAAGGGCAGGCACTTCTGTGTGCCTCAGTCGGGTTGGGAGAAGGCCAGGGAGGTGACATGATGGGGAAACAAGGATTTATTTAACCTGGAGGTAGAGAGAGAAGAGAAAAATCAGAACTAAGTAAATCACAACTGTTTGATTCTGGATAAGGAAATGGCAGCCAAACCCCACACTGTAAGAGGAATGTGATCTGGAAGGTAATTTGGTCCATGACTTGGAAATGCTGTGCAGGGTAAAATAAGGTGTTTTTTGTACTACAAGAGCTAGTTTAAGCAGCCAGGACCTTACCTTTCCTCCTGAGGTCCTAATGAGGTTTACCAACACTCCTCGTTGGAGAGGACTAAAGACATGTCTGGTCCCAAAGGCAAAAGGGGCAGAGCCCTGACAGATGGAACCCAGGAGTTAAAGTCACAATACCTTGAATCCCATGGGAGAGTGCATCAGGTAGAGATCCAAATAATCCAGCTGGAGGGCAGCAAGTGTTTTCTGGCACACCTCCTTCACCAGGGATCTCTCATGGAAGGTGGACCACAGCTGTGGGGGAACACATAGCCTGGGAGCTGCTCTCCTGCCCTCGCAGTGGCAGAGCATCCCTGGCAGGGAAATGGAGGGCACAGACACAGAGGCAGCTCAGGATGTGGCACATCTTCTCGTCTTGAGGAAGTGCCACTTGTGTGCACCTGATTTTATTTGTGGTACGGTCAAGTGAGTAAAATGAGAATGAGATACTCTGAAATTCCAACAATTATCACAAAGAAAATAAGTGAACCTGGTGAAAATCGACCCGCCAGCTTCCAGCAGATAGAAGTTACTTGATTTTTCCTACCATTGTTGCTGGGGGAAAAAACAAAACAAAGCATAACATACAGGAGTTGACAGGCTGAGGCCGGCGGCGCAGCGGGAGTGACCACGAATACAATAGCCCTGCTTCCTATCCCAGAGGCCACCGAGAGCACGGCCTCAGTTCCTGTCTCCATGGCTGACAATGGATGTGGACTACAAAAAAACCCCTCTCAAACCAAGCCTTTTGTTTCTCAAGGGTTGACCTATTCCTTCCCCCCGCCACCATCCACAAATGCTTTGCCCCGACAGAGAGGAGTTAATTCCCCGACCAGCTTCATCCCGTGGCACTTTCCATGTCGGGACCTTGTCTCTCCTCCCGAGAGCTGGCCTCACGTGAGACACACTATCCAAGGACACACCTTGCTGACAATAAAGAGCTCTTCTCGCCTCACGACGCCCTCCTGAAGTTTCTGCCGCAGCGCGTCCCCGATCTCGCTCTCGTTCTGGTACATGTAGGCACAGTCAAAGTGGCGGTACCCAACATCGATGGCAAACTTCACCGCGCCTCTTGCTGCTCCCTGGAGAGACTGAAACCAGAAGAGAAGCCTGTGATTTGCTAAATAGCAGATTAAGAAGTTTGCTGTTCTCCAAATCTGGCGTCTTTAAGCCCCCAAATAACGAGGTATTCCAGTCTGGATCTGGCTTTCATTAGTTTTGTGAAATCAAGTGGCCGAGGGAGTCACTGATGAGGTGCCTGAGATGATCTGCCCTTTTCTAAGGATTGGAAGTTCACCTTGGGACACGAGGCTATCTTGAAATAAGTTCTAATTTCCCCAGAAATTAAACGCAACCTCAGTGTGGCATGCTGGTGACATGAGGAAACCAATCGCGTCTGGAATGCGTGCTGGCCCTGCACAAAAACAATCCAGCTCTTGTTGACACAGGACAGGGAGGTGAGGGGACTCAAAACACTACAGACAGTGCCACCTCCCGGGTAAAATACACATTTGGTACTTAATAGCAAAATAAATCACTTCAGATATTTGGCTTGGAGACACTGAAGAGTTCTTTGATGACTGAATCCAGAAAAAGGCACTCCAAACAGAAACATGATTCAAAACCATGACCACCTCCCATGTACTTTTTTATTTTAAATTATATTACTTCTCCAAGTTTTTCCAGTCAAAGGGTGTTTAGTTGGTTCACCTAAATTAACAACAACAAAAACACAGAAAATGTAGCAATTTTTTTCCCCAAAAGGCTATGCACAACTAAATAGCCAGCTGCAAGTTTTACAGTAAGTTTTCTTTTTTTTAGCCCCTTTCCCCATCCCATCCCTTCCTACAGGTGAGCCTCCCAGGGCAGCAGGGGGAAGGAGGCATGGGGAAACAGGCTAGCAGTGGCCAAATGCTGGCATTTTGGAGCACCTCATCTCTGGGTGCTGCTGCAGCTTGGGAAAGCTGCCACACAGGAGTGACTGGGAGCACTTTTGAGGGGAGGAGTCAGTGGAGAGCAAAGGCAGCAACACACCCTGAGGTTACATAAAACTCTGTCATGTGAGATGTTTCTCAGAAAAAATAATCCATTGTTTCATTTCACAAGGTGCTCACCGAGCAGGGCTTCGAGTCAGAGCTGCTGGGTAACGCCGAGGCTGCTGTGGGAACCTTGAAATCAAATAGCTTTAATGAAATAATCACCATGGGCTTGGGCCCTGTTTTCATTACATAACAGAAGACATTTTTTGTGGTGGCAGGGATCATGTGCCCAAAATTTTCCTTCTACTTAGTCCTAACCAGTTTCTATCAGCAACTTGGCACGTTCCTTCAGAGAGCTCCCCCACCACAGCGCTGTGCCCTAAGAGGCCCCCCACAAGCCACACTTTGGTCTTTAAAGCCAACTTCAGCTACTTCAGCCTTCTTAGTGTCCTTTGTCATCATAAAGACTGAAAGGGTTAAACAAACTCACTCCCCTTTGTGCACATAAAGTTAAATGCTGATTAGCATCAGCTGACCCAAAAATATGGCAAGAATTTCAGATATTTTTATGGTGACTGGCAAAGTGTTTCATGGAGTTGGGAAATTGGGGTTTGACATATTTTGTTTCCAGTCTCAGATCCAGGGGAAAATCTACTTTTCTTATCATTTTATCTTTCTTAAGAAGATCAGTTTCTTAAAATTTTCAGCTCATTTCCTGACTCCTTTTACATTTATAATTCAGTATCTTCTTGAACTTACTCTCTTACCGAAAATCCATTAGGTAACATTTGCAGGTAAAGAACCACCCCAACTATAGTCCTGCAAAGTGCTGCATACTCATCTGCTGCCATAAAAATAAGTTATCCTCAGTCTCTAAGGAATTATTGTAAATTCCCATTTCCAGATCCACTTATTGCCCCTAAAGTTCCTGTATCTACACACACTCATCAAGGATGACACCTACATGACATGCTGGGATATTAATCCCCAGTGCCAAAAGCAAAACAAAACAAAACAAAAATACAAAGAAAAACAAGCTGGGCGTAACTTTTTACTTTTGTAGTATGTAATTTTTTTCCATAGCTAAGAAAAATCTTGTACCTACTCACTACCTCCACTCACTCCAAAGATTTCCTGAAGGCCAGGAATAAATACCTGCATTACCTGGAGTATTTCGAAAGGAAACATCACACAGAGGATTTGCTGCATTCTCCTGACCCGAAGAGAAGATTGGTGAAAAAATACACCACAATTCTCAGCAATTTGCTGGTGTCACCTGCCTGACCAGAGGTCCCCAGCTCCAGCAGGTACCTGCCAGGTCCCCAGTCCCAGGATGGGCATCCTCCCACGAGTGGGCAGCTCCAGGTAAGTGGCCATGCAGAGTCTCCTCCCAGCATCACAGGCAAGGAGAGGCTGTGGTCTCTTGCAGAACCTTTTAAATCAGCTTTGCTCCTCCCTCCTGCCTGCTGACTGGCTGCAGACAAGGTAAATACAGGCAGAAGTGCTATAATAAGAGGAGGCAGGGATTTTGGTTTATCTCAACCTTCAAAGAGCTTAAAAACTGATTGCAGGCTCCTCATGGATTTATTGAGTGGGCTCATCGTGGCAATTTTGGCAATTTTGCACTGGCTGAGGTTACAGGTTTTTGGATACCCCATGGTCTGCTTGTCTGCAGGAAAAGTGGTATCTGGGGAGTTGGCACATGCCCCAAGAACCATTTCTCCTCTCACCTGTCCTGAACACATCACCAGAAGGCACCACAAAGCTGTTTGTCTCAGGAGGAAGCATAAACGTGTCCACAGGAAGAATCATTGTTAAAAAAATTCCCAATACAGCTTCATCTGCATCAGGCACCCAGGTTTTTATATATATATATTTGATCTCAAGGCTCCCCATGGCTTTTCCTCTCAGACACTGTACGATGAGTGGTCACCCAGTTTGGAAGAACCCTTTTAACTTTATTTCTGAGGTCAAAAAGACCAGGCCTGTTGGCCTGAATTCTGCAATGAAAGCAGGGTTTAACCAGCAGTTGTAGTGCCCACGGCTGCTGCGTGGATATTTCATTCCCTTACATGGTTTTTCTCCTTATTTGTGACAAAAGGAGAGATCTTTGATGACTCTCTGAATCATTGTCACATCTCTGTCCTTCACTGATTTTGTAAATTACATATTGACATTTTAGCAATTATACCTCTGTGAGACATGCATTAGATGTATTTATTTCTTTTTTCTGGTTTTCTGTGTGGTTCTTGAAGGTGGGGAATATAATGAATCTGAGGAAGAGTCTGGCAGAGATGAAGCAGAGAATGTGTAATTTGCTACTGCATGGTAATCCTAAACCAAACAAAAAAAAGGGAAACAAGGACTTACCAGGATCTACTATAATCTCTCCACACACAACCCCTTGGCTTTATCTGGCTTTACAAGGCCCTTGCTATTGGTGCTGGGCTTCATTTGCACAGTGACTCAAACATAGGACAAATAATGCCCACTCCTTCCTGGTGGTTCTTTGGTAGAAAAGTGTTTTTGGCAGAAACACCGGGAGCTGTTTTATGCCAGCAGCCCCAGCTGAGGACTCCACGTGCCCACCACGCTCCGTGTTATGCCCATTCAGCAGCACACCAGCCCTGAACCCCAGGCTCCAGGCTGGAAGGGAGCTCCTCAGATGAAAGCAACTCCTGGGCACTTTATCCAGCACAAGGCTGAGCGTTGCTGTGGCCACAGAGGCAGCCAAGGTGACTTTTTGCAAAAGCAGCTCAGGTCGGGCAGTTTTTAAACCCGAGTTTGCTCACCCCACCCTGCTCTCCCCATGGCCCATCTGCACGTGGAAGCAAACCTGAAAACAAACTCATTGTGCCTCCAGCACAAGGGTGAAGTGTCCAGGTTTAGCTGGTTTGCCTTGGCTCTTGGAGCTAAGCACCGGCAGCAGCTCTACCCTGAACTCCTGATGCGAGCACACACCTCTGTGCATGTGGCCTGTAGCCTCCCAGCTGCATTCAGGGTGTTTAGGAAGACCAGATCAAGAATAAACCACAAGACTGATTTTCTAGGGAATGTATCCCATAATATTTTATTCAAAAAAACACTGATTACTTTTCACAGAAATTAAATGGTTTTTTTCACTGACTGAAAAGATTCTTAAATATGTCTCTGCAGTTGTTTCCTTGATGGGTCACATCACTGGAAGGTTATGACACATTTAAGGCATTTTTCATAAGCATAAGTTTTTAAATTTCAAGTTATAGCTAATTAGAAATGTCAGTCTCTTATCCCAACAACTTCTCAGTTCCTGAAAGTTCCTGAAAGTGCAGCTTTTTTCAGCTCCTTCACAGAGGCGAAGTGTTGGAAAAGCAAACAGAAACTTGGTTTTCTTACTCACCCACTGCAAGATGCTTTAGAAAGAGTGCAATGCATTCCTGAAGGTGAACAGGCTGAGAATTCCTCATCCTGATGACAAATAATACACTGGGATTTTTTCACCCCAGAAAAAATAATACGAATACAGAGTTGAACAGAATAATGAACCTTGCTAATACAGCGAAATAAATACCTGCTACGCCATGAAGGAGTAATTTCACAGCTATGCTCCAAGATTTCTCAATTCACCTTCCACATATCAACAGAAAATGGACATGATTTGTGAACTTCATCATCACTACCGAAATAAAATTAAGTTATACACATAGAATATCTACCTTAGTTTTATAATTGTATATAATTTCTATAATAACATTAATCTAATTCTGTAATTTCTCAGTCCCACAAAAACAGCACCTTTGTAAAGATACAGTCACGGAGTATATTAGGCTGTAGGTACTTCCAGATCTGTTTCTGGGATCCTCGATCCCTTCCCAGACTGTGGCACATCAAGAGTTAACGCCATGAGTGCTTTAAAAGCCACACAAAATTTTTAACTTTCCTCACCATACAGCCTTGTGATGAGCCTTTAGAACATTCTTGTTCCCACTGTCAGATATCACCAACCTTCCTTTCCAGCTCTCCTTACCTTTTCCCTCCAACTGTGTGGTCTTGCCTTGGCTGAACCAGCAGCACGGAGTGACAGGACTCTACAGGAGGTTTTAAAATTACTCAGTTTCTTTACAAAATTGTTTTCTTCAGAGCCTTTTTCTACCTGGGGGACATTTCCACTTCATGGGCAGAGAAGGAAAGGAGAGAGCAAGACAATTCCAGGTGGCAACCAGGTGAAGAATACTTAAGGAAAATCCCAAAAGTTCAAGCACATCAAGGCATCTCACTTCCCTTATCACCTGTGTATGGCCTGTGTTGTGCAAAATCACTAATTAGCTTCAGAATCTCTGCTGCTCTGAACATTTTCCTCTACAGGAAAGAAAATGCATCTAAACCCCTGATAAACCTGCTGAAATAATAATCACCTGCACAAATTTTTGCAAACTCATCTCGTAAATCAGAACTGCTCCAGTAGCTTCTGATTTAAAACACTTCTCTACACATCTCAGCCCGTGCAGTGATTCATTTCCAGGGAGGTTTTAAGGAGTGGGTGTCGTTAGAGTTCTGATCCTTCCTCCAGTTGTTTCTGGGGTGATTTTTTGGGTCTCCTGCCCAGCTTGCCAGCATCTAAATGGTGCCTAAAGGACAAAGGAAGTCTTGATCTCTTACTGGCTAGGTATGGTTGCCACAGCTCTCCAGTCATACCACGCACCTCCCTGGAACACCACACAGGCTTTCAGGCCAAACACCTCCCCTGGACTGGAACCCAGGCATCAGCATTAAGGAAAACGGTAAGGCAGCAGAGACAAGGACTAACTTCACCATCTTCTAAAGAGGAAATCACATAAATATAAAAAAAATACACAAAAGAAAAAGTTTCCAGCTGCAACAGTTCTTAGATCCTTTCTCTAGTTGAGTGTCTGCTGCTTCTTTCTTCATAGATGAATGTGAAGGCCGAGGTTGCTGAGTGCAGAATGTCTTTCTTGTTAAACACTTGTACATGTCCACACTGGCACAGAGGTGCTGAGCTCCATGGACAATGCACAGCTTTCTGAGACATTCTGATACTCCTCCATGGGGCTACTGAGGATTCTTTTTCATGTAAATCAAGAGATAGGCCGTTTCTCTCCTGTGCAGGCAAAGAAAAACCAAATCACAAGGTATGTTTGAAGATCTAGGTTGCAAGTAACATCCCAGGTTTGCTCCTGCTCAGCTTTCTGAGCTTTAGGTCAACTAAGCTGGTCCTCTCCAGTGTTCCCAAGATTCCCTGGCAGTGCTGTAGTTTATAGGAAGGATTATCTCCCTCCTATAAGCTCATTCTCGTATGATGCATCAGAACAAAAAGCACAGAGAAATCCTGACTGACACATCCAACTTCAGTCAGGATAGAGGAGGGTCCAAGGGGCAGTCCTAAGTAACAAGACCACTCCTGCAGCCCACTTTGTGACTGCTCAGCAACCCTGCAGGCTCCCAGGATAGGCATATGCAGTCCCACCAGAGTAACTGGGGCACAAGGATGCCTCTTCTCCTCTCCTGTGTCCCCACTACACCCCAGGCAATATCCCGGCCAAAACATTTGTCTTCCCTCTCTTTGCTACCCTCATTCCAAAGTCCAGAGCAGCATCAGGAAAGAACAGGGATATGTTTGCATACCAGTAGAGGCTGGCATGTCCATAGGTGCATTTAACATCATCCCACGATACCTAGAGAAGAAACACACACAAGAGGAGGCTGATAAGAACTCTTAAGAGATGGACACATTCTCATACCATCCAGCAGTTCTCAGAAGAGTGGTTTAAGTGGCACTTCAGGAATTAACACCTTTCAATAAATTGGTTTATTGCTTTTACTCTTTGAGGAAAAGCAGTTCCTCTTCTGAACGTATACATTAAACAGATGTAGGGTACATCAAGCAGGGTATTCAGCAAATGGCAAAGCAGAACCTGAGGCCTTGTTTAGTACAGAAGTGAGAGTCACTCTGCCCTCAGCCCAGAGCATCCTGTAGCAGAGATGCACAAAGCTCTGCAGCCTCAGTTTCCTTTCCTGGTTCTCTTTAGTTGGCAGCCAGTCAGACTGGATGAGACCTGGAGGAGCATCCAGAAAGGTACAAAAGAAACGTGGCTTGATGTGCTCACCTGGCAAACCTGAGAATCGTTGAAGCAATACCATTTACACTCTGTGAGGCTTCGAATGTAGGCACAGTAATGGCCACAGCTGCTTGATCCTGAATGGGCCACAACAGCAAAAAGCTCGTACTGCCAGGTAGCCTGCAGAGAGACACAAAGAGTCACTCTCAGTGCAGCAATTCTCATCTGCCATGGACTGTAGAGAAGCAGCAGCCAGGGCAGCAAGGGCGTGCATTTTGTAAAGAAAAAGGGGAAAAAAATCAGATTGGCCCTGAGTATCCTGCCTTTTTTGCTCTTACCCTCAGAGTTTTGCCTGTCAGCTATGGGCTGGCAGCCTCCCTGGAGACCAGAGGGCTGTGAAAAAGGCAACAGGACAACAAAGGAGCAGCAAAGAGGTTCACCACAGCCAACCTGCAGCGGTGACTTCTGTTGTTTCCACACTTCCCCTTGTTATTTCCCAGTAAGAGAAACAGACCCACAGTGGGGCAGATCCATCTCAGCTACTTGGCAAAGCTGTTGTGGCCGACAATACCCAACTCTGTGGCCAACAATACCAACAATACTGCATGGGAAATACCAGGAATAGAGTTCTTCTGTCTTAGGTGAGATCTGCAAAGCCTGGCTTTTGTCCTTAAGGCAGGAAGTTCCAGTTTTGGTGCCTTTGGTTATTTAATCTGAGCACAGAACATTAACTGAAGCTGTTAAAACTATGGGATGTGAGACAACACTGGGCACAGGTAAAGTTTGAGACATAGATTTTTAAGACAGGCACTTAGAACTGAGACAAGGTGTGATCTCTTAAATTTTTATGAGACTGGAGCAGAGAGGAGAAGAAAATCTGCCCTTTTTGAACAGAGCCTTAGGAGTATCTCACCTTTTCACTGTCATCTGCTTGGCACTGATTTTCTGTCAAGACTTCATTGAAGTCAAGTTCTTGTGGGAATGGCAGGCAGTGACTTAGCTTGTGTGAGTGAGATGATCTTTCAAAGCAGAAGCGCTTCAGGTGCAAGGTCAGAGTCTGTGGCAGACGGACGAGCTTCATGCTCTGTAAAGCAATAAATAACACCGTATAAAACTAGGGAACAAACCCTGGGGAGGCGGGGTGGAAACAGCCATTGCCACCCAGTGCATGTAGAATGGAGAGCAGTCAGTGCTCCGGTGAATATTTGCCAGTTCCATGGGACAGCAGATGCCAAACCTTTGTAGCCTGTCTGCACACAAGGCACACCCATGTAACAGAGCTGTGATAACCAAGGTTTTCAGCTTTAGTGTGATCAGCACCCAGCCTTGGGTGCCTCAAGGGCTGCTTCATTTCTCACGTGCTTTCCTAGCCCCAGGTTGGTAGCACTAGGAAGGTGAGGAGAGACAAATCAACCTCCTGTGACATGTGACCACAGAAGGCTGACAGCTCCTTCCTTCCAGCACTGCCTTTGTTGGGATCGCTGCCGCTGCCACCAAGACATGTGGATGCCTTGTGGCCTCAGAGGCAGCCCAACAGTGACAATGCTGTGGAAAGTCCCCTCCAAGCCTTGGGCTGAGGCAGCCTCCCTCACACACCACTCCCTTTAATGCACCTGCTCTCCATGAAACAGCCAATACATCATCTGGCAGAGACTCATACTGTAAGAACTGGGGAGAGCAGGGAAGAAAGGAAATCACAGTATCCTACCTTTATGTGTATGACCAGCTCCAGTGACATATCCTTATCTACCTCTGGAGCTACACAGCAGTGCAAAGGCCCACAGTGGGCACACAACATAAACTAACAACAGCTTTTCTGCTGGCACAGAAATGCTACATCCCTCACCGACTTCTATTAAAACCCTTGAAAGTATTGTTTTGTGGCAAGAGCTACATCTACAACAGGGAACTTCCTAACAGGAGGAAAGATGCCTGTGGTTTATATCTCACTGACACTGCTCTGCTGACAAATCTGAGGTGCTGGTTTATATCTCACTGACACTGCTCTGCTGGTCTCCTCTTCAATTGATATGGTTGAGTCCTTTCCCCACCCTCCCCAGTCCTAAAGGGAGTTTTGGGTGTGAGACATGGGGAAATAATTCTCCAATTACCTGCAGAAAAGTTGTTTTCCTCCCACACTGTTGACAGAAACACATGTTTTGACCAGTCAGCTCTTCTGGATGGAAGAAGTATTGCAGAGACTCCTCCTAAGAAGACAGAGGAGATTTCTTTCAACTGAATTCCTTCGAGCTGGATTTTTATTTCTATGTTATTTCAGAGGGTCCAAGAAAACAGCAAAGCTACAGAAGGTGTGTTTTATTCAAAGGACAAAAGACTGCCTAGCAGCCTGAAAAAAATAGGTACCTCATTTCTCCTAGCTGCTGCTGTGATTGCATTAGTTGGGGGGAAAAAAAAAGCACCACATATTCCACAGAGAAGGTGTTGATGTGTGTCTTTTATACCTACTTCAAAGCCTTAGAGGTTTTCAGAGAAGCTCTTTAATGCTGAACCATTGTAAAGTGGTCAGAGAATCAATAAGGTCCGGTGGTCCACTGGCATTTGAAAAATCCACTGTATCCAGCAGCACACACACAGGCCACCAGCACTGCTGCATCTGGATGTCGACAGCAGCACTGACTCCACAGTGACAGGACACTGGGCAAACACAGGGATGCTGAGCTACCTAGGGCACCTCTCTGTGGTACCTGAGGACTCCCAGGTGCACATCACTGTGTAGTTTGAGTCTTTGAGTCTGTTACAGAGTATTTAATCAGCACTCTTTTTAGAAAAGCTCTTCACAGCCTTTATTTTTCAGTCCCCAAAGCAAGCACGTTTTTTGCGAGCTTTAAAGCTCCTCCAAACAAAGAAGAAATGTGAATGAGAAAAGACCACCTCGAAGTCCCAGACACTCTACAGAGACTCCTGTAAGGATTCTTGATAAGACCCAGAAGACACCACTACTGCAAGAGAAGGCTCCCACAGTGAACAGAGGGGAATCATCTCCTAAGGAAACAGTGCTGCTGCTAAACTTACCAGAGTCTTCAGCCTGTGAGAATTGGCATCCAACACTGGGAGTGGAAGGGTTAACATGGTGCTGTTGCTCTTTACTTCAAAAGAGCATTTCTGACAGGCCAGATGCTCCTGTATGCAGATTGTGTACAAATCCCTCAGCTCTTCAACCTGGAGGCGTGAAAATAAAGGCCAAAACAAGGTTTATGAAGAAGACAACTGAACTGTTTCCCTATGGGTGGGGAAGGCCATGTGGTCACACATTTCAAACAAGGTTATTGCTTCAAGGTTGGAACCAAGATGTGACAGTGACTTATGTGGACAGGGTACTTCCCACAATTTAAAGGAGAACAACTCCTTCCCCTAGTTCCCTAACAGAAGGGAAAGACACAGCCTGTAAGATCAGACAGTTAAATATCTGCTTTGATGCAGAATTGTTCTTTTTTGCTTGAAACTGCAACAGAAGCCTGTCTTCTGTATTAATAAAACTATGACAGCCAGTCAGGGAAGAGTCACTTTTCTCTTCCCAGTCCCATGGGAGGAGCTGTTGTATACATAATGTACTATCAGTGGCTAATTATAATGAAGTGCACGTGGCTGATTTCAAAGAATGGAAAAGCTGTGTCAAGAGACACCAAATTACAGAAATTTGGGGGGGAAAAAAAAGAAATTACATATAACTAAATACAGTGCTGCAAAAAGATCAGTCTTTTGGTTATTAATCAGCTCTCCCACTAGAATGGAGACTGGCATGCCCTGAAAGTAGGATGAGCAAAACTTAACTGTGATTCAAAATACCGAAGCTTACGAAACAAAGATTCTCTGTCTCATTTGAAAGATGCAATGAGAGAGGGGATAATTTTTAAAATTTAACTTGGGTCAATTGCCAGTGGATGGGATCCTTCAAGGAGCAGAGAAAACTACACATGATAAGGGCCAAGGGTTCATCCTTACCAGCTCTGGCTTTTTCATCTGCTTCTTTAACAAGTTCCAGAGAGTCAGAAAGAGCTGAGCAGCATCATGCTGCACAAACACTGCACAAACAGAAAACACAACCTCAATCAGTATCATGAACAGCACCGAACACAGATTTCCCACAAATGGCAAAGGGAAATTTGTTGTCCCCCATTAGATCCAGTCTCTTGTCCCTGCAGACAGAGCTTAGACTGGGCACAAGCTGCAATTTCTCCACTGTGACCTGAGCAGGCAGTGGGAAAAGACAGGAGGGTTTGTACCACCCAGTGCAAAAGTCGTGTCCTTGTCACCAGATGTAGGGACAAGAGGATACTCAGTACCCACCAAAGGAGGGCTCAGATGGCTCTCTGAGTTGAGGGTTATATTTCATAGCATCATAGAATGGTTTGGGTTGGAAGGAGCCTTAAAGATCATCTGGTTCCACTCCCCCCACCCCGGGCAAAACCACCTTCCACTAGACCAGCAAACACCTTTCAACCTGGCCTTGAACACTTGCAGGGATGCAGCATCCACAGCTTCCCTGGGCATCCTGTGTCAGTGTCTCACCACTCCCACAGTAAAAAATTTCTTCCCAATACTGAATCTAAACCTGCTCTCAGTTTCAAGCCATAACGCCTTGTCTTATCACCTTTATGTCACATGTCCTATCATGCCCTTGGGAACAGTCCCTTTTGAATCCTCCTTAGAAACAATACAGGGAAGATTCTTTATTACTCCACACACCTGTTTCCCTCATCCCCTCATGCCCCATGAAGGATTAAACTAGTCCTGAGCACTGAGATAAAAGTGACAGGAGGGCCTATCCATATGTCTCACACACCAGATAGTATAAACCCCTTGATCCTTATCTCTCTTTAACTGGAAGAGAGATGGCTAACTGCAAAGCCACTCAGAGTCAGGGGAAAAATGATGCAAGCAGGGATATTGAGCTTATCTTGTGCTCCTCTTTCATAAAGGTCAGGGCACCTCCCCTTTCAGTGCTCTCCTGTTTGGGCTTTTATACTATAAAGATAAGGGTATTTGGTTATACCCTGTGTATTTGTACACATAGAGAGACTCTTGGCATCCCATTGTCACTGGCCACCCACGCATTAAAAAGCTCACTCCTTTAGAACTTTGACCATTTGGGAGATTTAGCCTGAAAATTCTTCTCTCTGCCCTTATAAGAAGGAGCAGGAAGGGGATCTGTGCGAACTCGTTCTCTTTTCCACACTATCCCCTTCTTCCAGTAAGTAACAGCAGCTATTTCACTATCATGATGCCAGTACAGCAAGACAAATCACACAGTGAACTGGCCTCTCTGCCCTGCACAGCCCTTTCCTCCTGGCCAGTATCCATAGCTGGATCTTCTAGCAGTCTGATAGTCTTCCCACCCTTTGGACATCAGCAAATACATCCAGGGTTTTTCTCCTCTCTTCCCAAGTAAGACACAGCATTGCACTCACAGCTGGGAGGCAGCTACAAAGAGCACTGTGTCTCTGTGCACCTAACTCCTGACATTTCTGAGTTCCTGAAGGAGATGTTGGAGTCTGCACTGCTTGTAAGTGGTGGATGATGAGCACCCTGGTCTGCAGACAGAGGTGGGCACGAGGCAGCGCCACTACTTACATTTCACCCTGTGCAGTGAAAGGCAGCAAGCCAGGTCTGTGGGACTAACAGCTTTGCACTTGCCACACTGCATCTTCTCCAAGAGCAGGAGCATTTGGTACGGAACACTGTTCTTCCTCTGCACATGAGATGACGGCACTGCAATCCTGAAAGGGGAAGAAGCAACACCAGTGGTAATCAGGCTGTACAATGGAGAAATACCAGACATCACACCTGAAGGAGCCCAGGTCAGTAGCAGAGGCAGCAGCTCAAGAGGAACCAGAATGGGTACATTTTCAGCAAAAGAAGGAAAAAGGGGAAGCAGTCACCTGCACTAGCTTGTCCCACAGTGCAGGCTGACAGTTCTAAAGTAAAAGGCCAAAATTTTAAGTTGGTTTGTTCCTGAATAAGGGACAGGCCAAGTGGGACCTCAAGTGCTTTCTGGCCTCTAGAAACAACATAAGTTACAGACAATTTCAGAGCTTTTCTTGCCTCCCACCCATTGATGTTCTCATTCTCAACATGCCCTCAAAATTTCATGGGCATATATATCATAATGCTTGTATTTCAACTACATGCCAACAAAACCTTTTAATTCTCCGTGAATTTATTGTAGCCCACAGGTTTTTCTAAGTCTTTCTTCAAATAAGCATGGTAACCTACAGTCTACATTATTTAGCTTTGCCCAGTTATGACACTTCTCATCTCTGCACGTCTGTAATTTGTCTTCTTTCTCCTCTGCACCGTAGTGAGCACATAAGAAAGGACTGAATAGGAATGATCCACTTAGATGATTAAAGCTGCAGGGAACTGAGTAAATTGAAAACAAATCAAACCAGTTATTAGTGTGGTTGGTAGGGAGACAGAAGCCCAAAACCTCCTCAAAAGCATGCAGAGACAACAGCCAGGCAAAACAAAGTAATGCTATGTATTCATGATCTGCAACACCACTCTTCTCTATCAGGGGCTAGCCAGGGCAAACAGGGCCCAGAGGCCAGGGATTGCAGTAGGTTTATGTTTACATGCTTAAAGTGACAAAATTAATAGTGGATATGGCTACATGTGACACATCCTTTATTTTAACGGCCTCTGAGTAAACCTGGAATAGAATTACATCCTGTTATGGAAAAGAGAGATACAAGCCAGAAAGACCCAGTTCAGGACGTGAACCAGAGATGACTAACAAGGCAGAACACTGCAACTTCTCCCTTTGCAGGGCCTAGTCTGTAGATGACAGACACAACAAGGCAGAAACCTCGCTGAGGGAACAAAAGCATCCCCATAGCACCTCGGTGATGCAAGCCTTCAAGGGCACATCCCATATGAAAAAGGAGTGGAGACAACACAGCAACGACAGAAATATCTCCGGTAGCTCAAACAGGTGGTACCTTCGGAGTATCCCTGTGAAGCGTATGTTCATGAGGAACACTTGGAGCAGAGAGTTCAGACAGCAGCTCAGTCCAAGGTTGTACAGTCCAATAGCTTCTGTAGGGTAGAAAAAGAGGAAGTGAGGCCTGGGGATAGGTACAAGAAAAGAAAGTGGAAATTATTTGAAAGTGGCAAACTCTTCTTGCGCATATTCAGGCATTCAGTGGATAGGCCCAGCACCTTGGTCAGAGCTGGAAACGTGTTCAATCTATTCTTCCGTTGCTCAAGCAAGTAACATTGGGTTTTGTTTGGCAACTGACAGGAAAATCCAAGTAAGCCTGGCTAATGATGCTCAGATTTCTCCCAGTTCCTCTATCTTCAGTCCTCTCATAACACACCTAAACATAAAATAGAACAACAAGAGGCAAAGGTCGCCTGTATGAGGGGAATAACTAGGTCCTAGTCCATAGCTTAGCAAATCCAGCACTGCTGGCTGTGTTTGGAAAGAGACAGAGCCAGCAGCTAGGCCTTTTCAGCTGCAATGGCCAATTTATGGAGCTAAATAGGGAAAAAGCTCTGAGATCTCCATGTAATCCATTCTCAAAAAACTCAACATGGTTACTTGGCAAGGCAAAATGAGAATCATCTGCATATTTCTCAGTGAAGACATAAGGAGTAGGAGAAAATAAAGCCTATGGACAGAGAATGGAACAGCAGGCATTAGAAATAGAAAATATGAGAGCAAAGAATAGGCAAAACATTATTACCATTTTTTAAGTCTGCCACACCAAAGACAGATATCAGCCTCTGGTTTTTGGCCTTCGCCTCTTTGGTCTCCTCGTCATTATTTCGTACTTCGGTTTCTGCCTCCATGGTCTCACTTAATGCCAGCTCTGGTTTCTTGCTTCTTTCTTGACGCCCACTTCTTTGTCCCATCAACAATATTGTTCAAAGACAGAAGGACTGCAGAGAGACACAGAAAGATCAGAAAGAGTGGGAGCATCCCAAAACACAGGACTTGTCCACAACATTTTCATTATGAAAAAGGTGAAATCATAAAATCATTGAATGGTTTGGGTTGGAAAGGAACTTTAAAGATTATCTAGTTCCAACCCCTCGTGCCATGGGCAGGGATGCCACCCACTAGATCAGGTTGCTGAGGGGCCCATCCAGCCCAGCCTGGAATATCAATAAAGTCAGTAAGATTACTGTAACAGCATTTGGGATATTTGAATTAACATGAGTGTTGAGGCATGTGGGCTATTGCTAAGGGAACAGAAAGGGAGTCTGATGACAATTGCTCATCCTGTCTTCCTCTTGTGGCTAAATAAATAAATGAGCCTTCAGTTCCACAGAAACAGCTCCATCTAGCCACGGAACTCCACGTATCCCTGTTTGAAAAGATTTGGTAAATAAGATGATTAAAATTGCCCAAAAGGCAGATGTTGCAAAACTCCTCTGTTTAGAAAAAGAAATGTTTTATCACACAAAGTAGCCCAAGTATTCAAAAGGCCAAGTTTCACCTTCTCTCCTGACCAGATAAGCACGTTTAGTTTCTGTACTGGGCTCCCCAGCATTGGTTTTAAGCGCCTGAGTCACAGCATTACTGTGACACTTTGGACTGTAATTTTGAAAGACGTTCAAGCACCAACATATCAGTTTCTTTTTCTGTTCCTTCAAGTGATCACAGGCAAAGTAACTGTTTGTGCAAGAGAACCATTATAATGCCTTGATTTTAAAGGAAGGATTTAACAGACCATTATTCTGACAGTCTCCTGTGACTCAGCTACTAAAGCAAAACAAAAATACATGGACAAAACAATATAGTAAAAGTTCAAATGCAAAAATGAAACTTTCTAACAGCCCACTGCCAACATGCAGACAGAATCAGAAAAAAGCAGATATTCACGGGGAAGGGGGGGAGACCAAAATAAATGCTCAGAAATTATTATCCTACAAACATTAAACAGCACGTAAAATCAGCCTAAGGCCAAGCACTGAAAGAATGAAGAAAAGCTACTAAGAAAGGAAAATAAGCAAAATCCTCATTCTGCCTTTCATAAAAAAGAAAACCTTTGCTTTAAAAGCATGTTTTTGGGTTAACTGTGCCTAACAGTGTCAAATATCAAAGTTACTCAAGATTTGGGCAGAGAAGCTAGAAATGTATTTTTTTCCCCGATTATTACCTTTAAGCTTAAGTATACTTACTCCCAACTGTACTTTTGATTGTTTACTGCTGAAGATTACTTTTGCTCTCTAAGTGTCACACACTAAGAGTCACTAAATATTGTCAAATTTGCTGAGAAGTTTTATTCAGGGGGAAAAAAAAAAATCAACTCTGACATTCAAAGACAGATTCAAGAACGTGACTTTTTATACCCAAGCCCGGTGATTAGAACAGCTACACAGAAAAAGAGAAATTTCATCTGATTTCGCCCTTGCCGAAACAGAGCCTGAACACACGCTGCCTGTTTTCCTGGAAATGATTTAACGATGCGTTCAGGTTTCTGTAAGCTGAGCTGGAATGGGAGCCCATCTCGGGCGGGTGGGTTTAGCTGGTGTAGTATCAGCCAGAAGGTAAGGGATGCTCACAGGCAGTGGGGATGTGGAAAGAGACAGAAAGGAGAGGGACAGGCAGCACAGAGGTAGCTGCACAACAGCTGGGGATGTACTGGGGATAAAGCAAACCTGCAAGACGCATGTTTTGTCAGGAAAGGGAGGATTAAAGACCAAGCACAGGGCTAAATGGCTTTGGGTGACTTGAGGGAAAGGTAGAAAGATCTTAGGGATCTTAGGGCAGGAAGGTGCAGTGGGATACAGGAGGATTTGTGTCTCTGGTTCTATGAAATTCTCTCCCAGTCACCCCTATCAGGAATCCTGCTGTGGGACCAGGGACACAAACAGAACTTCCAACCCTTGGAACCGCCTCGTTTTAGCTATCAGAAATACAGCCTTCCTAAGATTTGCACTTGACCTCCTTTTCCCTGCACAAGTATATAAAACAACTGGTGAGTGAGCCGAGGAAGTGGGGAGCAGGCTCTCCTCCTAACCCCATTTCTCCTCTCTCCCTGGAGAAGCAGCGTCTTGGTTTCATGTCAGGGGTAGGACTCGGTACCTCAGCGCACGTGGCTTGGCCAAGCCAAGCGGCTGCACCAGCACTGGGCAGAGAACAGAGAGCAGTGATACCCTCCTCGTACCCTCCACCCCATTATCATCTACTCTCACCCTCCCTCAGCCAGCCCAGCATCTTCCCTTTCACCCTGGCCTGTTCCACTCTCCATCTGCCCTCCCAAGACACTGGCTTCTCATGACAAACCCTCAGCTGCCTCTTCACACCCCACGAGGATGGCTCCCACCTCTGGCACTTGTCGTCCCTTCCCTGTCAGCTCCTTTCCCGTCACGGGAATCTTGGGGGGCAGATGGTGCTAGGGCAGGCTGTGGGCTGCATAGGGAGGCCAGGATGGGGCTCTGAGCAGTCTATTCTAGTGGAAGGTGTCCCTGGCCTCAGCAGGGGGGTTGGAACTAGATCTTCAAGGTCCCTTCCAACCCAAACCATTCTATGTTTCCATGGTCCCCCTGAGGTGCTCCATGAAGGGCTCCAGAAGGGATTCAGTGTCACGACCCACCCTTAAAAGAAGGAAGGGAAGGAAGCACCTGAGAGCGCATCACCTCCACACTTCTCTGGGATGCAACTGAAAGGAGACTTCCCCCTCAGCTGCTAACCTACTCTCCGTTATTTCCCTCTCTTTCTATTTCCTTCCCTCCTGACACACTGCCCCTCTGGCATCCGATCTCACAAACCAGCAAAAAGGCTTCTTACCAATTCCCGCAGGACCAGCAGCGCTTCGAGCTGGAGCTCACAGCGCAGCTGCTGACAGGGGGCAGCGGGGGCTCGCACACCACATCTGCCCGCGCCGGAGCGGTGCGGACGAGCCGCGGGCAGCGGGAGGGCAGCGGGACTCGGGAGAGCGGCGGGCGGAGCGGGGCGGCCCCGCCGCGTCAGGCAGAGGCAGTGCCCGCCCCGCCGCGCAGTTTTCATTTCCCGCTCGGCCGGGAGCAGGCACAGAAAGTGAAACTCGGAGCCGCCCTGCGCCGCCTCATCCCGGCACGCAGCGGGCTGGGAGAAACAACACAGCTCGCTTTGCGTGGGGGAGGCACTCTGGGGATGAAGCGTCCCCGCACAGCTCATCCGGCAGCACGGGTGAGGACAGCAGGTACTGCCAGCCCTGCCTTCGGCACCGCTGGGCAGCCCCCGCGCGGCTTCGCTGGGCCGTGGAAAGGAGACAGCACACAGGAGGCTTTCAGAGGGCTGGCTGGAGCACATCAGAGATTTCCCTGGGGAGAGGTCCCAGTTGCGCACCCTCTGGGCAGGTAGTGGGGAACGTGCTCGCACTGCCTGGCTCTGTCACAGGCAGCACAACTCGTCAGTTCTCAGCAGTCCGAGGTCTTCAGCCGGGACAGTGGAAACTGCCCTGAATCGTCACAGGGAGCGGTGTGGACATCTGTAGGGACTTGTGAGCAGAAGGGCACAGATGACTCAGCGTCTTGGCTGTGACTGAGGCAGAGGCTCTCAGCAATAGTTTAAATTTAGTGAGGGTCCCTTCCTATTGCTGGCTTGTATGGCCACTGCCTGATAGAAGGGAGAGAGATGAACAGCTAAGCCATAAATTGCCGAGAGACAATGAAACAAAGTGTAAAATGACACTGAAGGTTAGATAGGAACTAGATCTGCCAGGTGGAAGTTAGTGAAGCAGCGTGCAGCTGAAACAGCTTTTGGTAATGACCCCTGTGAGAGCCTGGGGTGCTCAGGAGGCGTGTTAAGGGTATTTTAAGCTTTGCCTGCGGAACTCAGTCGCGACACGCCACTTCCAAGGCAGGCAGCAGGCAGAAAGTGTGAGGCCAGAAAATGGGCTCAGGTGAAGGGATGGCTAAAAGTGAAAGGCGCAGTGTTTGGGTGCCCAAACGCACTGCCTGCCGAGCTCACGGTGTAGTGTCCCTTTGACAAAAGCTGCTAGCCCCTGACAATTGCCACGGCACTTCTGGTGTCCAGAGAGCTCCAAAAAGTGCATTGACTGCTTCAAGAGCCGGGCTCCTGGTTACTGAGTGTCCTTGCAAATGACGTAAATCGTAGTGTTGGTGGTCAGGATGAGATCTAAGCAGCCTTCGGGAAGTTAAGGAATCCACACCCCTGTGTTACGGCCCATCAGCCGTGAATGAGGTGTGAATGTCGCAGTACTTCGGAGAGGAGTTTTCACAACTGGGTCACTGCGTAAGGGAGGCATGACAAGGACTTACCCCACCTCGAAAGATTTGCTTCTTATCAGCTGCTTCCTTTATCTGGAAACCCAGTTTGTAGCCTCAGGTGGGCACGCCCTTTTGCACCTGGGAAGCCCCTCCCTGCACCCAGCGATTGCTCGAGCCCTGAGCACCGCCAGTCCGGTCTCTTACAGCACCTGGGCGGTGCCTGCGATGGCCGAGTGTTTGAGATGTTTATCGCCAGCAGAGCGGCGATTCACAGCGCGCACTGTTGGAGCAATTTGGTTTTCTTGGTTTAGGAACAGGAATGTAGACTCTGCTGTAAACACCTCTGTACAAAACATTGGTTTTCCCCCATTCTGTATCCTAGAAAAATCGAAAAATCCAGCCTGTGTTTTGCCCCAGTCTGTGTTCTGCCTGATCTGGTCTGGGGTTTTCCCCATTCCGTATCCCGGAAAAAATCCAGTCCGGGTTTTCCCCTCTGCCGTAGCCCAGGCCCGATCCGGCGCACTTTGCAGCGGTGCCCACTGTAATCCCGATCGAGTCTATTTTTCTTCATGTTAGTCGGCTTCAGATTTAATACGAACAGCAGCAAGGTTTGCTCAGCTTATTGAGTGAGTCTGAGTGTGGGATTTAGTGAAATTCCTGTGGAAATCGGTGTCCGAGGCAGCCCCAGGTGTGGTCAGTGAGGATGAGGAGGGATGATCCAGCCCCAGGTGTGGTCAGTGAGGATGAGGAGGGATGATCCAGCCCCGGGTGTGGTCAGTGAGGATGAGGAGGGGCAGACCCTGCTGAGGGCTGCTTTCAGGGGTTTCTGGAGCCTCTGGAGCGGGCAATCTCCGGGGGTCTCTCACAGGACAGCAGTGGGAGCATCCTGCAGGACGGGGGAACACCTGGGTGCTCCTGGAGCATTGCTCAGGACGTGCAGAGGGACAAGCCCTGTCCCACAGGGCGGTGCAGGAGAGGGGAGCAGCTCACCTGAGCAGGTGGGGCAGCCGTGGGGGGCAGGGAGGATCCTTTTTCTTTCTCTCTTTGATTTCAACTTCTCAGTCCCATCCCAGTGCCCCCAGTCTCTCCCTAGTGCATCCCCGCCCCAGAAAAAATGAGGAGTTTGATGGAAAAGGAATTTAAATTGAGGGGAAAACCTCCTTTTTCATTATTGTCTGTGTTTAAATTGGAGGGGATCCCCCTTCACCTGTGATTTTAAGGGTTCAATTAAAGGAAAAACAACCTTTTCCATGATTTAAGGTTATCAGTGGATGGGGAATTGTTGTTTTCTGGTTTAAATGGAAGGGGAAAACCTTTATGATGCCATTTTATGGGTTTGAGTTGAGGAAAAATCCCCTATTGTCTTCATCTTAAGGTTTTAAATTGCAAGGAAATTTCTGTTTTTCGTTGTTTTAAAGGGTTTAAATTGAGGGAAAATCTCTCTTTTTCCAACATTTGAAGTATTTAAATAGAGGGGGAAAGGGCAGAAAAAGAGAGACAAAAAAGGGCGGGAAGTGTGAAGTGGAAAATGGTGGGAAATGTGAGGTAAAGGAGATAAAAAAGGGCAGGAAACATGAGGTGGAAAAAGGATGAGAAATATAAGGGGGAAAAGGCGGGAAATGTGAGGTAATTAACACTCATGCATTAATTAAGTGGGAATTTATGAACACTACTGTGCAACAAAGGAGAGAGATTGTCTTACTTTTTGAGAGAAAATCTAGCAGAATCAGTCCTGGAAAGGAGGTTTTCAGGTCTGAAAGTTCACAGTCTTGAAAGAAAGGCAACTTGGGTATTTCTAAGAATTGTCTTACTTTTTTATAGGCAGGTCCTTCTTGAAAGGAATTCTTTATTAGCAACATAAAAAAATCCAGATCCTGAAATGAGCAAGGAGGATCACAAATGCATGTAGGAGAACCTAATCAAAAAGCAAGACAGTATCTCATTTGTTGCACAAAGGTGTTAATAAATTCCCAATTAATTTATACATGAGCACCTAAGTATTTCATCCATAAGTGCTCAATTAATTTATGCATGAGCATCCAATTAAGTCTGCCCCCCATGTGCCTTAGCATAGCTTCTAGGAGGACTTCTGCCATGATCTTCCTAGGCACAGGGAAGAGGCCAACAGGCTGGCAGTCACCAGGGCCCTCCTTTCTACCCTTTTCAACAATGGGGACAGTGTTTCCCTTTTTCCAGTCCCCTGGGACTTCACCTGATTGCCATGACTTTTCAAATATCCCGGAGAGTGTCACGGTGGCTGACTGGGGATGCGTGGAATCCCGGCTTTGGCAGGTGTCTGTGGTGTCCCTGTTGGCTCTGTTGCTACTGTGCAGGAGCAGGAAGCAGGGCTCTGCAGCTTTTTGGGATGACCTGCCTGGAATGTAGTGAGTCTGTCGTGTACCTAAGAGCTTAAACAGGCTCACATTAAGTGTGCAAGGGAGAGCAAGTCTTTTTACATTGCTGGGAGTGGTGGGACATTACTACAGCTTACAGATTATATCTTATAGGATAATTTGCCTGTTACTTATAGAATAAAAAATGTCACTGTATGACTTCTCCTGAATTTATGTTCACAACGCACAGAAAAGCTGAGCTAATTGTGGATACGTGCAATACAGTGACACAGAGACAATTCTGTGCTCACTAGGAACAGAGTGTATTTTAAAATTACTCCCCATCATTTTCTTCTTCAAATGAGTCAGTTCCCACTTCTTCATAGTCCTTTTCCAGGGCAGCCAGGTCCTCACGGGCCTCTGCAAACTCTCCCTCCTCCATGCCTTCACCCACATACCAATGCACAAAAGCTCTCTTGGCGTACATCAGGTCAAACTTGTGGTCGAGCCTTGCCCAAGCCTCGGCAATGGCTGTGGTGTTGCTCAGCATGCACACTGCCCGCTGAACTTGGGCTAGGTCTCCACCAGGAACAACTGTAGGAGGCTGGTAGTTGATCCCAACCTGGAAACAGGAATGTGAGAGAAGGTTCCAAAAAAGCAGGAGCAGGAGGCAGTCAAAGAGCTGAAGAAATGTGAGTAAAGTTACAGATTCTGGGGTAGAGTGGTGCCAGATGGCAAATGCCATTACAGATGTCGAAGGGTATGGCACCCGCTCATTTGAATATCTATACTATTCTTCTGTTTAATGTACACTGACAAGTTTGTACCTTCTTAACAGCTACTCAATACTGAAAGTAGAGTTTCGCCAAGGTACTCTGTAGAAACTATTACAAAAAGTTGGTTCCCACTTGAGAGTTTTCGTTGTTGAAAGGGCCGTTTGTATAACAAATATTTTCCCCCTGTTAATGTCTGTATTATTGTTGAAAATGTTTCCCAGCATGGCTGTGTAGCCAGTGGGGAGAGGCTATATAACATTTCTAGGTTAACTAAGAGATTCCCTAATATCAGCATTTCCTTTATTAATTTTATCAGTTTTGGTATTTCCTTAAGTTTAGATTGTGCTTCAGAGGCAATGCTCGTTGGCTGTTCCAAAGGTCAGCTGAAATTAAAACTTCTTCAAATTTTAACCCATATACACTTCAAATTTCCACTTATTTAAATATGTGGAAATATAAATATGTGTCAGTGGGATGTCCAAAGGAGAAAAGGCACATTTTGTATAAATGCACCCTTCTTACTTTCATTGGGAAATACCTATATTTCTCCATGCTCAGTGGGAAATACACAAGACTGAAGGTGTTAAATACAGGTTCTCTACTAAGCTGAACGTGCCCTTTGAACACTGAAGAGAAGCTCGTGGCAGCCCTACTCACCTTGAAGCCTGTTGGACACCAGTCGACAAACTGGATGGTTCTCTTGGTCTTGATGGCAGCAATGGCTACGTTGACGTCCTTGGGGACGACGTCGCCCCGGTAGAGCATGCAGCAGGCCATGTACTTGCCGTGCCTCGGGTCACACTTCACCATCTGGTTGTTGGGCTCGAAGCAGGCGTTGGTGATCTCGGCCACCGAGAGCTGCTCGTGGTGTGCTCTGTCGGAGGAGATGATGGGGGCGTAGGTCACCAAGGGGAAGTGGATGCGCGGGTAGGGCACCAGGTTGGTCTGGAACTCTGTCAGGTCCACGTTGAGGGCGCCGTCGAAGCGCAGCGAGGCCGTGATGGAGGACACGATCTGGCTGATCAGGCGGTTGAGGTTGGTGTAGGTGGGGCGCTCGATGTCCAGGTTGCGGCGGCAGATGTCGTAGATGGCCTCGTTATCCACCATGAAGGCACAGTCCGAGTGCTCCAGCGTGGTGTGGGTGGTCAGGATGGAATTGTAGGGTTCCACCACAGCGGTGGAGACCTGAGGGGCTGGGTAGATGGCAAACTCCAGTTTGGACTTCTTTCCGTAATCCACAGAGAGGCGTTCCATCAGCAAGGAGGTAAAACCAGAGCCGGTACCGCCACCAAAGCTGTGGAAGATCAGGAATCCTTGCAGCCCAGAGCAGGCATCAGTCTAGAAGGCAAAAGAGAAACAGCAGGGGCTGAAAAAGGTAGAAAAGACTTTACTATGTGAGTTTATCCTGAGCTGAAGGAGTGAGCAGTCATGGGCAATATATAGCACAGATTTCATGTCAAGTTTTCCTGGGAAACGGCTGGTGATAATTCCAACCTTTGCTTTCCTCACTGTCTCAACTCATGACACAGAGAGCCTTACCTGTCCAGGCATCTCTCTGAACTTCACACTGCTCTGTTATTCTAGTTGAAACCAGCAATGTACAACTGCATAATTCACCCTTCATTATCAGTATTGGTGCTGTAGGGCTGTGCTAATAATTAACAATTACATATTCAAAATCACTTTATTTACATATTCAAAACCTGGAGGCATACAGCTGGGAAGTGAACTACTGGGCTTCTCTCTTCTGGACCATGTCCAAGACATAGTCTGTATGACTTGGAATGTCTTTTCTGAGCCATTGGTCTCATTTGCAGCTAACGAGCTGTTAGTTCTGCCCTTCTTTCTTCTGCAGAGTCCAAACTGCTGTTTCAAAGCTATTGGGACTTACCAGCTTACGGACACGATCCAGCACCATATCAATGCTCTCCTTGCCAATGGTGTAGTGGCCACGGGCATAGTTATTGGCTGCATCTTCCTTTCCAGTGATCAGCTGTTCTGGATGAAAAAGTTCCCTGAAGGTGCCAGCCCGTACTTCATCTGAAGGAGAAAGAGAAATTGTAAGAATATGCTCCAGTGCCAACGAATTCTGGTTGTTGTTTGTTGGCATCAATACATGCTGTCAGTCACAGGAGGTCATGATGCCAAAGAACAGATGGTGATGGAGGAGGGAAATGTCTCCAGAGCATTTTTTCATTGTTGCATTTGATTGATTTATGGTGCATCTTCAATCCAGCCACTTATCTTCTCATGAACTTGTCAGTGACAAGTACAGCCTGCATCCACAAGTCCCCAGAAAAAAAGTGTGAAGAAATTCAGGTGTCCCAATTTTTAGACATTCTTCTATTATTGGAGAGAAACTGTCAGGCTCCCACTTTGAATCCAAACTGAAGAAAAGCAGAATTTGAATGGCAAAAATGTCATGACAAACCCAAAAGTTAAATGTTGGTGCAAAGAGAAGTTGTACACACCTCTTGTACCAGCTATTAAACTGCTGGGGATCCTCCTGTTCCTATGTTTGTAACACTTGTGACAGAATCTGGCATTCTGTGTCACAAGAAAATTAATTTCATGCTACCTAGTGGTAGCCCAAGGCACAAAGAGCTGCTTTGTGCCAGCAGAGACTGGTGGCACACCATGGTGATGTGAGGAAAAGCAATCTCATCTCCCTTTTGCAGGAATATTTCTATACTGACCTACTACAGTTGGTTCCAAGTCCACCATTACAGCCCGTGGCACGTGCTTCCCAGTGGCTGTTTCGTTGAAAAATGTGGTAAAAGAGTCATCACAGCTGAGTTTATCTTGCAGGTCCTTGAAGGTGCCGTCTGGCTGAATGCCGTGCTCCAGGCAGAAGAGTTCCCAGCATGCATTTCCTATCTGCACTCCAGCCTGGCCAACGTGAACAGAGATGCACTCACGCTAAGGGGAGAGAGGAGAGGTGGGGTCAGAAAAAACAGCGTGCCTTAGTCCTCCTTATTCCTGGTGGTCACATTTTCCCAGTGTATTGCTTCTCCAAAAAATCAGTGAACTGTCACTGTCAGCTGTTCATTTGGTTGTTCAGCCCCACGACTACAATGAGACTGCACATGCCAGATACAGGGACAGTTCTTTTAAAAATCAAGATCTGTGTGCTGTGCTATAGAAGTATTTGAAAACAGTCAGGAAAAATTAATTTCAGTTACACGAACCCCACCTTTCCTCCTGGATTGGCCCTGCCGAGGAGCACATCCCAGTTTCGTTTATTTTTACTCCTGGCTGGAACCTGACACAGCCACGTGGCATCCCTCACCCTTATGTAACCCAAGGCAGGTGATGTCTTTTGATCCTTCTACCCTCTGATAGCAGGCTAGTGTGGAAACTTGGAAGAGCTACTTTCGGCAATATTCACCTAAGGAAATTGTTTCAGACTTTCTTGGTCGAAACAAATGTTCCTTCCAGCTCCATTAATTTTACATCACAGGTCCATTGCTTATCAGGGTGCCACTGCAGTATAGTGGCAGCCAGGAAGAGACAACTATGTAACACCAGGCTAAAGCAGGAAGGTGTCAACTGCTCCAGAATCCTATACACTTAAAAGTACTGGAAAATGAAGGCCCTGGTGCTGGATTTCATAAGTTCACAAACAGAATTATAAAGCAAATACTTCTGGGTTAGTCCCAGCAGTTGCAACACTGGGTGTAGGGAAAGGCATTTTTTTGAGGAGAGAGTGGTTTCAAGCATGAGGAGTTTTTCATATTTGGCTTCTGCTTTGGAGCTATTAAAGCTGCCCAAGCTTTTTGTGATGCCCAGGACCCTGTCCATAAGAGGGAGTAAGAAAAATTCAGGTCATAGTACTGAACACTGGCCTGTGATCTCCTGTGCTGATTGATAATTAGCACAGTCTCTGGCACAGTTTTGGCTTAGGCCAGTTAATGTTTTTCCAGACAATGCTTAGGCACCATGCAGAAAACAATTTATTGTCAAGGATGGTTTCCAGTGAGCAGCTCACTGACCGCTGCCAGGCTTTGGAGAGGGAAGGAGGATTGAGATGCCCAGCTATGAAGCAGGCCTGGCTTGAAGGGCAGAGGATGGTCCTCACTCATTTTAGTTTTGTTATACTGCATTTAGAGATAACCAAAGTCAGTATCAGATTTGACCAGTTAATTTTTTTTTTTTTAATTACATTCTGTAACTACTAACCCGGCAAAATCATTCTGTGACCTGAGAATGAAATGTATCCTCCCCAAAACCTAAATTTTCAGTCACAATATGTGAGCAGCAGCATCTCTGGAGCAGTGTTTTTTTCAGAAATTGACATATATTTGTGTTTAAGAAACATAACTGAAGACATTTTTTTCAGAAGCAGCTAGAAGCTCAGAAGTCATCACTGCCCCAGCTAGTCATCCCCAGAAGTTCAAATGAACATGAAAGCTCAATTTAAATCTTTCATTCAATGAAATAAATTATTTCTGTTGACTGCTCATTTCTAAGCTGCTGACTCTGCAATTGCATGTGCTCTCAAGTGTACTTGCACAACCCTGTTTTTCTCAACTGAGTTGTGCAAAAGTCTCTGAGTTATTTGAGTGACAATGGGGCTTCATAAGTCAGCGTGTTGCAATCTGGAGGACTACTCAGGAGACCCTGAAGGCATCTTTGGGCTTAGAGAATTCAATTAATGCTGACTTTCCACAGAGCAGGCTCCTGCCTTTTCTTTGAAATCCCAGTGTGAATCTGTGAGGCTGGCAGCAAGAAAAAGAAGAGGTTTTATTCTTTTCAAACACAGCAATGAGGCCAGCTGGCTTTTAAAAAGAGTATCTTTTAAAGCAAAACTACAATTACAAGTTAAGCAATACTTTACACCTAAAGAGCTGCTTTGCTCAGTTCTTCAGATCTGTAGAGGAATTAGGTGTGTTTTTTTCACAGACAGAACAAGTGAATGCTGCCTTAGGAAGTTAATATTGTAAAGTTTCATACAGGACTATAGCTGAAGAGGTTTTAGACTGAGTTTTCAGCTGCGCTCATTTGAAACCGTATCTCAACCCCGCTTTTTGAGCTGTTTCATCTTCTCCTACCCCAGCAGTAATTTGGAAATATTCTGCTGAAGAGAGAAGACCGTGAAAAAGAGGTTTCTGATTTTGCATAGTAAACAGCAATAAAATAGATGCCAGACTTTTAGTAGGGAAGAGAGTGGGCCTTCTTCAGCGTAGCAGTAAACTGATCTTTACATGATATTTTAATTTGGAGCCTTACCCAAACTCATGTTTCACATCCTACCACCAATGTACCAGGACAGGACTAACAAAGAAACAGTAGAAAGGACCAGATCCTTTGTGAAACTAAGCCTGGGACAGCTTCAAGTCTTAAAAAAACCAACTAATACCTGGCTCCAGTATTTACTGCACAAAGGCAGACTTTAGTCTTCCAGCTGTTCCACAAACACGCTCACTTCCCCAGGTCTGGGAAGCCTGTGGAAGTATCTTGCCTGCGAGGTGAGCTGGCAGAAAGTAACACAGTTCTTTCTCTGCACCAAAATTAGACTCAGTGCTAGAGATATATTGGAGTACAAGGTGAAATAGATTTTTTCACATTCTAAGAGGTTTTGAGCGATTTCTACAAATTTATAACAAACCCCCAACACTTAAAAACAAAGGGCATTTTTTCACTTGCTTAAACGCATACATACATAAAAGGATTCATGGACTCCAGAAACACACCTGCTTACCCTGTATAGCTATGGACAGTATAGCCCTTGGGGCTAAATTAATTTAAAACAGACACAAAGGTAAATAACTTTTTTTGGTTTATTTCTAAAAAGAATTATCTCTCATGCAAATGAACTGGTATTGAGAAAATGTGGTCACAACAGAAAATACCAAACAGCTAAGACTCCACATTAAGACATTAAGTTTGTCTTATAATTCCACTATTTAGGGACTCTCTGAAGAAAACTTAATGCTGTAATGCTTCAGGAAGATTTTCTGCGCTCCTCTGCCATCTTCTTACATGGTAAATGGTGTGTGAGATCAGGGTTCTGCGGCAAAACCTACCAATAACAACAGCAGATCCCCCTGCCTTCCCTCCCCCACAGCCCTCCCCATCCCTGTGTGGCCGGGGTTCCCACATCCCCCTTACCATGGTGTCTCCAGAGGTGTTTGCTTCCCTTTGGGATCACTGGTGGCAGGTCTGTGCCGGAGCCTGGCTCTGGGCTGCAGGGCGGGAGGCAGCCTGGGCCCGGCACGCGGCACCTGCTGCTGCGCTTCAGTGTCACAGCGCGGAGGGGAGAGGTCAGCCCGCTGCCTCCTGCCCTCCAGCACCCTCCTGTGCAAATCCTCCCCCACAGGCAGGGCTCACACACACCCCAGCTTTCAAACTCAGTGCAGCCAGGGTTGGCACGCTTATTGACTTGGGAGCGCAGCCATGTAACACATCGTACGCTGTGCTTTCTAACACCTCAGGATTTTACATCACCTGCAAGACACACACCATCCCAGTTCCCTGCTCTGCCAATATGTACTTCTGTAGATGAAAATCGCTCCTGAATTCCAGTACAGAAGGCATAAGAGAGCAAACAAATGGAAAGGAGAAGGATAGAAGAAAAACAAAAATAGAGATCTGGAAACTAAACATATATATTACCATCCTTAAGCTTGCTCTACCATCACTTTTAAATGATCTCCTGGCTTCTCTATTAACATTTCAATTTACTTCTATTTCTTCTCTTTCCATGTGTAGTTATCCAGGCAGTATGGGACAGCTTTCAGTACAGCCTTCTCTGTCCAAACACAGAAAGAAATCTGATTCCTATTGCAGTGTTTATTGCAGGACAGAGCTGGAGGCATCACCCCAACATTCTGACGCCAGATTAGTGCAGTTGCCTCCACCACTTTGCTCCTTCTGCCCTAGTTCAGCACTGGAAAGCAGCAGCTTCTCTCAGTACAGAAATCCTCATGTCTGCAACCCCTAGGTAACAAAGAGGAAGGCACACTTAATTGCTTGAATCTGAGTGTTATGTTTCCCCAGACTTTATAAATGTACTGTTTATGATGATGTTTAATGAGTAGACATTTAAATAGACAATTCCTAAAATGTAGGTTAGTCTACTTTGACATGATGATATTAACAGATTGTTCTGCCACTCTTGGCAACCAGCATATAAGTATCTTCTTTAACACCTACATTTTAACAGTAAGAAGTAGTTCATACTAGTTTTTATAAACTCAACTTTGGTATAGTCTTAATTTTGCTGTTCTTTACATAAACCTGCAAATCATTACTCTTTGATTTTGGCTGGGAAAAGCTACAGAACTTTCTGGAGCCATAATTATTTTTTTACAAAGAACTTCCATTATAATTTCCATCTGCTGCTTTGCTTAAGCTGAATCTGAGTTCTCCACAAAACCATCAGATTGTTGCTTTGAGACTAAGGAACAGATTGCTCTAGTGTTCTTCTTCCACTGGAAGTGGTAACATTCCAGACAAGCTCTGGTGCTCTGGACAATCTGAAATGTTAATGCTCACAGCTTCAGAGAATCAAGAAAAAGTCTCACAGCAAATACTTTGAGCAGGCCACCACCCGAAACCTCTTAGGCACACTTTGAGTCAACGTGTCTGATCTAGCAGCTACAAAATCTAGAAGAGGTCTGTGAATTACTAAATTATTTGCAACTTAGTCCTTTGTGGCATTTTCTCTGCTCTCTCCTAGCCAGTGGGAGTCCACAGAGACACGAGGCAGACACGGCCTGGACCTGGATTCTTGGAAAATAAGTAATCTTGATGGATGCTGGCGTTCAACCTCTGTGGGCAGATGGTGAGATGCCATACAAAACCTAGAGCCTTTTTCTCTAATTAAAGATAGACACACCTCTGGAAATGGCGTTTTTGAATAATCTAGAAGTACTGTAGAACTGGTTTAACCCCAGCTGGCAACTAAGCACTGAATCAGAAGAGAGAACCATAGGTTGAGATATAGTTTAACACACAAAGCAAAACAAGCAAGGCAAACCAAGGAGTTGATTCACCACTTCCCCTGGGCAGGCAGGTGTTCAGCCATAACCAGGACAGCAGGGCTCCATCACTGGCTCGGGAAGACAAACACCATCACTCTGAATGCCTTCCCCTTTCTCCTTCTTTGCCCCAGCTCGACATGCTGGGCATAAATGCTGGAGATTGAAACACATCAAGAGGCAAATGAAGGACAGTCAACTGCTTTTTCTCCTCTACTGGATGTACATCACTCCCTCCTCCCTCCAGGCTGGTTACCTAAGTGACTCGCCAAAAGTGTCAGTCGTGGATCATTTTAGAACAGTAATGTGCCATCTCACAAAACAGTGCACTCTTAGTAAGCTCTTTGGTGGTCACACAAAATCCTCTTTTCCTTTTAATTTGGGAAGTGCAAGTCTCTGCATTTCCCACACATTGTAATACCTTCCTCAGTAAGTGAATGAAGGTTTAAACACTTTCCTTGTGCTCCCTGTTTAACTGTTTCCTGTTAGTCTGTCGCCACCTGCTGAGAGAACCAGCAGCATCTCATGTCAGGATTCCTGACATTCCCAAGGCTAGTAATTAAGTGCCTTTATAAATAACACTGCTATGTTGATAAAATACTGGTTTTCGGGCATTATCCCTGAAACAGAGAACTGTGCTATGTATTTTTACTTTTTATTTGTAGAGTTCTCTCCCCTAATACAGCAAGGTCTGTGCTATGTATTTTTACTTTTTATTTGTAGAGTTCTCTCCCCTAATACAGCAAGGTCAGAACTGTAGTTAGTTCTAATATAAAGATACATTCATCTAATAATAATGAATCCCAGGTACTTTATTCTTGGTTGTATTGGTCTTTGCCATCCCAAAATGCAGATTTACACTCTATCAATGTCATCACTTGATTAGATCTCGTCAGATTCACAGACAGATTCACAGAATGAAGACATTCTCTACTTAATTCAAATATGCTGAAACAATGAAACAATGTGAAACAATTCTGGAAAACTTTGATATACTTTGTAGTATATCAATACATTAAATATAATTTTCTTCATATACTCAATCACAGTACAAACAAGCAATTCTACAAAGAGGTAAATCAGTAGTCACTTTATTATAAAAGTTAGATACTGCAGTTTTAGTATTAATTGCAAAAAACCCTGATAGCTTATTTCTGCCTTCTTGTTCTCTCCTGATGAATTAAAACCAATATAAATTCTAAATCAGTAGTACTCCAATACAGTCAAGGTTACCAACCTACACTTAAAATAAAGTTGAATGTTAAAAGTTAAAACAACATTTAACAGTATTTTAAAAGCTATGTGTGGCCTGCTGAAGCCACTGGTCCAAACCAACCTCCACAACAGCATCTCTGCCATCTAACTAAAAGTGATGCCAGAAGACTACAGCAAAAAGTGTTCATTACTAACAGTCACTTTGATAAGAATTTGGCCTGACTTCAGAGTGAAGTTTCCCATTTTATTAACTGGCTTACAAAGGAGTTAACCTGAGGCCTTCCAAAGCAGGGGGGCAGAAGACTCATCCTGGTCATTTCTTGGAGGAGCTCAACTCCACACAGAGCTTGTGCTTCATTCTACCTGATTTCACATCAAGTGTTGTTTGCAGAGTTGTAACTACACTTACAGCTGGATGACAGGAACCATTCAGCAATATCAAAGGCTGCTCTTCCCTGTGTATGCAGAGTATGTAAGAAATTACTTTTTTATATGGTGAAGCACTATGTGCTACTTAACCTGGTATACAGTCCTGGCAGAGACAAAAACTTTGGGGAGGGATATGGGATTGGTTTGGGTTTTATTCTTGAGACAACTAGGCAAGGTCATTACTGCACTTATGAACAACCTGCCCAAGTTTGTCTGACAGTAATGCTGGAGTGTTTCTCTTTTTGGGATAATTTAAGATGAAACTATTTTTAGCAGTGAAGGTGAGACTGTTTTCAAAGTGTCTCTGTAGGCAGCAAAGCAACAGATCACACACAGTCTGAGGGTACCAACAGGCCATCTATGTGAAGAAAACAGGAACAGCCACTACCTTGGAGTATGGTTATTGCTAGAGACAAAGGGCACTACTGTTGTAAGACACCACACTGAGGTCTACACTGGTTACTTAATGTGTTTGGTGTGGTCCCACCAAAAAGGCTGCTCTGATGACATTTTGTAGTTTGGGCTGACATCAGTGAGCCTACACCCTTTTGGCACCGGTGCTGGGATGACGGGCTACTTGTCCCCAGCCTCTCTAACCTGTCCCCTCCAGCACACAACAGTTTGAAAGCAGTGTTTTGTTAGGTCAGTGCTCCCTCCTTGGAATGTACCTTTTGTCAAGTGATGATAGACGGGTGAATGGATGGAGAAGAAATTCATGTTCTACCCCAAACATCCAATTTCTGCCCCAAGTGGTCAGAAATGGAGTTGGTCTGGTGACAGACCTGCAGATGTACAATTTTCTTGCCACTGATCTGGGGAAGGTCTTGTGACCTTCTTTTCTATAAAAATAAACTTTTGTTCTGAATGACAGAGCATTGCTAAATGACTCCATCCAACCCAAGACTTTGGATACTGGGGACTTGAGGAGCAATTCTGGATATACAGAGAGACTTTTTGACATCTACATAAACAAAGCAAGAGGTAGGGAAAGTAAAACAAAGCAACAACTTCAGTTGTTCAACTAGACCATAACACAGAATATAATTTAAAAAAATAAATCTATTTCCTGACCACCACCACCACATGCTGCTAAGAATGACTGTGCATCAGGCAAGCACAAAGTGCTGTAATTTGCATTTAAGAAGAGTGGATACAGCACAACAATCTCTGTGGCCCACCCACCTCATCTTTCCAGCTTAAATATGACTAAAATCCAGTGTGCCTGTACAAAGAGGCATCAGTCACAAGAGAAACTATGGCTTTCAAAATGCAATAGGCTTTACTTTCTCCAGTGTTTTTCTTCCATGTGCTTGTCCTAAATCCCATGCTGCAAGAGCTGAGCTTTTCAGATGTCTTCAGGCAAAACAGAATATTCCCCTAAACACTGGTACTCTATTGCCTGCTACAGTCATGCCTCCAGGAACACTGCTGCACTTGTTCAGAGAACTGCCCAGCATTTGCAAGGACGAGAACTTCTTCCATAGTTCATAACTGGCTACACAACCCCCACTCAAGAGACACATCCAAAGCAAAAGTGCTTGAAAAGGAGGATTCTCATTCACTTGTAGATATGGAAGGCGTGGCTTTACCCTAATGTTGGACAGAACCAAGCAAAATGTCAGGAATACTCGCTGTGGTTTCAAAATTCGTACACCACCATTCCCTGTCTGAAGAAATTCCCAGAGTCCATAGGTGGTCATCTCAGATTTCAACAGTCCCTGAAGAGCCTGGTAACATCCCGAAGACAAGGTGACACTTTGAGTGATGGAAGACATTTAGTCTCGAATTGGAGGCCTATGGATTGGAGAAAGCACAGCTGCCCAAGCCTGGCGGAAGAGCTGGACCAGTTTGTAAATGAATGGCAGTGATGTGGGAGAAGCTGCAAAGCAGAATAAAAAGCAAAAGAGCTTGCATTATAAAAGGTAAAACTAGCATACACTAAACATATTAAGAACTACTCCCAGCTACAGTTAATAACAACCTAATTCTCTTCCTTCCTTCAGTTCAGTTCTTGGATCTTTACTCTGGGTACTGCTCCCTAGCAAGCTGCCTTCACTCTTTTCCAATGGATTATTTGTAAAATAACTGTGGAGCACCTGTCACGCAGCAGAAGGGGAAACATCCAACCCCATCACATCCCAGCTGCCACCTCTGTGTCACAAGACCAGCCCATTCCTCAGGGACAGCAGCAGCCATCAGCAGTGAAACTCCAGCACAAGATGATCAAATGCATGGCACAGTGCTGCCCCCGGGAACTCTACTTCCCTGATGGCACAGCCTCTCGGGCAATCACTCATCCAGGGGACATCACCTCGTGCCACCACCAGCTGACTGAGGAAAAGGCTGAGTCTAGGACAGCTCTGCCTGCCTCTCACAGTCTGTGCCTTGTCTGCTGGAAGGAGTTTTCAGAAAACTGGCATTTGTGGAGCTTCATCTTTCTACATGGACTGCAACTGGACACACTAAGTTTCTAGTCACCCAGTTTTTGTGTTTCCCTGAGACATTTATACAGACCAAATTTATTAAAAGCAACTCATTTCTTCTCCATAACCATAATGAAATTTTAGAAATTGGCAATCTTATTCCTGTACCTGGGTCTAATCTCACCACCACCAGGTACAGCAAAAAAGTGGCCAAGAGCATCTTCTTGTAAGGAAGTAAATAGAAGTGGTTTGACATGGACCTCAGGGCTCTACGTAGCAACGTCAACATGGTCAGGAGCTTTTGGGACAGCGCTCCTGGAAAACAAGAACAGAAAAGCTGTTAGGGCAAAGTAAAGTTTAAAAAGTACTCACATATATATATAGACAATAAGAAACTAAGATACTAGAAGTCTGATTGCATGAGAGTTGGGTTGGGTTTGGGTTTTTATGTAACAGGGAACAGAGAAACGGTACAATTTTGTAATACAATTCATTATACTTCTTTTTTAGGCATCTACTTTAATACAATATGATCTTATACCACAGTAGTGCCAGCTTCTCTCCTGGGAGAAAACATCAAGTGATTTACAGTTCTGGAGAAGCAGAACTTTAAATGCTGACTTGGACTCAACTGTAAATGGAAATGGAGCAAACTGCGTTCAGAGCCAATAAAACATACCCTTAGAGGATTGCCAGGTAGTCTTAGTTTTCCTTTTTCACCTTAAAAAAACCCCCCAAAACCTCCACAGTGCTTTTGATCCTGGATATTAATTGTCATCTCCTGATGCTGGCAGAGACTAAGTATACTTTGCCATTCTCAGCAAAGGTATCACTAAGTCTTCTATTTCCTGCTGTGGTACACAATGGGACTTCCTCACAGCCGGTTTGTCAGGGCAACATTCTTAACACATAGTTAATACTTGCGACCCTTCGCCAGTAAGGGACCAACTTGAAGTGAAACTGTAAAAAAGGAGCACAAACAACAGAGGGAAAGCCCACCCAGAACAGTTTCTGTCACTGGGTCCTGCTGCTCCTCAGCAGCCGAGCGCGTCTCCTCCTGCCGAGTCCACTGGCAGCGGCTGTCGCAAATGGTGCCGAGGAAGGCCAGCTGCTGCTCGCTGTCAAACACGTCACAGCCTCGCACCAGCTCCTCCGCGCCCTCGAAGCGGCCCAGCGGCAGCAGCACGTGCACCAGGTAGAGCTCCAGCACGGACCCGAACTCGAGGAGGCTCTGGTTGGCGTGGTCTCTCAGCCAGCTGCTGCCCACTTCCAGCATCACCTGCGGCTCTCTCACTTTGCTGTACAACAGGATACTGAAATACAAGGGAGAGGTGTGAGAAAACCCTAAGTCTTTGTCAAAGCTGACATCACGGACAGCTACTGCTCCCAAGCAGCTCTCATGAAGGTATGAACGAGGGTCTACATCAAAGCAGAGAGAATTCTGAGGCAGACAACAGGTGCAGCTATTGGTGCTACTCTCTCAGCATCACCCGTTTTGTACTTGATCACCATGAAGCAATCTTGCAGACAGGCTCCAGCACACACAGGTCAAGTACAGGCCTGTCCCAGATCTCACTTACCCCACGCAAAGTGAAAACATCACATAATACGCAAGCCTGGCCTGCTGTTAAACCTAACGCAAGCCCTGTGTGTACATCTGACAGCAACAGACAAGAACTCACCACAGCTCCAGAACTTTTGGAGGCAGATGTTCAGGGACATGGTAATACTGTAGGACCCAAGACAGAACTTCTCTCCACCGGTTCATCTCGGCCAGCGCCTGAATCCCCACAACACAAAGGGAGCATTTCACTTCTGCAAAACTGGTAAGGAACAGACACCTAAGTAAGAGCTTCTTACAACCACATTTCCCCTCACATGCCTTCCACTGAGCTTCAGTGCAGCCCAGGTACTCCACAGGTCTCTGGCACCTGCTTTCCCTCCTTTCCCTCTCCTTGGCCCCTGCAAAAAGGCCAATTCGACCTCCGAGGATATGCCCTGTGACTGTATCTCTGCGAGAACGAAGGGAAGGCTCCTGGGCACACCTCACTTCCCTCAAACACGCACAGATCCCTTCATATGAAACCTGTTAATATCCACAGGGCCAAAAGAAACCCCAAAGCGGGGCAAGCATGGCCTGAAGTTCGAAGCCGGCCCCGCGCTGATGCGACACCGAGCAGCTTCCCAGCGCCACCCCGTCCCCTCCGCACGCCCGGCACCGCTCGCACCTCTCGTGGCCGGGGCCGGGGCCGGGTCCCAAGCTGTAGCAGCCCGCCTCACAGCGCTCCACGGCGGCGGCGAAGTCCCGGTGCAGCACCAGCAGGTCCGCCGCCTCCTCCAGCAGCGCGGCCGCCTGCGCCGGCCCCGGGGCCCAGGCGGGCGGCTCGGCCCGCATGGCGGCGGCGGCGGGAGGGCTCTCCCCGCTCCCGCACGGCCCCGGCTCTGGCTCCGGCTCCGGCTCCAGCGCCGCCACCGCCCCCGCCGGGGCCCGGCTCGGCTCCGCTCGGGCAGCCACCGGAAAGCCGGGATGCAGCCCCGACCCCGCCGCCTCCCGGCAGCGGAAGGGCTGTCCCGGCGAACATCCCCCGGCCCCGCGGGCCGCCGGGACGTGTAGTCTCTGCAGCGGGGGGGATAGACGGCTGCCGGGGCTGGCGGAGGGCAACGGGGACGGCTGGGGGCTGGAGCATCTCTTACGAGGAAAGGCTGAGGGAGCTGGGTCACTTCAGCCTTGAGAAGATACCGCTGAGAGGGAACCTCATTAATGTGTGTAAATACCTAAAGGGAGGTGCTAAGAAGATACAGCCAGGCTCTGCTCGGTGGTACCAAGCAATAGGACAAGAGGCAACGGGCAGAAACTGATGCACGAGAAGTTCCACCCGGACAGGAGGAAAAACTTCTTTCCTGTGCGGTGACCATGCACTGAAACAGATTGCCCAGAGAAGGTGTGGAGTCTCCCTTTATGGAGATACTCCAGATCGCCTGGATGCAGTCCTGTGCCGTGTGCTCTGCAATGACCCTGCTCGAGCAGGGAGGTGGGACCAGGACCCACTGTGGTCCCTTCCGACCTAACCCTGCTGTGCTCTGTGACTCTGCGGGGATTAGCGGTGGAAAGCGGGGTCTCGGGGGGCGCTCCGAGAGGCTGCGGCCGCAGCTCTGGGACCGCAGCTGTGTCGGCTGTGCCGGGACCCCGATCGGTGCCCGTCCCTGCCCAGACGCCCTTCCTTCAGCTTCTCCCTCGTGTGGCTGCCGAGCGAAAGGGGCCGAGCCGGCGCTGCCCGCCCTGGCTGTTCTCCCCGCGGCCGCCGGGCGTCAGCCCAGCCCCGAGTGTGTCCCAGCCGAGCCGGCGGCTCTCCTCACCCCGGCCGGGAGCCGGGAGAAGGGGCTCGGCGCGGTGCTAAAGGGAGAGCGCTCCCCGCCGCTCCCGAAGCACCGCCCGCGCGGTGAAGGATGCTCTCCGCTGCCGGCCGCCTCTTTCTCCGGGCACCTCTCCTCAGGCACCCCGCGCCCTCAGTTTTAAGCACATCACGCTGTCAATGGAGTTCGGGCGTAGTAACAGTGTCTCCGGCAGTACCCGGCAGGCAGCGGTTCACATTCTCCCTCAGTTGTTATTTAAAAACAACAGGGTGTCGTGGTTACAAGGTAATTACGGCAGTCAGTGCAAACGGTCTTCAAAAATGGATCTCTACAGGAGAGACAGGATTGATTTATCTTGTGACCTTTTTTTAACAATTGACACATTTATCTGTCCCCCTATTATAATTTTTTAATTAAAAAGTCAAATGGACTAATACAAAACCTGCTAAAGAGTGAAACACATCTTTTAAAGGGGATTTTCTATGCCATTTCAGTGTGGCGAATATGATTAAAAACTTGATCATAGCTCTCTTTTTCTAGGTAACTCTTTCCAGGAGGCAGCACCATGTACCTGCCCCTCACGGCAGCAGCAGGAGCACTCTGCAGTAGCAGCTTTTACACCGTGGCGCATCCAAGGGATTGGCACACTGCCCTTAAATGTGGAAGAGGTTTCTGAAGGATTCGGGCTGGCTAAGGGGAAACCACTGCACAGAAACATTGTGAAAGGAAAGGCCCAGCAGCAAGCAAGCAACGGCAGAGGTAAAGGCATTTCAGCCTTCTGTTTCGGTTGCTTGGCGCTTGCAATTTGGAAAACAACATTCCTTCTTGGGAACTACAAGTCCCAAAGTGCACTGTGGGAAGAACGTGCCTCGTACCAGCTAGTGCCCAGCACAATTCCCAAATATGGATAAGGAATCAATTTTGAAAAAGACTCACACTGGCTGGATGCTCCTCACTGAGACTCAGAAAAGGAGTGAGACAGCACAAAAACAAGGTAGGTTTGCGTTATGCAAAGATGCTGTTCAAAGATTTCCTTCATGGGGAGCAGCCAATAATGTTCTGTCCCTTAGAAGGGCAGCCCAGCACTGCTCTGGTGATGTCTGGATTAGGTGCTGTGGTCGTGGAGGCAGCTTTTGGAACGGGGCTGTTGTTTCAGGTGGGGGAGTGAGCAGCAGGAGCAGCCGTGCTGCGGAGTGGGTCAGATCCTGTTTCCCTGCGGATGTTCCTTACGAATAAAGACCTATGGAAAGATAGCGGGCTGCAACATTGATGCAATGGTGTTAGAGGCCGGGAAGGGTCAGGGAGAGGCCGGAGTTGCTCTGAACAGCAGCTCTGTATGAGTTGCAGTGTGTGGTTGTGTAAGAAGCCAAGATGGACCAGCAGCCTTGTAATAACAATAATTACAGGTTAAATTAATTTCTCCGTAAGGCATGGTAGAATGTTTTTGTACTTCACCCCTCCTCCTAGAGGGGACAGTGTGGTGCCTTGAAGGCCAAACCTCTTGCAGCTCTCTTCTGACCTGCAAATAACACTCAGTAACAGGATTGTTTAACTTCAGGCCAGGAACAATTACCTATTTCACTGGCAATTTGTTAACAAGCAAAATGAAATCATTCTGAAATATAATCATCTTAGTGGAGATGAGAGATGCTTGAGCTCCGTTCTCGGGTGCGCGTGAAGCCTCGGCGGCTGACCTGGTCACAGGCAGCGCCAGCTTCTCTCTGCTTCTCTCCCTGGCACTCAGGCAGGCTCCTCATGCAGCTCAGATGCTGTGTGTGGACACTCTTCTGCTGGGTGACGTCAAGTGCAGCTGGTCAGCTGCAGCCGTCATCCCAGCACCCTCCTCCTGCTATGTAGGGTCATGGAGCAGCGCAGTGGGCACGGCACAGTGCTGCAAATGTAGGAGGTGCAGTCCAGCCCGAGGCTGTTTGGGCTGCTGAACCCAACTGTCTCATGGGTATTTGTTGCCAAAAAAGAATGATGCTGTTTTTCCAGCTTTCCTTGAGTGTGAGCAGCTTAAATGGTCTTAAAGCTGGAAGGGTCCCTCTGGTGCTTGAACCAGCTCGCACAGCAGGGCAATCTATACTGCTACAAGCACTGGAGGAGCACAAGCACTGTGTTTGCCTGTGCTCCTGGATGTCAATTTCTAGTAACCAGAAAAGCCAAACAAACTTGCTGTCAGTGACAGGTAGTACGAGGGAGTATCACAGTGGGTTTTGTGTCCTGGGTGGGATGTCCATGCCCAGCTTGTTGCCTTTTATATGGAATTAAGGAGTTTTTTTCAGTCATCCTGGTTTTGTACAGGAGAAGAAAAATGAGTTTCATCGGGGCCTTGTTTGTGTGTGCATCATCTGTGGATTTACTGGTTCCCCTCCTCCCTCTCCTGCCAGGCAGTTTGAGGAGAGTTTAGAGTTACAGGCACCTGTGACAAGGCCTCCTGAGGTAAATCGCCTCAACTATTAATCCAGATCTGACCGGCACACGGTCACAGGGCCAGAGGGCTGGCAATCAGTCTTTTTCTGTTGTCTCTTCTGTGTCAGTAGGCTGTTAATAGGAGATTAGCAGCATTAGGGAGACTTTGAGCTAGAAATGGTGAGGCCCTATGATTTGATTTCAAGAGAAAGAAACCCTCCTACACTCGTGTAATACGGCATTATAAACACAACTGAGGAAAGCATAGTTTTTAGGAAAGATGTGGAGCTCTGTAGTACCTCATAGCTTATCAGAAACACTTTAACAAAGCAATGAGGTGCATGCAGACCTCAGGTCCCAGCGTGCAGCACTCTGTTCTTATCACCACATGCTTTTGTTCGACTCTGGCGAGACCGTGCTGGAATCTGTAATTCGCTTGTAATTTCCATCAGCAGTAAATCCCTATTAAATATGAAGCTGGCTGGCTGCAGATCCCTTCAATTAGTCCGGATTCAGGGCTTCCCTAGCTCCTGGCAGGCGGTCTGCAGAGCCCGGGGCTGGGTGAAGGTGAACACTCTCCGGCTGTGCTTTGAACAGATGGCCCATGGTGATGCTTTCTTATCTCACCGAGCATGGTGGCACAGCATCAAGCCTATTTTTTGTTTCAAAAATAGACCTGGTTAGAGGAGATTCACCTGATTTTGAGCCCACCTGCTGATGTTCCTAGTCATTGTATTTAAAAGCACTCGTGTCTGATTTTGTCTATAGCCAAACCTATGTAAACAACAGGTAAGGATGATACAAGGCAGAAAAGACAACTACAGGAGCAGTCGCAGCCACAGGCCAACTCGGGGGTATCACATAACCTAAAAGAGCAAATCTCTGTCTCAACCTTCATCACAAAAGCACAAATACTGCGTAAGGTGTAAACACTGGAAAATGGGAAACTGGAAACACGGGGTTGTGTTCATAACTTGTCAAAACTTGAGTTTTACTCAGATAATAACAAAACCTTTCTGAAACAAAGGGCAATTTAAAGTTGATTAAGCCCCCTTCTTTGCTTCATAATCAAACAAAATACTAGCCTTGGCAAGGCAAGTCAAAGAATAGCAGCAGTTACTTTGATTTAATTGTTACTGTTATAATAGTCATAATTAGTGCTGGGTGGGGCATTTCATAGCTGTAAGGTGACCAATTTGGTTAGAGGCCTAAGGCATCTTCTTTTCTTCAGCTAGTTATTATCTTTGAGAAAATACTGAAGTCTGTCATCACTGTGGGTCCATTACATCCTGTTTGCCCAGCACAGGTCTCTTTGCTCATCACTTTAGAGTCACAACCCCTCTAATAGTTAATACCTCTTCTCAAGGCCCAGCCTGCCAAAATCAACTGTTCTCCATTAGTCTCCACCTTTCCTCTTTTTTCAAAAGCAAGCCTTGTGCCCTCGTGACTGGGAGAAAGGCTTGACAGTGTGAATCCTGGAACTATTTGTACCGCAAGGCAAACGAGGTGATTTGAGAAAATGGTTCCTCTTGTTTTTAACCTAACTTCCTGACATCTCAGTACTTCTTTTCGTGGTGTCTGTCAGTCATCTGTCCCTCATTCTGAATGCACGTTTACAGTGATCTGCGTTAATTATCTCTACAAGCAGGCAATGCACCTTCTGCATCTTGAATTGGAAATTTCAGGATATACTACACAAGTTAACGAACACTTTTGCATCTCAGTCTGCTGCTCCTGGCTCTTGTCTGGCCAGGTCTTGTGGTGCTCACTAAAGTTGTGATGCGAGGTTGCTTTAGCAAAGCCAGCAGTGCTGCAGAATTGCGTGGTAGCAGTGCTGAGCATCGGGGGAAATCCCCTGGGAAGGGGCTGTTCGCTGCTGCAACCTCGGTGTCTTGTGTTTCATGGAGAGCATCCCCCGCGTGCCCCTCTGGCTGTGGTGGGCAGAGCTCCCCTGCTTGCAGGTCGTGCTCGTGAACTCGATACAGTAATTAACAGGTAATTGCTCCTTTTTAAAGCTGCATCTGAGCTTTTTTTAGGTAGTCAATGAATGTGCAGCACCTTTCTTTTGGGAGGATTTTGCCCCTCCTTTTGAAGATCTGTGTGCTGTTTCAGGGTCTTACTGGTCTGAGAGGTGTGCTTACAGTATGTGTAAGATTAATGTCTCAAGCAGTGTATTGGCCCTCGTTTCCCTGACGAGCTGATGTTCTCTTTCCCTCTGTACCTCCCGTACTTGCTGCTCCTTCTCATCTTTCTTGGCAATACCAGGTGCAGACAAAGGTAGGATTAGATGTCTAATTAGTTTATGTAGCCTTAGACATCCGTGGTTGCTTCTTGGCACTGGGGGAAGGGCAGCCCGAGAGGAATCCAGCCCTTGTCTCTCAGTGAGGTTTTTCAGCTTTGAGAGCAGCCTGAGCCCAGGCAGACTCAAAAGGCAGGCCAAAATTTTCTAGACACATTTTTGTTCCAGATGCCTGTTCAAGGAGGAAGTTGAAAACCCAGTCTGTATTACCAAATCTGAAATAATTTCTCATTTAATGTTAGATCCAAAAAGTTTATTTCCAAAAAATGACTCAGTGTAGACAGCCTGAAAGAACTTGCTTGAAACATTGCAGAAAAGCTACTAAGCTGTAATAAATATATTTTGGAACTAGACCGTAGATGGGACAAGTTGTATTTGTATTTTTAGCCTATCAAAGTGCACTTTAGGCTGTAACTCTCCTGTCTCCCACTGCCACCATCCTTCAGCAGCGTAGCCAGGGGAATTCAGGATGGCATTCACATGGTAATTTACTCTCACCGTGGATCAACACTGGCTCATCTGGAGAGCAGTAACACCGTGGCTGCTGTAAGTGCTTGGCAGCCTCTGTGCTGCCAACTCAGTGGCTGCTTTTAAACCACCACTGGGACAGGTTTGGACACAGGTGGCTTTCTGGCTTTGCCCTGAAATGTTGGCAAGATCTTTTCCAGCATTTCCAGTATGAATGACGTGGTGGTGGGGATGAGGGTGTTGAGGAGCAGAGAGAGCAGGGGACAAGCCTTAGGCCAAGGGCGAGTGAGCCCAGGACAGGCAGAGTCCTCCCTGTCTGGGACACAGGCACACCCAGAGGACCTGAGCAGGGTGGGCAGCACCACGTGCCACTAACAGGTTTCATCAGCGATTGCAGACAAGGGAGGTGATGAATTAGGTTCAGAGTCAACCCCCACAGTCCAGTCAGGGGCAGCAGGATGCAGGACTAGCACAGTTCCAGCATCCACCCCAGAGATGGAGACAGGGATGCAGCTTGCACAGCTGCGATGTAGCTCAGGGCAGGGCTGGGTGCCCAGGATGGATCTTAAATGGAGCCTCCCTTCCCGGGATCACTGGGCAGGATAAGAGCCCCCAGCGAGGCTGGCCAGGGTATTTAAGGTCTGTTAGTGCCACTGGTGGGGGAAGCCTGACAGTGACTCCTTAAGCTGCTCCAGGGGTTTCTAAGATGATTAAGAACTACATAATGTAGTCACTATATTAATTAATAGACTTGCACAAGTGTCTTGATTTAGCTAAAAAGTAAGTTTCCTGGTTAGGTACATTTCAAGCATTAAAATTATCCCAAGTAATCTTGGATGTAAGGTTTATTGACTAGAGATCTTTTTTCCTATAAATTTTTTCTCTCTGAACTTCTCTTTTCCTAAAACAGAGAGGATAATGTCATTGTCTTTCCTACCTGACAGAAGACTTATTAGTTTTGTAATTTCATTTGTATTTATGGAGTGTCCTGATATATCCAAGTGAAAAGAAATGGATGAGTGAGTGGGGAAGAGTACACTGCAGCTGTGTACACCAGCAAAATAAAATCACTGGAGAGCAAAGCAATGGAAATGAGATTCATGTATGAACTCTGACCAGACCTTCAAGGATGGAAAATGAGATGGATTCTGCCAGGGATTTGGAACTTAATTTTTGCTCTCAGGGATAGACAGCAGCTGCCCTTACATTTCTCATGAAGTGTCTTTGTGAGTAAGAGAGCTGCATGCTGGTGTGTCAGCCTGGCACTCAGAGTACATCCAAGTCATGAGGGTGGAGGTCACTGGAAACACAGCAAGGTTAAATGAAATAAGGCCGAGAGGAGGTCATGGTGAATTTGAAAGGGAGAGTGGATGGACAGACGTGACTGATGATAACTCTGGTGATTGGAAACAAAACCTTAAATAACTCAGATTTGTATTCAAGAACACTTGACCATGTCAGGGCTCTACATCCGTCTTTCTGTGTCAAATTAAGCAGCAGTTCACAGCAGTTCACATTTCCAGTGCACTCCGAGCTGCTGGAACAATATGCCTATCCTGAGCTCCCCTTGCAAGGCTGTCTCATTCCAGAAGGTGTGCTCACAAGGAGGAATTCAATCCTAGAAAGATAGTCGGATAATTTTAGGAGATAGAATCACTGTGTACTAAATGCCCAAAGGAGCTGACTCTCTCAGTGGTCTTAGCAGGGAAGCATGCTCGGTAAACCATTACCAAAATTTAGGCTGAGAGCATTAAAACACTTTGTATAAGAAGCACGTCGTTTCTGCCTCGATCTTCCAAGCCACTGTGGTTTATTTTCCTAAGCTTGCTGTGATCAAAGCTGGTTCTCTGGTGTTGCTATTCATGAGGCAAATGAAGATTCAGACCGGTCAGAAATAGGACAATCATGGGACTAAATCTCCAGCGCTGCCCGAATCATAGGGTTAAAAGAGGACTGTGAAGTACTTAATAGGCTGCCTACACAGTGCTCAGCAAGTCAGAGGTTAACAAAGGACCTTATTATTTGAAAAGATAATTGAGGCTGAAAACAAGTCAACCATCCCACAACTAAGCCGGGGAGATCATCAGTTTTTGTGAACAATGGCTGATGATGTTCGGTATTCAGTGAGTTAAGTGGTTAATCCTATACAGAAAGCTGCATCCATAATGCACTTTAAATAGGGGAAATCCACCCAGTTTGACCCCTAGAGAATTGCTTCCTGCTGTTATGCTGATGGATATGTCTATAAATATCATGGAGGCCATCAGCAGATAAAATCTCGCAGAGCTGAAAAGCCTCTCCCTATTAAATGATACATTGATCTCCATGAAGCAGCAGGAGCCTGGGGTAATGAGCCACTGAGAGCAATCCCCCTGCTCTCCCAGAAGTACTGTAGCCAAAGAGAAGGAAGACCCATACACTGTTTCCATCTTGGTTCGATGGGAAAAAAATCAAACCCCTTATACACCCTTTCTTCCTTCTGTCCAGTCTTCTCCACAAGGCTGCTCCTTACATTTTGTGTGGGTCACGCAGGCAGCAGCTCATCAGCCTTTTGCGGCAGTTTGTTCCAAATCTGTCCTTTGTTTACATCCCGCAGAGAAAGCCTTCAGTCAGGACAGTTTGGGCACAGAGCTGCCTGTGCAGGACACTCCAGCAGGTCTGTGTGTGTTCTCCAGCACAGGTACCAAAGGGTGGCAGACAAACTTCAGCAACCACTTCTGTTCATCCTCACCTTCTTCCCTCCCTTTTGGATTTTAGCAAAAGAGTGCTCACTGTCCTGGTTCGGCGTTTTTTTTTTATTATTATTTTTTAAATTTATTTTTATTTATAGCTCAAAATCTTAAGGTTTTTAAGCCTATGGTGTTATAATGCAAGGCCTGACTTGTGATCTTCTCCTCCCAGAGGTGTTGGTGCTGCACACCATGGAATATGCACCCACACACAGTGGCATTTGGATTTTACCCCTTCGTTTGAGCTCTCTGTACTGCCTGTATGATGTCTCCATGTCTGCATGTGCACGCAGGTCTCAGGGCAAGCTTGCTGCCTTTCTGGTGCTTGAGCTAGCTCTCCTGAGATTTAGACATGCCAGCCACGAAGGAGTTAACACATGTTAAGTGGTTCTGATTTGTTTTCTGTATGTTTCTTTTTGCACTCTCCATTTATTTCCCTTCCTCCATTCTGTTCTCTCTTTTCTCCTCCAGTGCTGACTTACTGCAAATTCCATCATCTCTCAGCACTGGGGCCTGTGACTGGAAGTTGTGCTGGGCAAACCCCTGGACATCACTGTGGGATTTACAGGGAGAACCTGCAACTTGTGCTGTTAGCAATCTATTTCCAGAGTTATTAAGGACCAAGACAATAAAGATTAGAAGAAAGCAGGGTTTCACTGTCCCCACAAACCCACAGCTGCACACAATGTGAGCATACAGAAGGAAAGGGGTTTATGAGGTTTCTTTCTGCTCAGAAAGTCCTATGCTTGTCTAGCACTGATCTAGGCAAGGAAGAAAAGAACATTACAGGGGCTTTATTTCTGGACTTGTCCTTTGCTGCTTCAGTGTCTTCGAGAATGAGAGTCTTTTCCTTCAGAGACTCTAGAAGGAGTTAAAATAAACTGGAACATGAGGGAAGGATCATGAGATTCACCAGCTCAGCCTGTCCCATTGGCACTCACGGTTGAGTTCAGTGACTCAAAGAAATGGGCTCTCATTACCTCTGAAGAGCCAATGCACTCAGAGAAAAGGATTCTGCTCCATTTTCAGCAGTATCAACAAAATTGTTTACCGAGTTCCAAAGGGTTATATTTTTGGCCTCCCTGTAGCCTGTTTTGGCCTGTTGAATGTTACTTATGAGTAAGAAGGAAAGAACTTGACTTGATGCTCAGTTATAAAGCAGAATTTGTATGGCTGACAGTTAAAGAAAAACAAAGCAAACGCAGTATTTTGTGTGTTTATCTCACAGGATCTGCAGAGGCAATAACTACAGAGACAACCGGTTCCGATTGCAGGGACATGTCCTGGTTTTTAAAGCCATGTCTCAGGTCTCTCAAGGCAACTGCAACTTGAGACACCCAAATTCACCACTTGTACACACCTAACTGTAGATGGCCTGGCCAAAGCCATACAAGACTTGGAGGTGGGTGGGATTTCTGTCACAGACAAGCCTCTGCTTTGCCCTTGGAGGCCACATTGACCATGACTCTGCTGTAATCTGTGCTCAGTCCCTATGGCATCAGGAGAACCCTGCTTAGGCTTCCTAAAGGAAGGATGGGATTGTAGATATTTCCAGGGCTTGTCTGGAAAAACTGGTGTCCTATAGGGAGAAGCTGTACCCACCCTTGTTTTCTGCTGTCATGCTGAGCAAGGGGAGCCTCCATCCTCACCACTGTGCATACCTGGGCAGGGGAGAGGTGCTGTGAGGCTGGGGTCTGGGCCTGTTAGGTAAAAATGCTATTAAAGTGGATAATGGGGTGCAAGGTCTTTGCTTTTATGGGACTCAGGTCCCCTAAAAGTACGTGTGACAATGCCAGAAAAGCTGCATGTTCTTGAAACAGCTACAGGAGGATGGTGGTGCTGACTCCATAACTTGGGCTGGAAAGAGCAGCCATGGTAGGTAGCACTGACCACTGCCTATGAAAGGGAATATGCAAAGGAAAGGGAAGAGCCCAGAAGGCAACAACAGTGACATAAATAGTAGCCTAATTAACAATTCGTGCCAAGGATTTATACAGGGCTTTACTTATTTGAAGCACCATGCAAAACATTAGCTGATAGACCTTAATTAATCATTCAGGTAATTAAATGGAAGTGGAATGCAAATGGTTAGAGGAAGTTGGAGTATGAAGGCTTCCTGAAATCATTAAGTGCTTTTGCTCTCTTTGATGGAGGAAGAATTTCTTCCTTTAGGGTTTAAAGGTGCTCACAGTGTGGGTGTTATTACAGTTTTAATAACCACCTGTGTAATTCCCTGGGATGGGAGATTACATGCAGTACAGCCAAGAGTTTTTTGTTTGTTTGAGTAACTTTGGCAGTTTTATGGGCCTAAAAAAAAAGAGAAGTATTCCCAGTTCTGTGTTTCAGGGCACAGAATGATGGCCAGCTTCAGGAATGAATGTTGATCCTTTGACTTCTCAGCAGCAGGATGGGCTGGGAGATGGAGTACCATTACACAATGACCTATTGTTTTAACTTAAGAAGTGAAAGATGAAGATGTGCTGTCATTTGATGTAGAGGAATCACTGAAATGAGTGTGGCAAAACCCACTGAGAGCTAATTTTTTAATGGATTAATTCATTCCCCTACAGTAACAAGATAGGATTCTTTGGCAGAGAATCAGTCAGCTTGATTGCTGGCTGTGGCATATTTAGGTTTGTGTTATCACCCACTGCCCACACTTGTGTAGCATAAACTCCTGAGGGAACTTGTGAAGAGATGGGTTTGCAGTCGTCTGGCCTGAATCACTGCTTTGCTGATGAACCCCTCAAGCTGCTGGAAAAGACCTGTTTAATGCCAGGCCAGTATAACCACAAACCAGGCATGTAGGTCTGGTTTCCTGAATTAAAAGACTGATTTACTACACTGTGTCAGTGGGGTTTTCAATTTACCTGCAACCTGAGAAGTCAGTATCTTAGGGCAGGTACAATGCAAGCAGTTGGTGATGCAGATAAAGCCAACAACCTCCAAGAAAGACATGATTCTATGAGTGTTAATTGCTCTGATACCTTTGGTACCCTCCTCCCAATCTGTGTTTCCGTCTGACCTGGGATACTGTCACTGTCAGCAGTGAAAGCTATCACAGTTCTCCTTTTTTCTCTCCCTTTCCCCCTGTCTGGTTCCCCTGGGGACAGAAGATCCTGGCAGCTAGATCTACCCCGGGCTTTTGCCTTTTGTTTTCCTGTACTTTTCTCTTGGCACAATTCAGAAGTTTGCAGTGTTATGCTTCCACAATCACATGCTAAAATATTTGCACAGCTGTCTGATGACAGAAAAGGGGGGAAAGAGAAAATCCACTCTTCCATTATTTGAAAAGTTAAAACAAAACAAACCCACAAACAAAGTTGAACATGAGTTCATCATGTAAAATCTTCAGTTTTCCCCGCTCTTGTATAACAGAATCCTCAATCACTTTGCCTGGCTTCCCCCATGTGCTTCACCTTCTTCTTGTACACATAAACCCACATTTTCATGCTCCTCTTCAAATGCCTCTGGGTTCAAATGCCCGTGGGACTCCGTTGCCCACCTGTGTGCACTCACTTCAGCCTGTTCCTGGTGTACAGAAATAGGACCAACTCCCACAGGCTATAATCAGGCTTTCTTCAGGCAAATCTCTGACTGAAGTCAGTGGAAGTTTTGGCACAAGGACCGCAAAACTAATTACATTCCTCCCCCAAGTGTGTTTATATATCTATATATATATATATATATATATATATATATATCGGATAGTGATGAGAGATCAGAAAATGCTGCCTAGAAAGAAAGTCCATTAATAAATGAGAAGTAGATGTGGGGAAGAACAGTTGATTGGATTATTTATAATGCAGTTATAAAATTGCTGAGTTGCTGAGCTTTCCAGAAACCCATCAGTAACATGCATGACCACAGGAGCAGTTAATAGGAGTATAAACAAGCAGGAGCATGGATCTCCATGAAAATTAGGTGTGAAAATATTGTGAAAAAAAGTCTACCATATCCAGATCATTTAGCACAGAATGTATTCTAATGTGGTGATAACTTTCCAATAGCCTTGAAAACTGGTTATGAGTTAATTTCACCAGAAGTGCACCAGAGAATCTCAAGCAAAAACTGATCAAACGTGGGCCCATATTTTAAAAATAGAAAAACAGCACAGACACTTCCTAACAAGCCTAACTATAGATCAGAGTGAGAAAAAAAATTTAAATGTGTGTTAAAAAAACCCCTGGATAGTGATACTAAGAGCAAAATGAACCTTGATGTTTGAAAGAACCAATCTTTTCACATACTGTTTCTGTCAGAATTATCTAATTAGTGACTGATGATGCTAGAGCAAATATACTGCATTGGTGCAATGAGTGGAAGACTCAACTTTTCAAATCCTCAGCAGCTAGAAGAAGGGAAAGTGAACAGGCCAACAAGCACTTTTTCAGCTTTGACTTCTATAATTCACGTGCAGGGACTGCACTCCCACTACCAACAGCTCCCTTCCTACGCACATAAACACACACTCCCTGCCTTTATCCTGCTCTGAGACCACACACAGCTCTGTCCAGTTTCTGCCCTTCCCATCAGCCAGCCTCTTCCCTCGGAAGCATGAATGCATCCTCTGAACCGAGGCCTCAGTTGAAGGTGTGTTTCCACCCTGGCCCACCGAGCTCGGGTTAGTTTTTTTCAGATTTTTTTAAGTCCTTCTTGCTGTCCTCAGTCCTGAGCTCCAGACAAAGCCTCCCTTTCTGTGAGGGAACTTCAGAACCAGGAATGTGGTCTGGACATTTATGGACAAAGGAACATTCAACGTTTCTGCTCCCGTTGCCTCCTAATCATCAGGAAGAATGACTGTGCTGTGTCTTTAGCACTCCGGCTCAGTTTCTGAAGCCTGAGTTCTCCTGTGGATGTACATTTAGGGATAGCCCTCTTTTTGTTTGTGGCTGGGCCTGAAGTGTCCAGTCCCAGGGATGCAGTCTCTCTGTACTGGTCTGGATCCAGCAGACAGGATGTCATTTCCAGCCCGTTAGCCTCCGAGACGTTCTGTTTGTGCAATTAGCCTTATGAGGCGACTGATGAGAAATGGGTGCCGTCAATTAGCTGCTGTCATTTTTATACCCGCTTCTGTAAGTAATGGTACAGCAGCCCTCGTGATCCCATTAAACAGCTCTGACTGCAGGAGGAGAAAGCTGCAAATGGAAAAGACTTTTCAGTGCTGCTGGCCAAGCCCAGCCACCTCCTCTCCCCTACATTCCTCTGCTGCTTTCATACTCCCTGAGAGCCCAGCATTATTCCTTCTCGGGATTGTCTTCTTCAGGGGACAGCTTCATTTTCAATGGCTTCATGCTTCACACCCCGAGGCACCAAGTCTTTTCCACTAAGCCAAGTGTAAAAATAGCTGAGGGAAGGGGCGGGGGAGGGAGTGTCAGCAGAACAGATTTATTAAATTATATGTACCAACCAACATTTTCCTATGTAAGACTAAGTGTGCAGCTCAGTTTCGGCTCTTACTGCATTCTCATTTAAGGTCACTGAAGAAACACACATAAAATGCCTCTGATAACTCGAACTTCTGTAAGATGCCTTCATATGTTTAGTAACCTCACATATGTGTGGAACTGGATGCTCCTTAGTCTGAGTGTAGCTAATTTTGAACAAGCCACTGCACTAAGGCACCACGCAGGGAGGGTGTCTGTGTGTGTGGATGTGTGGGGGTGTGATGCTGTTAAATCCAGCATCTGTAATCAGAAGGCTCCAGGCTCTCTTAGGCTGGGCCTAGATGGACTTTCCTACTTCGCAGAGAGATTCTGCACTGCCAAGCCTAGTGGCGTTGTCATGGCCATCACTGTGTTTGGTGATGCTCTCCAAGTCCCACATTGAAGATTCCTGTAAACATAGGAGAAATGGAAGGTTTTTTCTAAATCAAATTAAATTCTAATCCTCATAGTATGTTGGAGAAAAGCTGGAAAACTCAGTCTGAAGGCAGAGGCAAAGATAAGTAAAGAGATTAGAATTTTTACTGCTTTTAACACTTGAGATTTTTTTTAGCCTGCTCACAGCTTTTATTATCTAGTTCAATTCTTTTTAGCCCTTCTGGCTGATACTGCTGTTCTTACCTAGTCCCATCTCTGATGCTGCAGATTATAGTGGAGCAAAAAGGCACTTAACCCCTTGGCATGATGGGATCTTTAATGTCTGGATTTTGGCGCCTGGAGGCCTGTCCCTACCTAGCAAGTTGGGATGAGCCACTGTCACAGATTGCCCAAACAACCTGGGTTGAAAGTGAGGACAGGAAAGTTCGTTAAGAAAGCAAATGTGTGGGTTTTACTTCTCTGTGTTTGTTTTTGTCCACACCACCTACGTGCACACAGAGCTGTGTTTGTTACTGGCATCCTGAGAGAGGAAATCCATTACCTTAAAAGAAGCACTTGGCTTTAAGAGAGAATAATAAGGAAAGCAACAAAGAACCATTAGCAACATTTTATAAAGAAGATGAGATAAATAGTCTGTCTCATAAACAAGTGGTATTATTTAACTATCCAAGGAGTTGCTTTCCCAAACAAGGCTGAATTGTTCATTGTCCAGCAAAATAACGCCTGCTTCTGCAGTCTTGGCTGCTTTTCTGACTACAGCTCAGAGTCTGTAGGTCTCCACTGTGGTGGACTGTCCTGCCTAACATTGCTGCTAATGTTTATGTCAATGTTATAATAAAAATAAGTAGAAAGCAGCGATATTAAGGCTCAGAACTAACTGGCAGTGCCAAGACTTTTCAGTTGAGGGGACAGGAACAAAGGAATTCAGCGGGCCCTGAGCTTCCCCGTAGCTGTAACAGGGCCTCTCAGACACACTTGTGCTCGGTTGTGTTGGCAGAGAAACGCTTGGCAGAGAAATCCCCTCTTGCTGTCTCAACTGCTCATTCACCTGCTCACAAAGACAAGATCATATCGCGCCGTCCCAGCACTTCTTCAAACACTGGTGAGCGTGTGCTCATGGTCAGATATTTACCAAAACAACGTTTCTTTATTCCTCTTTTCACAAGTCATTGTATTTCCCAGGGGAAGCCAGCGTCTCTCTGGGGGTGATGCCAGCTTTCCTATACCACAGAAACGAGATTTAAGATGCTGTAGAGCTCTGTGAGTGGAGTAACCAAGGCGGGAGGGGGGTGTATGGGGGGTGTGAGGGAAATACCTTCTGTATAAAACAGCCTTTTTAAAGAAATGTGTGGATTACCCAGGTCAGAGGAATCCTCGAAGGAGGAGGCAATGCATCCATTCTGTGCTCCCATTGCCGCTCCCTTAGCAAGCCACAGGGGACCACTGCTCCGTTACTGTGGCAACAGTGACGACTTGGCAGCCAGACCCATCATCACACAGCCTCCTCGAGACTCGGCGAGATGCTTTGGCAAAGACTCACACAAGGAGATTTGCATCCGAGATCCCATTTCTTTTAAATTTTGGCTTTACCTCGCGAGCGTAGAGAAGGAGAATACTGCTGGTAGGAGCCCTCCAAAGAGAAACCCGTGTGGAGGCAGGGCACAAGGAGTGGCCAGGGGGCTCTAATTTAGGTGCCTGCCCCCGCAGAGGCGGGCGAGCTGTGAGCACCTGTCGGGGAGGAGTTGATTCATGTGAGAAGAAGGTCATTCCCGCAGCCTCGCTCTGTGAGTACTGACCCAGCCAGCCTCTACTACCTTCTGCTGCAAATGTTATTTATTGTTTGTCATTGCATTGACTAGTAAATTCTGGGGTTTCTTGTGTCTAAGGGGAGGAATTTTCCTTTGTGCTAGCTCTAGGCTTCATGCAAAATCCGTGGATGCACTATGACTGCCTTTTTGTCCTAGGCATGAATTCCTGCAGGAGCTGCAGCCTTGCCTTTAGCAGCAGGTTTCTTGCAGGAAGCTCGATGAGATCTGCAGGGCAGGATCTGCAGTTTGCAGTGAGCACTGCACAATCTGTACCTTAATACCAGGTTTTATGCTCTAGCCAGCTGATATGTTCCTCTATCAGCTTTTCCATTTAATTCACGAGTCTTTGTTGTACAAGCTGACTTATTTGTTTTTGTTGAGATTAAGAATTTAAGCAGTAAGTAAATCAAGTGCTTGAACAGGTGCAGAAAGAGTATTTGCCCTGTGTAGGATAGAGTTACAAGCAATTTCATTCTGATGAGACAAACAGATGCTCCAGATAAACTGCTGATAAAAGGACTTATTATACTGGCAAAGATCCACCACGTTCCCCCGTAGCACATGGGTGTCATAGTCAAGCATACAGACAGTAGCCATGGGTGAGATCAATCTAGCACGGCTAACAATAGGCATCTATAAATGTAGTCATGTTACTGAGCAGTGTGATCATCGGGTTTAAATCATGTCCTGAAAAATATTAGTGAAACTTAAGACATCTGTGAAAAGAACACACTGCTTTGTAAAGAAATGCAATGCAAAAAAAAGGCAATGCAAAAACATAAAAAATTATAGGGAATTATAAAGGAAGAGAAATCAAAGGTTGTACACCACAGATCTGAAATCCTGATCAACCTGCAGCCTGCTCACATGAAAGCCAAGGAGATTTTTTTTTTCTCCAGATGAATTTGGTGCTTGTTCTGTTCCTTAGTCAGACGGTAGCACTGGGGCATCTCTAGCTGTAATCTCATTAAGACTATTAGGCTGTGATTGTGCTTGGGGTCTGTCACTGGCGTGCATTTAGGCAGACAAATGGTCCTCGGGGCTCTCACAGCTGAGAGATGGGGGGACGTTGTTTCTCACGAGGTTTGAAAATCCTCCATCCTCGACTTTGGAAAGGCACTGTTTGCAAGGCAGCTGGGAAGGCAAACAGGGACAGGTCCACTCAGCCCAGGCACACAAGGGCAGCTTGTGAGCAGAGCTTCTGTTCGTGTGATGGGAGTCACGTGTGTGAGGGCCCTGCACAGCAGCAGCACAGCACACTCCCCTCAGCGTGTAAATAGCATAAAGCTGTGCCTGTGCGAGTGTTGGCATGACAGGCTGGGCTACTACAGAGGGAAAACAGAAGTCAGAAATTAATTATGTGTTCCTTTTTCCATCCCCAGAAACAGTCCTGTATTCTGCTTTGTCCTGCCTGTTACAACTAACACAAGCATAGTAGCTTTTGTTTATTGGCCTCTTTGACCTAAATGAAAAATATTTTGATGATATTTCTGGAGTCAGATACAACTCTTTTCATTCAATTTTAGCCCATTACTCTCCATCACCTTTCCAGAGGACGGCATAAATACCTCTTGTTCCTCTTCCTCATCCCTGCATCACTCAAATGTCAGTCGATAGTTCTGTTCCTGGGCAGCAGGGTAGTTCAAGTACTTCTGGACGCCAGCAGATTTGCAGCCCCCTGTGTGACCCCTGCACATGTGGATCTCCTGCACACCAACCCACAGCGGCTGATGTCATTCGCGCATGAGCCTTGGGAAGCAGGCTGCTGAATGAGTGCCAGTGTACCACACAGTTCATAAATATGGAAAAGTAATGGGCCCTATCCCAACAAGCTCGGATTCAGAAACGTTTAGCAGATGTTCTGGCTGTGGGGGAGGAAAACAGGAGATGAATAACTACAATACTGCAATAGCAAATACTTTGTTGATGAAACTGCACAAAAATTAGAATGGCAAACACACCCTTACCAGGACTTTGACCTATCCATAAAACAACATCAACATGTTTTATTAATAGTAGTTCCACGTTCTCAAGATCAATAAAGTGACCTCATTGATTTACTTTTCCCTTTTTATTAATACTTCTCTAAACAGGGATGAATTTGGATTGCACATAGGTAGAGTCTTTTTTATAGCTTGTCAAAGAACAGTCCCAGTAGCTCAAGTAAAGCAATAAGCTTCTCAACCAGGACAACACAGCCTTTTGCTAAAGAGAACCTAGCCATTGTTAAAAGTTTGAAGGAAACTTCCAAATCTGTTTGAGATTTGGGGCTGTCAGTTATTTCTAGGCAACACCACAAGGGAGATGCTCTGTCCATTTCATTAAAGGACTAAAAAGCTGTTGCTTTAACAACAAGCATAGAAAACATAGCTCAGGCTCTCCCTTAATCCAAACTCCAAATAGTAAATGTGCCTTTCAGACCTGAATGCATGCTACTTGGAGTAAACCAGTCTCAGCTTTACAGGCAGCTCTTGTCAGGAACTTGTATAGCCCAAATTAGATGAAGAACCAATGAAGTGCCTCAATGATGACCTTGCAGGAGTTGCCATTACATTTCACCAAGGTACATCTGAATCCCTTCCCTCTGGTCCTTCTCGGGGACTGTCTGAGTACAGGAAATGCTGTGCTTGTGATTTTTTGGTTAATGTATTAATTGTAGGCCAGCAGTCTAGTAGTACTTCATCTGAGTATGGTGTTCTTGAATATCTAAATTTTCTTCCTTGACAAGCACTTGTCTGACTGCTTTGGATGACCTCACACCTCTTTACACACTTGAAGTGTTGTTCCTAAAGCATGAAGTGAAACTCAGCAGGGCTACTCCTCCCAGCCCTTAGCATAATGTACCATTTTGGGCGAGAGATTTCTGCACTTGTGTAGCCTTTGGTTTGGGTTAATTCTGCTTAAAATGTTACAGTATAGTGAAGTGAAAGTTGTCTGCTTCTCTTTAGCTTCTTGTATGCCCACGGTCCTGAGTCATAGCAGCAAACCCAGCTGCAACTTTATATTTTACTGCTTGGCAAAATCTGTGAGCAGTGAAATTGTCTGCAGTGTGTATGCACAGACCCAGAGCCTCTCTTATTCTTAAAATAGTTCCAAATGCTAAAGTCCATACTGAACACTCAGCAGATTTGCATGTAGCCCCAGAGAAATCTTCCTTATTAGTTCCTATCAGAACACTTATCTTTTCAGTGTGAAGGGTTAGAAACGTTGATCTACGTGATCAAAACTCACTGGCCTGAGAAGCTGGCTTTTCATTTTCCTTTTCAACTGCAGAAGTTTTTACCTACAGTTTCTACTTAGTGAGCCAAGAGAAAGTTTTTTTTCAAGTGAATTAGACTTGTATTTGTTTTCTTGCAAACAAACACCACCAGCAATTCATTTGAAACTCAGCTCCCACCTCAGCACACAACATCGGTCCGGGTTAGGGTGTGCATGTGTGTTCAGAGGTGGTGGAAGGGGTTGAATACATCATTTCATAAATATTACAGCTATTCAAATGCCTATGCAGTGAATAATCACTTGCATCAGGAGAATGCTTAGTGACTTCTGCCTTGCATTTGAACCACAGATTGAATGCTTGTGTTCTTGCTTAGGAAGTCAGTGCTCCAGAATTGGACAAGTCTTCCTGCTAACAGTTGCAGAAGAGAGCAAATTTTAAGACCTCTGTAGACTAGACTAGTCCTTCAGTTTCTTCTGAAAACAGTTCTTCTTTTGGAAGTGCTTAGCAGCTCATTCGTACACAGATTACTTTTACATTAAAAAAAAAGGGTTTAGCTGTCCAAGTAAGTGTGAGCATGAGAAAACAAGGCTATAAATCATCAAGATCCCAATTCAGTTGCTTACAGCAGATGGCAATTCAAATGCAGTGACTTCTAAGAGAAACACTTGTAGACAGGAGAAAGGAGTTCCTGTTAATGGAGAGCATTTCAGGGGCTTCAGTGGCAGTTTGGTTTCATGTTGTGGCCTTGACTTTTACAAATACTGCCACGTATGTGGGAAGCAAAAAACAAACAAAAAAATCCTCTGTCACTGTAAATGTCACACTGAAATGTATAAACAGGAGGGATGATTGCAGGACACACCAAGTGCTCCTTCCATTCTGCATCATACTGATAAGGCTGCAGCTGGGAACATGCTGTATGCTGTTCCTGCACAGAGAAATTCAGGAAAGACATGGATTAAAGTGAGAGCCTCCAGAGGGGAACACCATGGATCAGCAGAGCCTCACTCAATCTGAACTAGGAGGACAGGTGAGAAAAAATGGAGTTTTAATTCTGGGGAATGTAGTAAGTGACATGAGAAATCTTCATGCATCTAAAAGGCTGTGGCAGGAGCAAGAGGAACAAATGTTTTCTTTGTCTCTATTGGGGAGGATGAGAAGTACATGTACATTATGGTAAAACAGATGCAGGCTGATTGTTAGGGGAAACTTTCTAAAGGCAAAAAGAGTGAATCATGAGAAGAGAACATCTTTCCTGGATAAGACTGTGGTGCCTACACTGGGGAGGTCTTTAAGAGGTAAAACAGATGGGACAGAGATGCTTTCACAGGGAGGGAGTTAGATGACCTCTCAGTGTCCCTTCCAGCGCTGTAATTTGGTGATCATCTCCTCGTTTGAAAATCCACTTGCTGTGTTTTTACTTCCTATTTCCAGATGTAGGGACTGACTGCTCTGGGACAGTATGCTTCCAGTGGAATTTGCTGCCCTTGGTTTAAAGTGATTACAAATTCCCACAGGAGCAAGCACCTGGCAAGTCCTGAATTTTGGAAGGTTGTCAAAATAGAATTTAAGATTCCTTGGCTATTTTTACAGTGAAAATAGCTTTGATTTTATAGAGACACCAAAATTTTCTCGAATTTTCTTCTGTAACTTGCCTTCCTTGTTACACTCCTTGTTTGACTGGGAGCAGCACCTGGCCCTTACAAGCATTCAATAATTCCTCTTAGAAACAGAATACATGAAAAAGTCAGGCCTTATTTTTCTATATAGACTTTTGAAAATAGGACACTGTGCCATACTCTGACATTATTTTGAGTGGTAGCAGCTCACCTCCTTTAAAAAGCTCAGTCTGGAACCACAATACTTTTCCCTGGGTTGGTTTGGAACTGCTTCCTCAACAGCTGCTCTGCTTACCAGTGGTCACTTCTGGAGTGCCAACACCCAGTTTTACAGTGCCTGCAGGCACGAATTCACAGGGAATCAATCACTGCCTGGCTGGGGCGAGGTGACTGTTCCCTAGTCCAGCGCAAACCAGCAGTTCTGTAAAATCCTCAGGGGAGATAGAGTGCTGGGCTTGCCTTGCACATCACCAGCCTGGAGCATCAGGCTTCTACTAAGCTGCGATGCAGGATTTCAGCTGTCTTAGCTTGTTTTTATATTGCAAAATAGCCCATTTTGTACTGATGTTGCAGTTTTTGTGAGTGTGCTTTATTAGCCCAAAGTTCTGTACAGTACTGCCTGCCACCCTCCTCCCACTCTGCAGACCACGCGCACGCAGTGACAAGGGACATGCAGAGGCAGTACAGTCCTTTGTTTCTGCTTCAGTTCTACTTGTTTAAACCCTTCCTCTTACAGCGCATTGTGAAAACTTCTCTGGGAACCCGGCAGCATAATGATGCAAATAACCCTGTCATATGACTAAGCCTCTCTGGTGCTGGATTCCAAAATATCGAGCCAAGACATACAAGTCTTGCTGTGGATGCCATAGGCAGCCTCATGCTAGAGTGCAGATGGTTCTTCAGTTCCCTAATGGGAATTGTTTGGGTCCTTATTAGCTCTTTACAAAGATTACTGTTCAACTTGCCAGCTCTCCTGACTGTTCAGAGTGCTCAGCCAGTAACCAGTGCAAACACTGTGCGAGCTGGGCCCTGGGAGAGCACTTTGAAACATCTCCTGTATCACTGTATGTAAACCCACTCCTCTGTCTGCTTTCAGTTTTCAATTAACCAACACACCCCCAACCTGCATCTTGGCAGAGGAGGGCACCTGCAGATACAGGTTTTGAACAGACAATGGAAGCTGCTGCCTTCCCCTGCAAAGAGCTGCTCTGTCGGTGACCTTTAGTGACTTCCAAGGGGGAATATCCCCTGTCCGGAGCCCTTGCCACCCTTTGGTGCTTGTATGGGCATGACTTTGCATCTGCTCAGGTAAGGACAGGTGTCCTTGCCAGATTTTCCAACATGTAAGCTGAATCAGCAGGCTGAGGTTCTGTGGTAATTGCAACCAGTAGCTCTGATTTCTCTGCTCATGGAAACTCCATCAGTAAACAGGGTGGGTTGAGCCAAGTTTAGATCAGCTAAAGGCTTTCCTCCATCTGTTCTCAGTCATGGATATAGATAGTGAATTGGGAATTGTGCACTTCTGGCTGATATTTGTCATACTGTAGTAAGAATTTGCTCAGCTATATCATTAACTCATTTTATACATCTCTTATGAATGATATCTGCTTGGTGTTTTATCGTGTGTTATTACAATACCCGACTGCTTTTCATGCCAAAATCTCTAATATGCTATGGAGATCAAAACTTCTCTTAAGGGAGGGTTGGAAGGCTGTGTGGCTTTAGTAGGACATTTCTGGGCTCCTCTCAGTGCTTCCTTGAAGACCAGGGCTGGCTCATTTCCCTGCCCAGCCAGTACCAGCACTGTCACCTCGGTGCAACCTGAGGGATTAGTCAATATTTTGGGGCTCCCAAATTGAGTTGATTAGCAGGAGACAAGGATGATGGCAGCAGCATCCACCTGCTGCAACGCTGCTCATCTTCCCAAGCGCAGGGGCAAGGAGCCTTTTCTTTTCCCGAGCGCATCGGGATCCAAACGGGACGAGCTGCTATGACCACCGGTGCGAGCTTCTCCCCAGCCGCCCCCGACCCGCAAATATATTCGGGCTTTTCTCATTACGACTGTACAAGCGTCTCTGCGGCCGCTTTTAGATCTGATTTGTTTGCCGCCTTCCTCCCGCCGCTTCCCGCGGTGCCATCGCTCCATCAGCGCGTCCCGGGGCGCGCTCCCGTGGCGCGGGGCGCGCTCCCGAGGCACGCACACCTCCCCGCCCGGGGGCGCTTTAAACGGTCGCTGCCTCGCCCCGCCCCTTTTTTTGATCTCCGCCAATCCCCGCCCGGCCTGTCGCAATTCGAGCAGTGGGAGCGTACCACTGCCACAGGGGGCGGGGGAGCAGCGGCAGCGCGGAGGGGCTGTAGGGGGAGAACCGAGCTGGGGACAGTGCCCGTTCTCTGCCACACCTGTTGCTTTCCCTTTGCCTTCGCTCTCCTCCCCTTGTCCCCCCTCTTCACCGCGTGCCCAGCGGCTGTGGAGCCGCTGCTCTCCGCCGTCCCTCCCCTTTTCCCGGTGCGCCGCTCGAAGGGACGGGCGGGGCAGGGGGCTTTGCCCGCGCGGTGGGCGGTGGGCGGGGCAGCGGCAGCGCGAGCTGCCAAGGTGCGCGCGCGCCGCCGCTCCCGCCCCTCCCGCGGCGGGCAGGGACGGGCAGGTCCCGCTCCGCTCCAGCCCCGCTCCAGCCCCGCTCCAGCCGCAGCCCCGCTCCGCCGCCCCCGAGCAGCGGCATGAGGCGAAGGCAAGTGCCCGCGGCGGGGCGGGAGGGCTGCGGGGCGGC
>NW_024582060.1:1935174-2154013 GCF_017639235.1 Corvus kubaryi | reverse complement strand
TTGGGCGGGGGCAGCGGCGGAGGATGCCCCTCGCGCCTCGGCACCGCGCGGGGAGCGGCCCCGGCGCTCGGAGCGGTGGCAGCGGCCGGGGCTGGCACGGGGCGGCGGGCACCGCCGCGGAACGCGAGCCCCGCCGCCGGTCCGTGCCGGCTCCGTGACCCGGTTACACGGCTCGGCGCCGGGCGGGAACGGGGCGGACCCCGAGCCGCAGTGGGGTGGCTCAGCCGGGAGCGCCGGGCAGTCCCGGGCCGGGCGGAGGAGCGGCGGGCGCCGTGCGGGTCCGCCCGCGCTGCCGGGCGGGCGCTGCTGCTGGAGCTCGGTCTTATCGCCGAGGGCGCCGTGCGGGTGCCTCGCACCGCCCGTGAACCGCGGCCGTGGCCGCCACAGGGTCATAAAGTGCTGCCGGTGCTTCCGTCACACGGAGCTCACGGCACCTCTACGTGAGGCATGGCATAGACCGCCCGCAGCTCACACAGGCGGCTGCTCGTCTTGCCTTTAGCCTTTTTATTGTCCTTCTAGATAACTTCATTACGAGGAGTTATAATACGTGTGCCTGTGCTCCTTTATTTACTGTGTTATGGTTCATTCTTAATCTCTGCAGGCTGTTGTCCTCAGATGCGTTTAATGGTGTTTAGTACTTAACAAGGGGAGCTGCTTCTAAACATAGGTTTTCTTCTTCTGTAATAATACAAACCTGCTTATCCATTCACTGCAATGACTTAATTCCATATTCTGAAGGAGTCCTCAATTACCTCGTGCAGTGATCCATTTAAGGTTGGTGCTCTAGAGCGCTTGGAGAGGATTCCTCCGTCTCGGCAAAAGTTACTGTTAAGTCTGACCCGGCAAAAAATGCTGCTTCCTTTGTTGGTCCTGTTGTGCTGCTTTGAAAGTTGAACAAAATGAAGAATCTATGGGAAATCTTTGAGTGTTAGACTCAAAATTGGTGTTCTTGGTTATTCTGCACTTTCAATGAACTTTGTCTGTGCTAGTGCAGTGGACTTACGGCAAGCTGAGCAAATAAATGGCCTCTCACTGCACAAGTTGGATATACAGAAACTGATAATCCATTAGGCTCCTTTTAGCTAGAAACTTTGAAATATACAAGGTAACTGAGCTTTGAAGAATCTAATAAACAAGATTTTCTTTGTGTGACTATGCACTTACTTGAAATAGACTACTCTTACCAATAGTTATGCTAATACTTCTTTCTGTATTTTTTTATAATGTACTTATTCTATTTATTTCTCACTGTCACATTTTCAGTACTTATATTTGGGTTGGTTGCACTGCAAGGATTTTCAGTAAAAATAACTCACTGCATGGGAATTAAATTCTTCAATCATGGGAATATTTCTGCTGGTCTGAGAGTCTGTGAAAGCTTACTTAGACAAAACTAGATTTAGAGTTAGATTTAAGTTGGCAGTGCCCCTTTAAACCAGCCAAAAGTCCACTGCACATTCGTCTGCAGCTGCAAAAGTCACACTACAGTTAATAAAAGAGATATGTTTGTATTTAGCTTGTTAAAATACTTGTGTGTAAGTAGATGGCTTAACTAGGTGTGCTGGACTTGTATTCATTCATGTCTTAAATTACAATTGGAAGGCGCACCTTACAGCTAATTGGTGATGTTGGTAATGCTGTAATTATTAAATTAATGGACAGGGAACTCCTCTTAAGTGTTACAGGACAACCATAAATATTTTTCTTTTACCAGTTATTTCTAAGTATTTGTGCAGAAGAAATAACTAATAGTTATGCTGCTGCTGAACTACATGTATCTCAGTTTCAATACTCAATAAATTTGAATACAAATCCTGTTTCTGACTATCTCGTGTATTAAGAAAGGATCTGTAAATAGTATGTAACTGTATATTCCTGGTCTAAACCTAAACACAGCTGGTCGAGGTCAGGATGACATTTTGTTCTGAGCTTTCTTCCCTCTCTGGGTTTCAAATATCCTGCAAACATGCCTCACATGAGAAATCTCAGTTATTTTGCAGGTGCAGGTTGCTTGATAAAGGCTCCAGCACTGTTACTTTGCCCTGAGTGAACGAGAATTACTGTTGTACACATGGTAATGCAGAGCTGATGACACTTGTTGGAGAAAGCTGAGGCAGAACTGGTCCTTACTTGGATGTGTTCCTCTTTTCTTGCAGGATTTCAAAATGACTTCTCAGTCACTTAAGTAATCCATGAATGGATTAGGGTTTTTTCTCTTTTGCAAACACAGGGGCTGTCCTGCTGGTGTAATCCCAGAGTGGTGCTCAGGGTAGCTCCAGGTGAAGGGAGAACTGTCTGTGCTGCTGCTGTCTGTCCTTGGCAGAGGCAGGAAACTTCCACTCTGACTGTGTCACGGGAAAGTGCCCACGAGAGCAACAGCAGAGCCTGTATGTGCTGTTGCAGTCTGATGTTTCAGGAATCTTTTCTCTGCCAGTTGATCTATGTCTTAACAACCTGGAGTAAGAAGAAACGCCACCAACTCAGCGCAGCTGTGGCTGCCCTGCTGTGTGCAGGGTCCTCACACAGGAGCAAAGCACACACCTGCCTTGCAGGCTGCTCTTACACATGTGTGGTGCTAATACACAGTGCTAAGGGCAGCTTTCCCTGGGTACTGTGTTGCTGAGATACCCCTGATGTGGATGTGGTCCCTGAGAGGTTTCCTGGGCGAGTGCTTTTACTGCAGCAGATCCTAATGATAATTTCATCTTTCATCCAAAAAAGGGAGGAGGGAACAGTTCCCGCTGGTCAGCCCAAGGATGGGGGATTTTACATGAGCTCCCTTGGGGGGAGCTATGCTTGTTCTCAGGTCTTCTCTTAGGTCTCCCAGCAGCACTGGAGCCTAGCCCTGCCCTGACCCTTGCAGACTATAGCAGGATGTAACTGCGATGTCGGCTCCAGGGATGCTGCTCATAATTAGAGAGGTGGAAATAAAGTAGCAGCGATACCGAGCCGGTGTTGGTGCTGGTGTTTGGAAATGATGTGATAGGATACAAGAGGCAGGTGCTGTTTGTTTACTAGGAGGGGAGCCCAAAACCGTGGAGATAGAGCAAGAGGTAAGCTAGCATAGGAACATCAACTCACCACCCTTTCCTTCCTTTTCTTCTCCTCCCTCCCCCAGCTGAATGGAATCTCACATTGTAATTGCACAAGGGAGAGGGAGAAAGGGAAAAGTGCATGTAGGAAAACCCAGGAACATAGACACATAGATGGTGTTTGTGAATGGTGTGAAAACATTTGGATTTCAGCTGAGTGTTTGGGGCACACGATGAATTCAATTTCAACGAATTATTTGTTGTCTGTCCCTGTGGATTCCTTCTAATGTTGAGGTAGTTGGAGTATGGATTAATGCATTGATAATGTTCTAACAGCATTTGGTTTCTTTGCGTTAACAGTAGACAGACATGGCTCTTCTCGTTCTGCCTGTGTTGCATCTTGGTTTGAAGAGGCACTGGGATACTCTTATGTATGGAGTGGCTTGTGATAGAAATGGAGTGCCCAGATATGGGAAACAATTTAAGGAAGGGGAGGTTGCTCACCTGTGTGGGCAGCCTCTGTTCTGAGGCCCCTCCTTTTTTCTTCTCCTTTGAAAGTTCAGTCAAGCAGCAGTTATTTGCCTTGGTAGCAAGAGGAAACTGAAGGATGTTTTTCTTTCTTTTTTTTTTTTTAGATACTGAAATTTACTCCATTCAAAAGTATTCAGTAAGGCTAAGAAAGGAAATACAAATTCTTGCTTTTCCTAGACAGCAGTAAATTAACAATAGAATTATTTCAGCTTCAGGAAAGAGGAATGTATTTCATCCCACACTTCCTAAGGGAATTCATAACTTTCCTGCTGAAGGTAGGCAGTAGCAGCGTAGTTTTTTTGCTGAAGACAGAAACTTGATTGCTCTGATAGAGATCAGCTGTTCTGAACCTGTTGTTTTTGCAATAGAGAACATGAGAAACTGCCTTTCATTTTTGAGAAGGGACACTGAAGAAAGGTATGGAAATTGTGAAGAAAACCCTTTTACTGCATTCCCATCTCCCTCATTCTGTCATCTCTTTCTTCTCAGATCTTTATCCTTGTTATATGTTAACCTTTTCCATTCTTTCTCCACAGTGTCTTTGAGATACGATCTTTTGTGTCTAGCCACATGGTTAAAACTAGTCTAGGCTGCCCTTACTTTGTCTGGATTTCTCCTTGACATTCAACTGTTCAAAACAATGACCATTTTTACTGAAAATCATTCCTATCTGGGGTTCTACAGCTACAGACACAGGCTAATTTTCTTGGCCCTTTTCTACTGTCACCTGGAGTGAAATGCTGTGGAGCACTTGACAGGTAGCCCCACCTGGTAATGCTACTTGCTTTGAGGCATTCAGTAAAGCCTTGTTGTGGCATTTCTTTGCTTTGTTCATGCTGAAGGAGGAGTGGCAGATGGATGCTTTTCAACCATCATGCAGAAGAGTCCCATAGATCTCTGGTGCTGCCTCATCTTCTGCCTTCAGAGAAGCTCGTAACGCTCTCACCCGCCATGAGCTGACTGAACCAGAGCAGCTTGGCAGTGGAATCATTAGGCCTCTGCTTATCTGCCTTGAGTGATTTTGCCTTTTTGATGTGTCTCTTCTTTCCTTGGAGCCACTTGTCCAGCAGTCAGCTCATCCCATGAGGCGGAGTGTCTCTGTGCAAAAGGTGTGTTTTGTTGTTCTGCTCAATATTACATTTTGGAGTTCTGGTTTAGACTGATGATCTCAAATGTTATTGTAGGATACAAAACAAAGGTAGAATCTTGCAGTTTTCTGTGCTGTTTCCAACCTCAGTCCAGGAATATTTGTCTTGCATTATGGGTCTTTTGCTGCGTTTTCCTGCATTAGGATTGCACAGCTTAATTGAAATCTGGGAAATAGCCCATTTACAGAATCAACTTCCTCTTTGGCCAGCAGGAAAATTGTTCTGTATTACTGCTCTCTGCCCTGCTGTTTGGAAATAATTCCTCTGGAAATGCAGTGCTTTGAAGTGAGGCGAGGCTTGCTGGGGACTGATGTGGTTGAGGGAAGAGGACACTGCAATGCATTGAAGGCTTCTAATAAATCTCTTTCAGGCTTTTCTTTATATCTTTTATTTTCATGGCTGTAAGATGCTTTGGAATGAACTTTGGGTGGCGCGTCTGAGGAAGTCTTGGGGTATAATCTTCTAGTCTTCTAAGCAGCTTTTTAACTGAAGTGACAATGGATAGCATAACTTTTACAGTGACCTCCCTTTAGATTCCTGAGATCTCTTTACTCTGGGTCTGTGGAGAGAGCTCTCACTGAAAGCGTAGGCAGAACAGCAGCATTTTTGTGGGATCATATCTTATCTCTGCCATGCAAGTAAAAGTGCTTGTGGCCGTGCAAATCCTATCTAATATTTCTATCTCTTTATGACCCTGATGGAACTGCCCCGGTTGAACAGCATGGTCGGGAGCCCCTTTTTGCCTTCCTCTTGGTGTTTCTAAATATGTTGTGTAGGCTTACACAACTGTTTAAAAAGTCTTGTTGGGTCTGGTGTAAAGGACAATATAAACTCTGCTCTATTTTGTGAGATGCTGCAGCTTGTAGTGATTTGCTCCATTTAACACTTGCTTACCTGTTTTTCAGGGTTCATTAAAGAATTGAATCTAAGGGCAAGCAGAAGGCAAATTTGATTCTAACCCAGTTAGAGCACAAACCCAATTGATATCCATCCAGTGATACCCATAGGATAGATTATTCTGGATCTTGTGTTGAGATGTGTCTTCCAGCACTCCCAACATCATGGTTATGTGACTGAAGGAATGAAGGGGAGGACAGTAGACTCTGTTCTGTGGTGATATGCACAGACGTGAGGAATGGGGGCAGGTGTTTGCCTGGGAGACTTGCTTTAAACAGTCAAATCTAGCAATTTTTCACTAGGCTTTTTGTGGCAGAAAGTAATTTGTTTAATAGCAGTCTGTGTACATGGTATATGGTACTCCATCTGGCATAAACGGAGTTCTGCTTCTGCTCCATTTGAGAAAGTCTAATACAGTTTTTCTGTGTCAGGAAGGGTAAACAGCTTTGGAGAATGTGCCGTGCTTTTGATGATTCACTTTCCTACTCCAAATCACTAATTCATTAATTAGGCAAGGTTCCCATTCAGAACTCTCTAGAGCTGTGCCTCTTGCTGTGCTGATTGTAAAGGAAGACTGGTTTGGAGTTAGCCTTTGTGTCTAGTTTCCCTGGTAAGCCTGGGAGGCCAGTGCCTCACTCCAGGTACTTCAGGTTTCTTCCAGATCTTGTGTCATTTGTCTTGCTGCTTATAAACAGAATCTAAACATGCTGTGGACTTTCCAGTGATAGTAGGGCTGCTTACACATTTTGGTAGCAATAGCCATGAGCCAGTAGGAACAAGGAATATGTCCAGGACATGCCCTGTGGGTTGGGTTAGCTGTGCAGTTTGCTGTGTCCTTTTCTTGGAGGGGAAGTGGTTAATGCTAATTTAGAAATGGTATAGTATCAGCTGTCATCTAAACCAGCTAAATTGCTTGCAGAGTGTCACTTGAGATGTTTGCTTCCTCCTTAGGAGAATTCTTCTGCTAATGTGCCCTTTTCTGGACCATTGTCTAGATGTCTCATCAGTCTGGAGAGGCTTGTTTTTAGTGCCATGTGCTCTCTGGAGAGTTTATTTTTAAATAGTTACTGAAGCAACAGTCCTCTAAAATGCTGGAGTGTTAGGGTGGAGGGAATTAAAATGTTTAGTGATCTTCTGAAAGTCTAGATTAAAAAAATACATTTGTATCTTCTGTTCTCCAAGGCTGGCTGAAACTGTGTTAAAGGTGGCTTGTTTACTTCATATTTTCCCTTCTCAGAACTCCTCTAGTTTAAATTGTGTACGTTCCCAAACTGAAATACTGCCAAACCCAAATGTTTTATTTCAGGGGCTGCTGTGCACCGTCCTTCATTCTCTGCTATGAAAAGATGAGTTGTTTTCACCTGTGGTGAATTTGGCCATCTTAAGGTGAGCTTCATCTTGAGATAGTCACCTTGGAACTGTAGCTCCCATGGAGCAGTAAGGTACTATTACGCAAGAAAAATAAATTTACTTCTTTAAAGAGAAGCATTCTGTAAGTCTTCCTTCCTTGTGCCAAAAACCTGGGGACTTTACTGTTTACCCTCTGCCAAAAAAATTCAAAGAAAATGTTTTTGCAGAGGTCAGATTTCCTTATCACGTTGTATTCCTCCAGCATTGTAGCCATTCTACTTTTATATAATTTTCTCTCTAGATCTAAAGTTTTCACATGGGTTGTGTCAGGACAAGAATTAAAGTTATTGTATTCATTTGAAATCATATCATGTCACTGATAAATCAAATGATTAATCAAAAGTTGCAAGATGTCACCTCCACATTTAAGTAGTTGTCTTTTTCTAAGTCCTGTTTCCTTTGCTGCTCCATTCCTGTACTCCCCAGCTATCACAAAAGGCCCTTTGTTGTTCATTTGACTGTTAAAGTATGCTTATTTTATGCTTCATCAAACTCTCAATGAGCTCAAGGTTTATAATATCAAAAGTCTGGCTCTCCAAGCGTGAGAGAAGCTAACAGGTTTCACAAAGCTATAGGGATCAGCCAGTATACAGGGAAACATCCCAGGCAGTCAAGACTTTTTGATGGTAGGAAACAGTGGTGAATTCTTCTTAGCATTCATGCAAGCAGTGATGGTAATTTCTGGGCACGATGCTCTCTCACAGTTGCTGTCTGCCGGTGCATTCAGCTGTTGAGCAGAGTGCTTTGGTTCTAGACTTTGGAGAAAGCAAAGAATTTCAGAAACATGAAGTACACATCAAAGTAAAAAAAGAGGGTTGTGAAAAGAGAGGAAAGGACACGGCCAAGTAGGTTCAAAATGCACAGGTCAGACGTGACCCAGCAGGCCAGTGCCTGTTGCACACAGGTCTCAGTTCTTCCTTTTCTTGGTGGTGTCACAGCAGAGGTGCATCTTGAAGGGAAGACTCGAAATGGACTAGGAATCAAGTGCTTTGAGATTAACATAGTAAATTAAGATGAGCGTTGACTTCTTCTGTTGGATTTGAGCATGAATTGCCTTACAATGCTGTGCTAATTACGGCAATTCAGGAAATGATTCACAAGAGTGGGTAGCTGAGCTTGGTTCTTCTAACAGCTGCCTTAGCTTAAGAAGCTAGGTTGGCTTATTTACTAGAATTGTGCTTTGTTTGCTGCAATGGCACTTGCAAATGCTCAGTGTTAATTCCTGACTTGACTGAATGGAGTCCTTTGACAGATGACAGAAGAACAGGAGCAGCTTTCAACCTGTCTACAAAGTCAGGGGCTTTGTTATGTATTTAGAAAAGTTTCTTTACAGTGGTGTGGGGTAGAAGGTGTTTCCAGTGCTGAGAATTAAATGCTGGGTTGTTACATTGCATATTGCATGATATCGATGGGGTTTGCTGCATGCTTCATCGCATAGGCTCCAATATGGAAAGAATATCTTTAATAAGTATCAGGGCATCTGAGAGCCAAGTAAATTCTGTGAGCCTGTTCTCAAATGCAGTAATGACTTAATACACTTTTTTTTTTCAGGTATAAAAAACTGTATTGTTCTGTATCTCCAACTAGCAATGCAAAAGACATTACTATTCCTATTTGATGGCATAGCTGCTGCTGTGTGAAATACAAATTGCTGAGACATATTGGAGCTTATGCCACAGTTAAATGTGTGCAGTGTCTGTGGAGTTTGTTATGACAGGAAAATCTTTAGGTGGCAAGAACAAGGTCATGGGTGTGAGATTAACTTGCATACAGTAGTCCTTGTTGTGGAAAAGAATGTTTGGCATGCATCGACTTTCTATAACCTGATGATATTCAGGTGCTGCAGAAAAATGCTACCTTCTGTGAAGGTCTTAGAAATGGTGGTGATATGAACTCTGGCCTCCCTCTTCAGCTCTGGGTTTAGAGGGGCTTTTCTTGCCAGGTATGGGAGGAAAACATGATGGACCAACCAGGCTTTTGGTACGTGTGTTCTGATTTGTGAGAACTTCCTAGAGCTGTGAAACAGAACAGCAGTGCGTTGCTGGAGCCTCACCTGCAGGATCTGGTGGTTGCATCCTAGAATGGTTCATGGGAGGGCAGTGGGGGAGATGAGCTGTGACCTCCTCTCCCAGGCAAAGCCCAGACTGTAAGGAGTTAAAACTTGGAGAGGAATGGACTGAGGTCAGCAGCACGAATAGTCTGTTCAGTAAATAATTTTCTTTGCATACTGACTCCATTCTTTCACTCATTATTTGCTCCACTTATTCTTTTCCCTTCCTACACACACGCTGGCAATTTTTCTGGCTTTATTGTCCTCTCTTGCCCTGGTTACCACCTTCCAATGGCCACTTGTCAGTGTGACCCACCCTCTAGTAAGAGGGTTATAGAGGATAGGTTCGCTGAGAGGGAACCACCCTGGCTCTGGGATGGACACCTCTGCTCAGCATAGGAGAGCACAGCTGTTTTCCAGCTGCTCCTGCAAGTCTGCCCGCTCTGAGCACTGCAGTGGCTCTACGGAATGCAGCACGCAGGAGGGAGAATGCTCTTCAGCCAGACACGGAAGAATTAAGAGCTGCTGCCCACCTTTTTTTCCCCTTGGTGGCAGGCTGCGAGCTTCTGGGTGAGTGAGCATCTGGTACACGGCATGAGCTTTTGCAGGGCTGCTGGGGGAATCCATGAAATAGCCCTGCTGTTAGAGAGAATTTGGGTAAATGTAGGACGAAACATTGCTTAATGCTGGAGTCCGCAAAATGAAAATGTAGCAGGCTTTGCTAGGGCTTGGACAGGATGCTATGAAGAGAGAAAAAGCTTTCAAGGGTCCTGTGTCTGAGGATCCACAGAAAACAGCTAGCTGAAAAAGCAGGATTTGGGGGGTTGAGTGACCTTGAATGTGTACTCTAGTGAAACAATCCATGTGTGACTGGTATTTAGGAAAATATTTTCTGGGAGGCCCTTTTGTTAGGGGGATAAGCAGTTTAAATGTCCTGCATTTGTTCAGAGATCTATTTTGATTTTCCAATGGAAGTGTAATAGCTGCTGCTTGTCACCTTTGTATGTGATCTTGTAAATGCTGCTATCTCCAGGCTCCTGCAAGATGTGCTGACTCTCTTTTGTGGGTGTTAAATTAACTTAGGAAACCCCACAGACAGAATGAAATAGGCGCTTAGCAGGTGTGCTGTAGCATGGCAGCTGTTAAGAAGACAGCCCAGGTATAATCATAAATATATACTTCTGGGTTTGGGGGGCTTTGGTTCTGCAGCACTCGGTGATCTACAGTCCAATAGCTCTTGTCTGCTGTTAGAGCACAGCATCTGTGTTCTTTCTCTTTCCCTTAGGGCACTGTTGTCTGCTTCATTCTTCTGAGGTTTTTATGCTTTCCATTGTGTTTTCTTAAATAAAAAGGCAACTCTAGAAACAAACAAAATTCCTTTCTTGTTTGACTTCTGCTTTTCCTTTATATAACGATTTTCCTGCTTTTTCTGATATGGCAGCAGTATTAGAACCAGGACTTTTCTTAGCTAAGCTTTGTTGCTGCAGAGCCATTGGGATAAAGTGAGTATGTAGTGCTTGCTGTGAGAAGTTGTTTTTTACCCTTGGTTTAAATATTGATAGTAGTGGAGTTACAGATCTGAAGATACTAAATCAAGACAATTGTTCATTGTTTTCTAAGCAGGCTTTAGATGCAGCTTTCCTATGACTACATTGTGCAGTGAAGTGCATTCTTTTTCAGTAGACAAGCCTTAAGGCCCTCAGGTTCTTCAGATCTCAAACAACAGAAGCCATCACTAAAACTAAATACAAAAGGAAAAACAATTACAGGATTTTTAGGAATGTCTTGGGTAGGGCCCCTGCCCTTCAGTTGCTTGGTTTTTAAATCCTGGGGTTCTGTGTCCTCTTTGCCTGCTCTTGTCACACAGCACAGCTGTCTGAGAGCACACAGAGTCTTATCAGGAAACTGATCCGGGTTTAAAAATAGCCTCGTTGGAATAAAAGATGGTGAAACAGGGTGGGTTTACTGTGGGATCCATAACTGCAATGATGGCATTGCTAGTCAGGGAGGAGGATTTAGTGGTGAATGACAAGGAAAAGTTGTTGATATGTGTATTTGGGAGGACATAGGGAGGAATGTTCCAAGAGAAGTATTACAAGCTTTTATGAAAGAAAGAGGCAAGAGATGCAAATTAATAAAGGAGAGAAAATACATGTAGTGATTGGATGAGGTGCCATAAAATCACCATTTCTATTGGACCATTATTCCTTTCCCATGCAGGGTTTTGGTTCCTAGGCTCATATTCTGACTGTTCTGTGTCTCCAGGGCCCCAGATGAGAATCAAAAGGAGCAGTACTTAATGTAGTTTTCTGTTAGCTACTGTCTGCTTTTCCTCTTAGCTCTGCCAACTGCTTCAGGTGTGCTTGGGCACTTGTGAATGTTGTCACTTCTGCCTGTACCAACTGTTTTTATAGTAAAATTTGCCTCTTCCTGTACATGGCCTCGTAATATTTTTACTAGCAAAATATATGCTACTTGCTCATTCTTAATTACTACTGAATATGTGGGGAAAAAAAATGAAGCTTTTAATAACTGAAAACATGACTGCATTCTCCTGTTAATTGGTGATTAAGAGCAGCCTGGTGAAATGTTGGAACCCTAAAAAGCTGTTTGTTTGTGGGGTTTTTTTGTAAAGTTAGTTTTCAGGTGGGTATTTAAGTACCTATTTGTGTTAGGCTGAGATGTCTTGCCATGTAGTGCCTCTTTTATGATTCCTTTAAAGGGTTTGGCACTGATTCAGGAGGGCACCTTTTACCGTAGTGGGGCCTTGGGATGCTGGTTTCATGTAAAAAGGAGGGGCAGATTATGCCAGGACTTATGTGAGGCATTGGAATGGAATTGACTTAAATCCTGGCTGTACTCAGAGAATGAAGGGAGGTGACCTGTCTCACTGCTTGAAGATGAGCAGCCACCCTCAGGAATGGAGTTTCTTGTGTCTCTGCAAAGCAACTTGAAATAAGATGCCCTGCCTGCTTTGTGAAGGAGGAGCGTAAACCAGGTGGAGTCAGTGCAGTCTTTAAACAAATTCTGGAGAAAAATCAGATGTTCTAACCCTGATGGGTCTGAATGTTACTAAGCTTTACAACACCTAAAGAGAAATTGAAAGGAAGCAAAACTGGAGAGGAAGGACCCAGCTTGCTTTCCTGTTTCACCTGCACACGAGCCAGGTAGACTCCATGCTGTACCTACTCCGTACTACTCAGGAGTGTGATATTAATGGCTGCTTTTCTGCCTTTCTCCTGTACTTTGCTCTCTAGGTGAGATTAGGCATTTGCAGCATGGCAGGGTTTCTGTCTGTAGTCTGTCCTTATCTAGGAAAGCAGCTTTACCTTTTCAAGTGGTGAAAATACTATTGATCTAACATTACACTGAAATTCTTTCATCTCTAGGTGTTCCTGCCCTTTAATCAAACAGGTAATAGGCTTTGTCCCCTCAGTTTCTGAAGGGAGATAAATGAAATGCAGCATTCTTGTTCTGGAGTTGACCTTCATGAACACAGACACAGCTAGGAGAAGAACCTAGGGCTCTTAATATACTGATCCCAGGAACAGGAAGAGGGAACCTTTTGCTATCTTGCAGATGTGATATGTGTGTTTGTGGGCACAAATAGCAACTAATGAATATTTATACATGTACGAATGAAGTCCTACATCTCTTTTTACATAGGGGTATGGACTTGCGAGATACCAGTGTGGGTGTGAATACATGCAGGCCTGGGAAAGTTGTGATAGCTTGTAATTGTGCCACTTGGCACATACAGTGTGTCCAAATGCCTACTTGTAGAACAGTATTAAAAGGCAAAATAAAAATTTCTACCCTCTCGTCCCTTCCCAAAAGAGTCATGAACCCTAGGGGTTTTTTTTAAAGCATAACTATCCCTTGCTGAAAATATTAATTGTACTTCCTTTCTCTGGTGACTTTTTTGAGTGGGAACTACTGTTTACATCCCCAAGTAGGCAAATCTGGTAATGCTGCTTGTGGGAAAGTGAATGCTGTTCAAGTGAACTGGAAACCCTTTTTAATATACTGTGCAATTTAAAATTTGGGTGGCTGGCAGGGAAGTTGGCAGTTTCCTTGGACTGCATGCTGGGAGTTATTTCTACGGATGTGTGCATTGAGCCCCTTCTGTGACAAAGATGGCTCTCCCTTCTGTGCTTGCTTGTTTTTAAGAGATTGGTGATTTACAGATACATTATAAAATCCGACCTGCTTAGATTTGGAGGTTAGTCACAAGAATGTTTGTTTCTGAAGTGGATGGTGTGTTTTATTTGTCTACCTACAGTGTTGTTCCTGAAGCCTTTCCTTGACACCTCTAGTGTTTCTGAAATGTCTGTCACACTTGATGGTGCCCCATGAACTACTTCTGTTCCTTTCACAAAATCATATATAGCAAGAGCCTCCAGTATTTGATTCTGAAATATTTGTTGGTGGTATTATCATTCTGATTTAAGTGTTGAAAGAGTCCAGGAGGGAGCACAAATAAATTCTGTTATTTTACTGCAGTCTAGATAACTTGAAAAGTAAGAATACAGTGTTCTGCTCTGTTAGGGTCTCTTTCTTTGTACTCTTGTTTTTAGAAGGTGTTTGACCTTTTCAGAGGACTGGCCTAGTGGAGCATTCACAGTATCTTTTAGCATTCACAGTATCTTTTTTTAAACTGTTGCTTCAGTGTGTATTTTATCATTTTTTGTCTGAAGGTTTCTATTGTTCAAGAAGCCTTCTGTTCCTCAGGGCAGTCCTGAGTTAATTAACCAGGGCCTTTTGTAATTTTGTAACATTAAGTGTTCTTTTTCAGAAAACCAAGAAATAAATGGTGTTTATGGCTGTGTAGTGGCTTTGTCAATGTATTGACACAGACCTTGAGTATGGACTAAATTTGGGTTCTTCCCTGCAAGCATCCCAACTACTGCCTTTAAAAAAACATGTAGACTATATGACTAATCAGTGCCTGAATTTCATATAACTTGGCCAGTCCTGGGAGCTGCGCTGAAATGCACAGTACAACAATTTTTGGTATTGTTCTGGTTCTGGCAACAGTCATACCCTGTGGTGCTTTCTCAAGGTGTCCTGCTACAACAGGTGAAAAAAAAAATGGAGGCAGGAAAAATGAATGCACGAGCATACAGTGAAAACTGGTGAATAAATAGTCCAATAACAGGAGTTACAGACTTGAACTGAATTGCAGTTGATATTTGAGGATCAATATGCAGTGAGTGAAGCACTTGTTCATATTGGAGTTATGTTACCTTCTGCTTCTGGCATGAGAGCATGTGCTCCATCTAGTTCTGATGTTTGCCAGTGGGTGGATTTCCTCCCTGGAAATCACTATGCCCTCGGGTGTGCTTTTTTAATATCGGCCAGTCTGACTGCGGATTGTTTCTTCCCTGCTTGTTCCTGTGTGCCTTTTTTTTTGTTGTTGTTGTGTTTGTTTTAATTCCTGGTCACACCGAGTTATTTGCTTGTAAATTAATTTATGGAAATGAATTTCACAAGTTGTCAGGTAGTGTCTCAGAGACCTTTCCTTGTGTGTTTCTAGTTAACTGATGGAAAAGAGGTGGCTCAGTTTGCCAGGGCTAATATATGGGAACTCGTGGAATTCTTCCTGCTCCTGCTTGGCATGCTAAGAAGGATGAAATAACAGTAAAAAGGAAAAAAATGAAATTAGTCTTGCTGCCCTCAGAAGGGATATGAGCCCAGCAGCCTTATGGGGCTTCTGTCTTTTTATGCTGGATCATTCACTAGAGTAAACCTGACTTGTATTTTTATCGGACTTTTGAAGGAGTCCAGATTTTACGACTGTATTTAACACTTCCAGATGAGTGGGAGGTTCTCCTGTATATGATATGTAGAAGCCCTCACTTTGGTTTTGTAGAAGGATATCAGTGAATGGTTCCTAGACCAGTATTGTCACTGGTGATGCGGCTTGAAAAGAAATTCAAACAACCCCTAGACTATTTTATTTAAGAGCATAATGTGAGTGTGTGTTGTTTGCCATCTGAAGAAAGTGTGTATGGTTGCTTTTTTTGGCTCAGTTCTGATTTTAAAACACTTAAATGAGCAAATGGCTTGCTCCTTTGCCTGATCTGATACTTCTTTCACAGCCTCATCTGAGATACATTCGCAGAGTCCAAGCAGGATTTTTTGAATGGCTGACTTGCTGGATATGAAGGCACAACTTGGGTTTTTGTTGGTAAACAGCAGTAGTAAAAATAATAATAATGAGACTGTGTGCCCTGGCTGATATTAACCTGTGCTGTTGTAAGTTCTCTCCTAAAGACAGAAATCCCCTCCTTGGCGGTTGGAGCAGAGCTCATACATCTAAGCTGGAACTACAAGGCCTGACTGGAAGCCTAGGTGGTATTTATTCTGTGATTGAGCTGTGTCTTCAGCTCCCATATGCATTCCAGATCTCTGGTTAAGGACAAGTAAAAGCCACGTTTTCCCAGTTCTCTTCTGGTCTGTTGTAGTTGTAGCAACAATCTGCTGCGTGGTTATCAGAGAGAAGTGAATCATTTACTTTGTGCTTTTGCAGTAGATGCCAGTTTTCTGGTGGTGGGAAGCAGAAGTTTGCATCTGAACTGTGAGAGGAAAGGGCTCTGCTGAATTCTTACTGAAACACCTTTGGCTTTGGAGCTTTTAGTAGAGGTGAAAAAGGAAGAGCAGCTGCTTGGAAGATGGTTAGGGTTCATGGTGTGTTCGTGTTTTGTATATTTTGACTGAAAAAGGCAAGATACTTCTATCTCCTACTATTGTTGCATTGAGTCTAGAGCAGCACTATCCAATGCTTGCAGTTTGCATTAATAGAATTTTTTAGTTGTTTTTTATCTGTTTGTGTATCTGCAGCAACAGTTACGGTTTGAACTCTAATTTCTTTGCTCTTTTCCAGGTTTATGCTCACTACTTGTGTTATGGCTAAGCAGTGGAGATTTGTTTTGGCAGATGGAAGAAATGCCCTTATCTTCACTGGTTTTTTCTTGAAAATGCTTTACTGCTTACAGGTTTCTACTCAAGTGTGTGCTATGCTAACAGAGCGAGGGAAATTTCAGTGTTATTTTTGTCAGCTTGACAGTGTGTCATGTTCAGATTTTCTGTTCGCGTGGCTGCTTTTCTCTTGTGCTGAAAAGACATTTATAAACTTTACTAGAACAGGAGAACACACGGGATTTGAACAAGTGCAGTAGTTACTAGGGCATGCATGCAGTCTGGTTTCTAGAAACGCTTCTGCCTGTGGAGTTCAGACTTGACAGCTGGGGAGAGCTTTTCCTCTCACAAACCTGCATTTATTGCAGTGCTGTTTTTCTCCTATGAAACAGAAGCAGAGGCACCAAATAGTCACGTTTGACTTTGTGGGGTTACCGCACCTTTGGCTGAGGGCAGGCCTCTTGACACTAGCCCAGTTCTGACACAAGTGCCCTGTTCTAGTCTCTTCTTTAAAAACTGGTTTTAGGTATTGCTTTCAGCAGTAATGTGCACATAAACTCTGTCTAAATAAAACTTGTTTGCTACAAATGGAAGAGAAGTCTGAAGCATGCATTAAAAACATTGCTTTGAATGTGGTAGGATGGAATAAGAGAATCCTGAAGAAAACTTCTGGGTACTTAATTCCCTGCAGCCATCCCTCTAAATGGGAAGAGCACAACTCCTTTTTGTAGTTTGCAGTGAGGTGTAGAAATGCAGCATCTCGCTGACTGTACAAGTAACAAACCTTTTCCCATTGTGTTCCCAAGGAGTGCTCTAATGTTTGTGCTGTTATCTTTTGTGCCAGGGCTATCTGCTTTTCTGGGCCACAGCCCATAAACCAAAACAGCCGCTTTGCCTCTTGCTCTCAGCCTTTTTCCTGTCCTGTCAGGAGAGCTCCATGTTTGGAGGAGCACAAAGCGCTCTGTGCGAGGCAGATAACCATGGAGTTGATGTTTCCAGGAGAGGGCTTGGCTCTATCGCCGGCTGCTGTCAGCTCGCTCTGGACTTTGTTACAGGACTGATAGTGCTCTCCAAGAGCCAGATCTTCGTGTCCCTGTGTTGAAGTGCTACAGACTGGCTGGGGAGAGCTGTGTGCACACAGAATGTGTTTGTGCATGTGCATCTTCCCCTTGAGGAGGGCGGCACTTAACTGTAAATTTGTACTGCTTGTGTGAAGGCCTGGACTGGCATCTGTAGGAATAAGGAAAGAAGGTTGATGGCACGGGCTGAGGCAGATGGGCAGGGCACACAACAGAACTTGGCTGATGATGTTCTTTACTTTGGGATTTGTGGCAAGTGCCCTTGTTTATGACTGTTATTTTACTGTGGAGATCTCTGGCAGTGTAGATACCTCTAAGAGTGGAAGCTGTTCTTACACTGATCGAGAATATTCATCCTAAAACATGATGATGTAATGCCCTGCACTCTTAGGTATGCTCCCAGTCTCTGAGGAAGCCTTTCTAGAATTTAGGAACAGTTTCTGCAGGAGCAGCTGGCTTTTTGTGGCATGGCATGCTTCTGGTAGTGCTCCCTGGAGGGCCTGAGGAAAACAGGGTTCAAATTGTTGTGAGGCTTGGTGGGATTTAGATGTGCAGATATTTCAAGGTCTTCTGAAAAGAGCTCATCTGATAGACCATTATAGGCCAATCTCAACACAAATGGTTAGAGGTGAGATGTGCATTTTTGAAGAACTGACTAAAAAACTTTGGTTATTGTAGAAGTACTAAAGAGTAAAGTGCCGTAAAAGCAAGGTACCAGCTTTTAAAATTTGGATGCCTGTGTCATGCAGCCATCTGTTATGTCACTTAGTAGCTCTGCCAATGTAATTAGGGTAATTTGATAAATAAATGGTTTGGTGTTAGGGGTTTTTTTGTTGTTGTTGTTCATGATTTATCATTTTCAAGGAATAAATTGATAGACCCAAGAATAAGCTTGAAGTTAAATTCAACCATATGATGAGAAACTTGAATCCATGAAATCCTGTGACTCTGGACAAACTGGCTTATTGAAAAATAAACCTTATCACAGGGGTTCCAGGGTTGAGGATAGAGAGAGGGCTTTAAGATCTTGCTTTTAACTCCTGCCTCTCAGTTTCTCTACTGATGTTCTGTCTCCCTTAGTTTTTCCAGCACTGGTGCTAGTAGTCCCCATTTGAATCTTAAGATAATATTCTTTCACAGATTAAAGGCGTGGACTTTGCTTCAGCTACCCTCACTTGCTGTGGCTTTGTGTGAAACAAAATATTTTATTGGTAAGTCTCCATTTTTTTGGAATAAGTTGTTGACTTTTCAAAGGAAAGATGATGGAAAGGGATAGACACAGAGAACTCTACAGTGAACGTTCCTTTTGAAGGACAGTTTTGTTTGTGTGAGAGTTAGGACTAAACTCTAATGGTTTTGCTCTGTGCTCAGAGACTGAGCCTTGGCTTCTGCTCACTAACGCAGTAAACCTAGAGATGGTTCTCTCTGAGGTTGGTCCTGTTGATCAGACTTCACAAATGGATTTAGCAGGAGTATAACACAATCAGTTGGGTCTCAAAGAAATGTTGGCAGTAGAGTCTATCCACTAACTGTTAATTTTCTTGTCTAAGAGCCTGTTAATCCATAGTTATACAAATATCTTGATGGAGATTTATAGGATGCAAGTTGAAGTGTCCCCTTGGAATTGGCCTGCTAGCTGTGAATTCTATAACCTTCCTGCTATAAAACTACCAAAGTGACTCAGTACATAATGAAGCAAATTTGCAAATCCCTTGTCTACCCATTACCCAGGCAATTTCTGGTCACATTGCTCCTCTGGTTGGCTCTTTAGCTAAGAGTTTTTTGAAGACTGTAAGTAGTTGGTTTGTGGCCTTGAAGGGAGATTATCCTTCTGTGCTTAAGTTCAGGAAGAGCTGGAGTTACTGCCTGTCTCAGCTGCCCTTGTCTTAAAGCAGTAGGAATATGGGAAAGACTATCCTGCTGCTTGTGCTGTCAAGATAAGCTGGCCCTTCATCCTTCTAGGATATTATTAGTTATTAGTGTTATTTCTATCACTTTAGTGAGTGAAGTAGCCTCTTAAAAGCACCCCAAGTCATATGTTTATTTAGTGCTTACTGTAAAGCCTTCCTTCTGGATTCAGGACCATTCCCATAAGGACTCTTTTCAAGTTCAGGGCATAGCAAGGTTGTTGTGTAGGAGAGCAACAGGTTTGCTTAATGTTCATTGAGTGGTTTCTAGGTGCTTGTGGTGCTTTTTAATTGAGAGGAATGTTTGAGAATTCATAAAATCATGGAATGGTTTTGGGTTGGAAGCAACCTTAAAGTTCATCTCGTTCCAGCCCCCAGGAAGAGCTGGGGAGGGAAGCTGTGCTGCTCAAAGAACGCTATTTATAGCATCTCCAGAAAAGATTGGCCAGGAGAACAACTTGGGTGAGTCTGCTGGTCACTGGTGTTCTTTCCTTCCCAACTGGAGTTGGGCTCAGGCTGATGTAGGGGAGTGACAGTAGATCTTTTCCTCTCCTGTGCAAGTAGGGCTTAGATTAGCTGTTAAAAAAAACGTCTTTACTGTGAGGGTGGTGAGTCACTGGCACAGGCTGCCCAGGGAACCTGTGGATGCACCATCCTGGAAGTGTTTAAGGCCAGGTTGCATGGGACTTTGAGCAACCTGGTCTAGTGGAAGGTGTCTCTGCCTGTGATGGGGGGTTGGAACTAGGTGATCTTTGAGGTCCCTTCCAACCCAAACCATTCTATATAGATCCTATGATTTTTCAGTATCATTGAAAAGCAGTAATTACTTGTCCTGGGTTGCAGTGTATTCTATTCCCATCCTCAGGAGCTGTTGAAACCAGGTGGGGCAGTGTTTCCTTGCCTCCTCCCCCTAGACTATCTTTCTGTTAATTGCCCATCATTGTCCTGCTGCATGACTCAGAGATAACTCCCTCCAGACTATCTTCTGTTAACGAGCCTAATCAACACTTGGCCTCATGACTCGTTACCCCATTGTGAGATGCTCCACCCAGAGGGAGGAACCAAGCATCCCATCGTGGATATAATCTGGGACTCTGACCACCAGAGACAACCCTTCCCACTGGATTTCCAGAGGACAGGAGCTACACAGCCACCATTGGACTTTCTGAGTAAGAGCAGACTCTTTTACTACAGGATCACTGCTTCAGAGGACTGCAGCAACATTCTACCAGACTGCTACCACCACCCTGCCTAACAGGGTGTCAGGTTGTACCTTGACTCTGTCAGTTTGACAGTGTTTTCTTTTACTTTTTTTTTTCCCCTTTTCTTTAATTTCCATTAAATTGTTATTCTGACTTGGTGCCTCCCACTGGTTTGTTTTCAAACTAGTACATTACTCCATTCTTTCCATCTTGCAGAGCTTGGTAGCCACAACTGGTACAAAGACTTGTAGGTCATGACAAGTCTCTCGTTGAAGAAATTGATTAAAAAAATCAAAATCTTTTCTAGCTCAGTGTGCTAACTTTAAAACTTAGATGGTTCAGAAATTTGCTCATGGTTTCAGACTGTTCTAGAGAGTAACAGGCTAAAATCAGTTATTCTTTTGGTTGTTTGAGAGTGTATGTAAGACTAAAAAGTTTGGTTCCAGTTCTAATATATTTAGTGTAGACCTCGTCTAGTACAATGTGGAAATACTGTACTGAAGAAAATGCTGAGCCATAAATGTAAATACTCACGATTGATGGGAAGAGAATGAAGCTATGTCTTAAAGTCATGTGGTAGAGCTGTTGCCTCTCAGCTTAGTTCCTGCCTTCAGGAGTTTCGAGGTGCCCATGTAGTGACCTCAGCTCTGGAAGAAGATGGGTTTGTCTCAAATGAACAACAGCTGCAAATGTTATGCCTTTTATGGGACACTCCACCAAATATTATGATTTTTTCTTAAATAGCAATTGTTTTAAAAAGTAATGCAGTTGGTTATAGCCTGCATAATAGCTTATGTGCTGAGAGGCACATAGTGTGTGCTAAAATGTGAAGAACTCTGATCTGGCAAGGCCCTGAGTCTTGCAAATGCTGCTGCATTTGGTGTTTAGTGCTCTAAGTAGTCAGGGTAAGGAGTGTATGTGGGGAACAATAACAATAGTCAAAAAGGCTGGAACTTGAAATAAACAAATAACTGCCTTTGAATATGAAGTACCCAAAGGCTCATGTGCTCAATAACCTGAGAAATAAATATACATGGGAGGGTGATGGTGGTGAAAATCCACTTACCCATAAAAAAGTACTTCTGATATTCACAGGTTTCCCCACAGTCCCAAGAAGTTGTTTTAGTGAAATGAACATAGCTGTGTGGAACAGCTTTTGTCAAGGGTAAGAGAACAAGCCCAGAAATATGACTTGTACAGGGAAGCTTCTGGCAGGATATTTTCCAGTGGGTCTTGTACTAACCTGTTTTTCCTTGCTGGCACAAAAATGTGGAGTATGCAGGCCAGTCCTTTTTCCTGTGCCGAAATCTAATTTGGAGGCTGGGAAAGAACAATATTTATTCCTTGAATCTCAAATTGTCCATAATACAGCAGGGCTACTCATCATCCTTTTATACTCTGACTGTTCCTGACTTGTACCACTAGTGATGGGAACTGGCCACCTGGCAGCCTGTTTGATGGGAGAGGAATAGGTATGTCCACTGTAACCATTTGATTCCACCTTCCTCCTGCCCCACTGAGGGCTGTGTTTGAGCTCATATGGATATCCGTGGTTGTGTTACATGAATTGAAATCGTTGCTGTAGCTGTCTGTTGTTAAAAAGGAGGGATGGCTCCTTTTGCTTCCTCTTACTTTGGATGTAGCCTCCTTTCCTGTTCCCTGTTTGAAGTACCCACGTGGTTCTGAACTTCAAATTGGGCAGGAGCGGGGTCTGTCTTCTGTCATTGTCTTGTATTCTGGAGGCTCGGTGTCTATCACAGGTGCTCAGGAGTGGCAGCTGTGTTTTGTTTCTGGAAACCAGCACCTTTGTGTGTGTAAAATGTGCCTTTGGCTAGAAATGCTAGAGAACTTGTTTTGAACAGCAACAGGCCCAAATTCAGATGTTTCCTGCCTCAGAGAGCTTATTTGCAAATGACGTTGCTTGCTTCATAACCTTCACTTATTATCCTTTAGTCTAAAAATAATTACTGCTTGTGTGAGGTTTCAAGGACTAATACTTTGCTTGTTTTCAGCAGGAGGCTGTCAGGTTTTCTTAAAAGATTGATTAATGTAATAGTTTATAAACAAAAAATTTTGGCTGGACAATGGAACACTCAAAATCTGACCCTTAGGAATCTGTTTATATATTACATATTTCAATACACGTATTATTGCTCTTAAAGAGCATAAATATTAATGTAGTTTCCTCTGTCCCTTTAGGGTATTTTTTACTGGGTCAAGAATTGGTCAAGAGGGCATGTAAGGTACCACATATTGAGACAATCCTCATGTGTTCATTATCTTTAGGTCCTTGAGCAGCAGTAGTGAAACAGATCTTTGTGCTGTGTTTCCTTCTCCCTTCAGAGTCTTTTCAGGACCAAGCCATTCCTGTCTGCTTGTTGCTGATCAAATGCTGATCAAACAGTTTTGTTCTCAGTGTCTAAATGGCTTCAGAAATTAGACTTGAAAGGCTTGTGTGTTTCCCTCATTTTGTTTTGCTCTGTCAAGGTTAGGAGCACATCAGCTGTGGAGTGGAGGTTTGTAGCATGGCAGCTTTGGAGGCAGCAGGTGCATGTGTGAACACTGCTTGGAGAGGCCTCTTTTTAACCAGAGTGGTTAAAAAGGTGCTGGTGCAACATGATTAATCTTAAGAGCTTTAATAGAGGAGAATGAAGGTAACTGTAGCTTCCCCTCTTAATTACACCCAAGGCCGCACGTAGATGCGTCTCTGTGCATCTGAGGTGCATCAACAGAAGAGGAAGCTTTTCTGGCATCCTCTGGGAACCCTGTTGTGAATGCAGGTCTGGTTGAGCTTGGTACTCCCGAGGGAGGGACTTGCTTTCCCATGTGCACTTGCAGAACTCAGCATGTGACCAGATATAGTGGCAAAAACCTGAGCCAGGAGAGCAGCAGAGTGCATGCTCTCTGACACTTGGGTGCTCTTCAGTGTTATACTGGCAGAACCTTTTGGATTTTGGGACTGTGGTTTGGTTTTTATTAATTGTCCTTAGTCTTTCTCCCTGTGCCAGCCTCAGAAAACAGTGAGGCAGCTGTGTGCCCCAGAGCTTGAACACTGGGACAGAGAAAGAAATCAGAGATACTGCCATGGAAAAACTATTTAAAGGCTAATGAAAGCAGTTACCACTAATGGACTTACAACATTCTAATATTAGACCTAACAGAAGTATTAAGTTGATGAGGTGTTGAAGCAGCACCGTTTTAGTCACATTCTCAGTGTAGTGAAGCCTGTCACAGGTTCTGCATGTACCAGACTGGGGTTTTGGTATTAACCTGAGCTGGGACAGTTGTGAAGAGTCTGAAGAAAGGAGTGTTTTCCAGCTCATGTGGCTGTGGATTCTTGATAAATAGCTGGTTGGCAGGCTCTGTTGCTGTAGCTAGGGTGGAGGCTATCAGCTCTGTGGTGTTGCCTGTTCCTTTGCATTTCAGGGTGGTAACTGGATCTGAAAGTGGTTAGGGGTTTTTTTTGTGGTCTTTTTAGTTGTTGGGGTTTTTTTTGTTATGTTTTGTGGGGCGTTTCTGTTACTATTTGGCAGGTGATCCGCAGTATGATGGCGAGAAGTCTTGTCTTTTCCAAGGCTTGCCCAACCCTAGGAGCCAGAATTGTTCTGCCTGTCTGATGCTAAATTCATTTCTCCCACCCCTTATTGTTCAATCCTCACTTCACAAGCTATTTGAAGGGCAGAGTTTGACCATGTAAGTAATCTCAAGAGAGTGAAGATAAAATCTTAAGTGAAGTTGTCAATCAGCAAAAGGATTAAAAAATGTGTTCTAAAATGTGCTGGGGTAATAGAAAATTCTGAATGTTCAAGAGGAGGAAAGGCATGTCAAGACAAAGAAAGGAGAGTAATTTCTAGAGGCTTAAAGATGACTGTAAAAGCGTATTTACCAGCTCTTCTGCTTTTCTAGGGGAATAACAGATGCCACAGGTAAAGAAGTTCCATTTCAAGAATTCCCTGTATTCAGGGGTTACAGGCTGGCTTGGCATAGCCAATATTCGACATGTGAAGGGCTTCAGTTTGGGGTCATCGGTTCAAGCACAGCCTTGGTCAGCAGTGGAAGAAAGCTGTTGCCACAGGAGGTTTTTTAATGATGTGAGCTGGCAATCTGTCAGGCTCTTAGGGCACGGGTTTCTGAAAAACAACCATAAATGGTACTTGCAAATAAACTTGGAGTCAAAGAAATAAACAGGTGTCAATGATAATCTAAAGAAATGAAGTAGGCGTACAGGGAGTAACAGGCATTGAGCACTCATGCTTGTGCAGCTGATAAATGGAGTGTTTATACATTCCTTCATGAACTTCAAATAAGAAAAACTAGTCAGTGAAGTGGTGAGAAACTAACTACATCATCTACATGTTCACTGTCGAGATAAAAATAGAAACTCATGATGGTAACATTGCTGTGTAGGCCAGGCCCCAGCAAAGCTGTGCTTTCATGGTCAGAATAGGCAGTCCTTGAGTTCCTTTTGACTCTGAGTCACCTTTTTATGTGTACCAAATTACCACTTTTTGATTGTAGTGGCTTTTTCAGAGTCCCATCTAGCTCTTGCTTGTGGTGTATGGTTCAGACCTCTGTCTGCTGCTCTGCTGTGGTGAGATTGAGGCTGACTTTCCTTTACTAGAGTCCATAGCCAAGTGCTTCGTTCCTGGGCAAAACTAAAGACCTCCTCTCTTGTCCTCTTAGAAGCTTTTCATGGAACATCCTTGCCCTTCCACCTCCCCTTGGAGTGAAGGATGAGATGGTACCAGGCTTTTTTCCACCTCTGTAGCCCTTGCTTGGAGTTTAAAGTAATGGTTTGCCTGAGCAGCTGAGGAAATTGTCTTAGTGTGGTGCAGCATTTGTAAACAGTGTTTGCACTGCAATTTTCTTGTCTTGTTGTCTTCCAGCCCTCTCATGTCTTTTTCCACCTCCCTCCACATGTGTGGTTTAAGGCAAGTTAGGCAGCTCTATTCATGCAAACCTAGTTATTCCTTAGGGAAGAAACAACAAATGAAAGTAACTGACCCTGAAGCTTCTTGCTGAGGATAGCAATGCTGAAAGCTGTTCTGCGTGGACATGTGAACTTAAAATAGCTCTCAAACAAAACTGATTTTCTGTCTTCTCCCTTTTTATCCCCATCTTGCCACACTGTGGTCAGAAATGCTTTTTTTAAAAGTATATGACAGTTCTGGATATTTTCTTTGACTGAAATTAGTGCATACTCTGGCATAAATCATCTGCTTTAGGGAGAGAAGAGAAACCAGCTGCCACATCACCAGGGCTCTGTCTGCTCACCACCCTGTGTACATGTGATGGGGACACAAAAGAGTGATAGTATTCAGTTTTTGCTGAAGTGCCTGTGTGTGATTTAAGAATTGCAGCTCAGTCTCCTGCCTTGCTGCTATTCCAGTTGCCCGCTGCTCTACCTGATTTACCACTGCCCTTCAAAACACAGATGGGATTCCCACTTTCCACCTACACCTCTTTCCCTCGCTGCCAAAGAGAGCACAGTTTAATGGATGAGCTGAACTCTGCCTGTCCTGCCTGGATGCTAGGTGCTGACGTAAGTGTGCCTAATTGACATGCATCGATTTCCCTGGAGTGCAGAATTGAAAGGCAGGAGGTTAAGCCAGCAGGATATGTGCTCTTGTTCGAGAGGAACAGTGAAGTAAGGCAGCAAAAATGCAGGAGCAGCTTGCTGTGCTGCACCACGTAAGTGACAGCAGCCTCAGCTGAGAATTCAGGAATTGCTTGGAAATAGACAGATTTTGTTGCCATCAAATAAACCTCCTCAAAAGGAAGGCTTTGTGGAGCCTGTCGTAGCTCTCCTTTAAGATGGTGGCAAGCTGGTAAAAAGTGGAGAATAAAGACTTGAAACTGAGCACAAACTGAATGGCACTAATTGAAATTAATTGTTGCTTTATCTTGTCCAGCACTTTTCCAGTAATCTTTCATCTTGCTGCTTTGAAGAGTAAATAGACTTTATAGCGAGAACAATATGTGCTTTTCTAGCTGCAGGATTGTTTCCAAGTAAACTTGTCTTCCTTTTTCCTCTGATGTGTCTCCCTTCTGGATCTTTGGGTGCACTTGTTACCTGTATAACTCAGATTTAATGATGTCACATGAAAATCCCTGCTGATTTGAAAAAGTAAGATCTAAGCTGGGTTGTCTAGTTCAGTCATAAGCTTTTAGAGAATCTGGACAGCTATGTATTTTGGCTCTGGAAAGAAAGATTGGAAACCATTGTAGAAATGGTAGTTGTTTAAGCTGTGGTTGCTTTCTGCCTGCTTAGGCAAGGCCTAATTAGCTGCTTCCTGGCAATCGTATAATAATTGTGATATCTTTAGCTGCTTTGTGGTATAACTTCACCCCAAGAAAGACAGAATTTCGCAGATGGTTTACATACTCCAGGAGAGTAGGCATGCTCTGAAACTCTGCTCTTTGTGCAGCTTACTAGCTGAAGATGGTAAGTCAGATAGGTTTTCAAGCTGACTTAAAGTAATTTATGGAAATTAGGGTTTGGATTGTATTTTTGATTCAGAGCCATATTGGTAGCTTAAATGTTTTTCTTTCATTGAGAGAAACTCTCTAGTGCACATAAAGTATGAAAGCTTGAGAAGTGTTGCTCTAAATTCTTAGATTATTAGATGATCACACCTAAAACAGAACAGGTGCCAGAGCCTAAAGGTTGATCTTTTCCAAGTTGCAGTACACCCAATGTATTGTTTGCCACTACAGATGGGCTGTGATTGTTTGTATGCTTGCCTTTTTTTTTTTTTCCTGTGCTTACCTCTGCCTCTCCATCTGAAGTTTGTGCAAGGAAACATGCCAGTCAGTTGGCACAGATATTCTATGTTCCCTGTGTCAGGATTCCAGAAGAAACACGATCAAGATTGTCTTTTGCCTTGTTCCCTAGCTGTGTGGAAGAGGCCTTTAGGGGGAATGTCTTGGGACACTTGAGAAGTCTCAGGTGCTGACCTGTGAACTCAGTGAGACAAATATATTTTGTCAGGCACCCGACCAAGAGCTCTGAGAACACTCATGCAGAGTGGGCAGAATATTGCACTTCAAATGTTCTGTCCTTAAGCATCAAACCTTATGGTAATTTACATCCCACCAGCTTATTACCCTTGCACAAAAATAAATCTGTGGGTATTTGTATAATTTTCCTGCAAAATTATAGGAAATATAATCTAGACATCTAAGGTTTATTCCTCCTGTTATTTTTTTTAAGTAGTCTAATTTTAAATTACTTGAACAACAGACTTCCACAACTTCCCTTGAGTGTGCCAAGTTGATAATAGAGCAAACATTGAGTTTGACTCTGTTCCACAACAGCCCTGATGTGGGTATGAGCTTTTTTGTACTGCTTTGTCTCAGTTTCTGATGGCAGCTCTTGGGACTGCTCTAACTGATGTTTCTCCAGAATTTTTTTGGAAGCTAGCTAGCTGCAGCCCTAAAAAGTACAACTAAAATCCTGGAACAAAATTCTGCTTAGTGTACAGCTACTATGAGTGCAAGGAAAAGGCAGTGATAAACATACAGGTTTTTAAAAGTGAAGGTAATGGGCATGTTAAAAGAGCAATTGGGGCCTTTCTTAAAGGGGTAAGAAAGATGAAATATGTGTGCATTTTTAAAGAGATGGGTCCTTAAAGCATCCAGGAGATTTAATGGGTAGATTCAGACAAATAATTTTTTTTCTTGCTTTGTCTGTTAAGCAGGCTGGGTTCTTGGCTTTGCTTATGCAATTTCTAGTTAAACTTAATGGTAATGCAATGCTAAAAAAAAAAGTCAAAAAAAGGAACTTGTTTTCCCAGACATGTCATACAGAGGTGATTGAAACTGCAGATTTTATTTTTTAAATACTGGCTATAAATCTTTTCTTCTGCCAAAACCTTGCTGATTTTTAATATTTTTTTTAACTTTCACTGACTTTGAAAATTAAGGGAGATTGTCACATTTCTTACAGCCTCTGCCCTGAGGTATAAAGATATGGATATCTTCATGATTTGCATAAAACAGCTGAAGATCCCACAACTGCCTAAGGGATGGATCTCATCTCACCACAAACCTTGTCTTTGTTTTCCTCTTCCATTTCTCTTGTGATAGTTGTGCCATGTGGGGAGTCAGGTCAAATCTCTGACCTGACTGAAGAGGCTGCTTGTGTTTGGTTAGGCAAGGGAGTTTCCAGCATGGTCTTTAGGTAAAACTCATTTCCAAAATCAGGGGGAAGAGAAACAAATACCTTTCAGTGGTAGCATGAAATAGATCTCCTGGATAAATAGATTTAAGTGAAGCACAGATCTGTATGTATGGAGATCCTGCTTGCATCTGCTCTTACATCCTCCAGTTATGCATTGACAGGAAGGTTGTGTGGCTGCATTTCCGACCACAGAAGTGCTGTTCCTTTCTGCATGATCATCAAGTACTTAATAATACCAGCTGATACGATTTAGTAAACCCAGTGAAACCACAGGACTGGAAGAGAAAGTTGTAAAATTCAGGAACTGGTTTTGATGAACAAGCTTGTTGTCTTTGGCCTTTCTCAAGGTGGAAATGTCTGTTAGCACTTCTTCTTTGGACATAGGTACTGAATATTCTCTTGGTCCTTTTTGGCTGAGATTGCATTTAAAAGTGCTCAGTTTTAAGAAAAGTACACTTCAGTGATAGGAAAAAATTTTGGAATTTAGAATGGAAACATCATGACATGCAAAAAAGTGCTAAATAGACTGTATTCCTTGTTCTGTTCTCGCAGTACTATAAATGTAGGAGAAGTCTAACACTTGATTCCTCTGAGATGTATTTACAGAGTTCAGTGTAGCTGACTTGCTGGTGATGGATAACAGCTTTCCCTTTGGAATCTCCAGTGTCATTCCAGTGCAATTATTGGTGACCAAAATAGTCCGAGAAGAGCGTCCTTAAACTTTTGGAAGAAGATTTCTCTGTCCCCAAACTAATCCCTGCACTGTTCTTAACAGTTTGAAATGGAGAGGTAGCACTGCAGGAATAGCTCTTCTTTCTAAAAGGGTTTCCTCTTCACTGAAGAATCTAAAAACAAGGGGGGGGGGGGAGAAAACCACCAACTGTTGCTTTTCCTGCTCATTGTTTGTGGCAGATTCAAACCTCAAAAGAATTAAAACAGTTTTGGTTTCCGTATCTCAAAATTTCATATAATAGTGATCTGTAAAGTATTACTAGGGATACCAAGATATGGAATAATTTTTTAGTGTTTTTAATAAAAATTAATTAAAAAATGAATTTTTGGTCTTCTGAGTCTAAAGAAACCTACACCCGTTTTTCTTTCTTTAAGCAGTGAACTGGAAAGCTCAAGGATGCATTGAAATAATTTATATAAACTTAGCAATGGTAAGGTGTAGCAAGTTTTAAAATTAGGCACTTCTATTCCTTCCAAAATCTTAAAGCCATGATCAGGGGTTTGTGTTTGAAATGGGCTTTGAAGAACTGAATTTTAAGGATTGTAGTAATAATTTGCAGAGCCCTAATATGTCTCCTTTGGATGTGCTTTTGATTCACTACATGAGGAGCTAGGTCACTAAAGAAAAGACTTCCCATAAAATCTGGAATACTTGATACTGAAACTGCACATGTGCAGATTCTTCTTTAAATGAAAACAAGCTTGTTTTTAAAAATAGAACCCCATACTTTCCTTTTTATGTGAAGGGAAGGATGAGTATACATGTACGAAATGCAGAAGAAACTCAGTGAATGCTCCTACGATCACTAGCTGACCTCTTTAGGCTAGAGACTTGGTTCAAGTTTTGGCTAAAAGGTGGCGACTGGGATATTTTCTTCCGTAAATAGCATAAATCCCTAAGTTTTCAAGCAAGTCTGCACCATGACAGGGTATAGTAATGTGATAGCTGAATTTAGCCTTGGACCCCTACCTGGACTGCCTGCTCTGAGAAGCTAGACACTGATCCTGTGCACTGAGGACACTAGAAAAGTTGTCACATTTTCAGTGCTTGTGGTATCCATGTCTAGACTAAGCCTTTTCTAAGTCTAGACTGAAGTCTTTTCCCCGGAAAAGACTTAGTGCCACTTTCCCTCTTTGCCACAGGATTTGAATGGAGGTAGTTGTTTTCTAAATAAACACACACAAATTGTTGCTTATTTTCTTTTAACAAAAGTTCTTTCTAGTATAGACCTTTGACTGGAGAACCTCAGTGTTCCAGTGAGACTTGCTGGAATGTTCAGTGTGGAACAGTGTAAAGAAGTGTGTTCTCTGTCACCCGGCATCTGTTACCTCAAGTAACCATTGCCCAGGACTTGTTTGCCCACGGGATCAGACGGGGTATTTACATGGCTCGTGATTGGTTTCAGGCCAGTTGCTGAAAGCAGCCTTGCTCAATCTTTCCTGGGCCTTGCCCCTTTGTAAGTGCTGAGGTGATTAACTTCACTTTTAGACTGCTGGCGGGAACACACTTCCAGCTTTGACCTGGTAATCTTCTCAAATCCTGTCTCCAGACCCTCCTATTAGGGGATGAGGAAAGAAGGACCCTGGGTGTAAAAGGGTTGACCTGCTGTAGGTTTTCCAGTCCCACATGCACGGGTTTAATAGATTGCTTCTAAACAAGGTTTTTTTTTAAATCTGCTCTTTGTAGGGTCAACCTGCTCTGCTGATTTCCTAACCTGTCTTCCCCCATGAGTGACCTTTCCTAGCAAAATCACTTTTTCCCCCAAGTACTTCTAAGTAGCTCCCATGAACTGAGACTGGAAACAGCTTCTCATCCCAGAGGTGAACCTTATTTTATTGAGCGAGTTCATGTCAAAATTAAAATGCCAACCCTCCAAGAACTAAAGATTTTTGATTACACCAAAACTGAACAAACTGAATGTCTTTGGATTCTACAAACAGCTACTGTTTTAAATCATATTGACACATTGCAAGTCATCCAAAAAGTGGTTTTGTAAAGGCAAAGGTAGATTAATTTAAAATTGCAGTGATACATTTTTGATTCTTCTCTGTACATTATTATCTTTCCTCACAGCCTTGTAACACCGACAGCACAGGATAAGAGAGTAATCTTTGGCTTTGAACTATCTATTTAAAACCTTGTGGTTCCGTTGCCAGCTGCATAACTATTCTTTGTTGCTTCATTGCCAGGAATTGCACTCTGCCCTTGGAAAACATAGCTTGGATTTTTTTATCTTAGTTTTTTTGCTGTTAGGTGTGGCTATCCTTTTCGATGTCATTAGGTACCTCTTTCGTGCTGCAGCTTGTAAGAAATTCACGTGTTTTAGGTCAACATCTGGACCAACATGACACTCAATCACTTCTTGAGGTTCTCTTAAATGTTATTTTTAATTCTGGCAGTGCTTGTTTACTGCAAATTCAGATGTCACCAAACTTGACCAGGAAGAACTATTTTCAAGGAGAGAAGAGGCAGTTTAGTTAAACCCTTGCACTAGGTGTTGCCTTTGTTTAGGAGGTAGAATGTAGAACGGAATTCACAGCTTCAATACCATCCGCTAAAGCAGCTTCATGTGTTATCTTTGTGGGTTAAACTTTCTTTTGTTTAATGTTCCATTAGACCTGGGAATAAACACTTGAGTTTGTTTCAGGGTAAGGAGGAAATCTGAGGACCTTATGAGTTTCATGAATATAGGGGAAAAAGTGACTTGCTGCTTTTGGCACCCTTGACTTTACCTTTTAGGGTGATGTGTGCTGGGACTTGAGTGTCTGTCCTCTCTTGTATTGCTTGGTTACATAAAAATTAATCTGCCTGGAAGTTAAATATGCAGGTCTGTCTGTTGCAAGAGATACTATGTTAGGCTTAGAGCATCCCTTGTGACTCCATCCTTGAAGATACTCGAAACTTGACTGGGCACAGTCCTGAATAACCTGTTTTAGCTGACTCTGCTTTAAGCAGTGGCATCAACCTAGGCAATCTCCAGAGGTCTTTTCCAACTTTAATTATTCTGTGGTACTGTGACTCACCATTTCTTAGTTTGACCTACTCCTCAAGCAAGAGTTTTAAACAATATGGATTGGTGTACTTCCCTAATCAACAGCCAAATCAAGTTTCCTAACCAAGAAGACAAAAGGAATTATGGATGCCTTTTCCCCAGAAATGATCTGTCTCCTTCTGCAGCCAAATACTGATCTGATGACAGCTAATGGTGTGGCGGGTCTCCAGCTTAATCCTGTCACGGTCACCTTAGTACTGACTCCAGTTGTTGAGTGTAGCCCAGTTGGGGCAGACTAGTTTTTGTTTGCATGGACATGGGCTGTTTTTCCATGAATGGGTTGTAACTTGTGTTCAGTGAAGGAAGCCAGGAGAAGAGTGTGCTGGAAGTTTCTCTCTGCTCCATTCTGTCTGTAGAAAAGACTGCTGAGAGAGCAAGCCATCGAGCCTGGTCATTGCAGTCACAGAGAGTGAAAGCTGCTCTTGTTCACTTTGGGTGGTTGGTTGTGTGTCTGTGGACATCACACCCAACATTTGTCAGGCTGACCCGAGGTTGGATTGAAATAGATGTGGGCACGGATTGTGTGTGATGTTCAGTTGTTACGTGAAAGTCAAACTCACCTTTAGTTATGGGTTGAGTTTGTTTGCAGGTGTTTTGCATCCACACCTGCCTTGCTGCAGGTGGCTGTTGCAGTGTTGTCAGCTTCTCCCACACATTCCTTACGTGGCTTTAAATTCTTCCAGGGAAAGCAGCCTTTAATAGCAAGGTACCTATTTTGTTGGCCATTTTCATTAGGTGTTACCTTGCTCTAAATTTACTTACGTAAGCTCATGTTAATGTGGCATGTGGTATAACTAATAAATAGCTCTGTGCTAGAAGTGAACTGCCTTGTCCTCTGGAGTGCAGGGAATGTGGGAGTCTAATGCTTAGATCTGGGCACACAGAGTCAGTAAGTGCTGGGTGAATCCATGGAGAAGTGTGTGGGTACCACAGATGTTCTCTCCAGTGTGTCTTGTGAGTTACTGAGATACCAGAACGTTGAGTAACCTCAGGGTTACTCCCTGCAGTGTGTAGTGACATGAACTCTAGACCCTCCATGCAATACCCTGTCAGGCTGTTCTCTCCAAAGCCAGCAAGTGTGATGGGTGTAGGGGCGCGTGGAAGCGCTGGAACAGGTAGCAGTCCAAGCTACAGAAGGGAGCACCTCTTGTATCCAGTGAACAAAGCTGTATTATGCTTGTCAAGGACAGAGTTTCACATTTAATTACAGCTGGATACTGTAAACTTGTTGCTTTGTTCTGTTCCTCTAAGATACTACTGCATCTCAATCTGTGGGTGTTTATAAATGTGCCAGCAACCTTGGACTGAAGTCACAGACATGTCTAAATACTGATCTTTCTGTTAAACTTGAGACCCTGCTGATCTGCTTAATGGCTGTATTACTGTCAGATCTAAGGAGTTAGCCAGGGGACTAATGAAAGTGAAGTCACTGCTCCATAGCATATGTGGAAAAGATAAAAACCAAGCTCGTTCAAGATCAGATTAGAGCAGTGCTGAACCAACCACACTGTTGGGGTATTTCAGCTATTTCTAAAAGCAATTCAAATACACAAAATAATTTTTCTTCTTTTGGGGTAATGGACTCCTGGGCAACATAAAATATGTGCTTGGAGCACTTAGAACGGTACTTATCTCTTAAATTCTCTTATGTGATCTGGTGAAGTGATTATACCCACATAGCTTGTAGTCATCTTACATTCCTTTATTAGCTGTGGGGACACAGATATGGCATAAATTGCCTGAAGTATTTCTTTGCATAGCATAGCTATGCCTTTGAGGGAAAACAACATTCAAATTTCATTTTCCAAAGTAAACAACGTGCAGGAGCATACCAGCAGCTTTTAGTAAGCTGTTCTACCAAAAGCACAGTTTTCTTGAAATTGTGTGAGCAGCCTTTCCAAACAACACTGTTATCAACGCTGTTTCTGGCAGCCCTATGCACACAGGCACAATTCTGGAAGTCTCTTGCCACCTTCAGCTTTCAAGGCTGTAATTACTTAGAACAGAGGAAGAAGCAAAGTTTCATCTGTCCTGTCAAGGAAACAGAGTTTCAAATGGCAGGGTGACCTCCCTCACACTTCTTCCCACCCCGCAGAGCACTTGTCAGAGGACAGAGGGTTACAGAAATGGCTACAGTATCACTAAAACTGAGTAATTGCCCGGGGCTTTTCTTGCTGGAGAGTGCTCTAGTACGCCACTTGTCTGATTTCAAACACTGAGCTGCAGGACAAAAGCCAGCATGTTTTTCTGTCACTCCTAGAGGTGTTCTACCCTAGTCATTATATTGATATAAATAGGTCAGGAAGTAGAGGAGACTGCAAGGGCTGATCACAAGTGCTGACCACAGCCTGTGGGAATCTTCCACGTGAAGCTCCACTAGTTTCCTGGTCCATGGCATTGCTATTGTATCTCTTTTCTGAAAAGACTGCTGCATCCAAATACCATAGTTGTTTCTTTCACAAAAAGTACCAATTTGTGTTTAGGAGGCGAAGAACCTAGTTTTGGGGGGAAGGGTTCCTGTTCCTGCTCTTTAAGGATCAAGGGTATATTGCTCTGCCTTTGCGACCAGCTCTATCTTTACATTGGTGTTCCATAGAAAGAACTAGAATTTGTAGGATACAGATTAAATTCAATAGTGTGAGACAGTCTGATGTCTTTTCACTTGGAAATGACAAAGAAAGGAGAAAGAGTGATCCCTGTGATCAATGAGCACATTAAAATGTGTGCTAGTTGCGGACTGTAGAGGTGGAAGAGGCTAAAGCAAGCTCAGAATGGGCAGGAGAGGGATGTGCTATACACCCTATTGTGCCATCTGGTCAAATACACTGTACAGCTATGATTCTTCTTGAGATCACGCAACCTTTCCACATTTCAAATTCCTGAACTCCCACCCCATACCCAGCAATATGCAGTTTTTTCCTTGGGAAGCCTAGGAAAAGAAAGCCTATCTTAGTCCAAGAGAGCTTGATTTGACCTTAGCATAATGAAGATCAAGGGGCGATGTGGCATTGTCTATAAATATATGTGGGAAGGGAGGGAAAGCTAATGCATAGGTCAGCATCATCACAGGAACAGAGAGGTATAAACTTGGCCTGGAAATTAAAAGAAAGCTATTGATCATAAAAACAACTGGCTCAGGAAGAAATGCCTGAGTTGATAACAGGGATGGGGCATAAAGCATTAATAATCTCAGTTTCCACCGTGTGATAAGGGTAGGAAATTGCCCATTTTTATCAGCATTAGATCCTTTTGTCTGCCTTTTGCTCTTTAAATGAGCATTTCCCTGTTATTCCCTGTAGTTACAGAGCATAATGCAGAAGTTACTGCAAAAGGTGTGTGCCTAGCCAGCGGTGTCAGCCAGGGAGGAGAAGTGAACTTTCATTGTGATGATGCCCTTAACAACACACTTCAACTTTTGTTCAGCCAGGCAATTGGACCAGATGATCACTGCAGGGCTCTTCCAGCTGAAATAGTCTGTTCTATCCTAGAAAAGAAACAGGAGCGTTACAGAAATGAAAGGTTAAAAACAAGCATTGCTTATTACTTGTGGTCACTCCCAAGAATTTCAGGAACCAAATACTGAAGAGTTTTCCGGTTTGCCCTAGGGAATAAGAATGTTTTCCCTACAGTTAGCCAGATCTTTTGGGTCCATGGTAAAAACAGAATTTGTGATAATTTCTGGGGTGTATGTATGGGAAATGACAGGGGAGTGGAGAGTAGACGTGGCTTTTACTGGTAGCTCCCAATGTAATAAGAAACAAATTCTTCACATTTCTCAGTCCTCAAATTGGAGAAAACTAAGCTTTCTTAATCGCAGCATTTGTTTCTGTTAGCATAAACTAATGGTAAATATATAGATATTAAATTGTTCATTGCCAGTGAACAACTAGAGGGAGGGTAGTTTTCAGATGTTGAGGACCCCAGGTTGTTCTGTGCAGTTAACGCTCTCCAGGAGCCCTGTGTGGATTTCCAGGAAAGCAGCTACTGCCATGCTGTGGTTCTGCCACCACTCTTGGTCATTCCCAGTTTACAGAGCTGTTACCAGCCCATTCTGGCTGACTGAGCCTGAAAGCAGACGTTGAGTGAAGTTGAAGAAAGTGCTTCTTAATTGCAGTATTTTTCTTTTCCAGACATGCCAGCAGCAGCCTGTTGGTATTGTCATTGAGAAAAGTCACAAGTGACCTGCAGTCTCTTGTGCTCCTCCTTGCTGCATTAAAAGCATTTTGGAAAAGGGTCATTCTGGCTAGTGCTCAAATATAGGATGTTATGGAATAAGAGTTTATGGAAATTACACAGTTTGAGTCCAGGGTCCAGAACTGAATCATCTGCCAGTGGAAATGCTGGACTGCCTTATGGGACAGATCCTGGCCTGTGTGCAGCACAGTAGCAAAGCAGTGCCTGGGTCCTGTCAAACCATGCTGGGCAGAAGTTGTTTCACAATGCAGTCTGTGAGCATGGAGAGCTTTGCCTGTTAGGGAGGTGCACACAGATGTCTTCTACAAAAAGTGGTCGTAGGTCCCTTGGTGGGGGCTCTCAGACCCGCATTAAGCAAAGGCAATGCTCATGCCCCCTCACAGGGCTACTTCCTCTGCCAGATATCCTCAGCTGAACCTTCCAACTATCTGCCTCAGACCCCCTGATATCCTTGCAGAGGAATGGCCTTTATCCAAAGGAGGATGGAATTAAAAAGACTAGACAGAGCAGTCCTTGCGCATGAAAGGCAAAGAGAGAAGCTTTTATGTGTCCTCGCTACTAGGAACAAATTCTGCTGATGGCATCCTTACACTTAGGTTGAATTTAATCTCTGACTAATTCGTACCAAGTCTTTTCATGTCCCCACCAGTGCAGCTGTATTTGAGGAGACTGGTAATGTCTGCCTCTGGAACTGATGACTGCCATCTTATTCCAGGAGCTGCCTGCCAAGGCCTCAGGGAGAGGAGAGTAAAACACAGAACCACCTCCACCTCTTTCCTCTCACTGGTTTCCTAACAGATTTTCGTTCACTCCAGGCACAGAGCTTGGCATGGTCTTTGCTGAGACCATGCGGGTTCCACGGCTGCAGGGGAATCGCTATCTGGGCAATTGAAACTGCTCAGTGTTCACTGAGAGTCAAATGTCCAGCCAAGTGGGGAGGGTGCTGCGTGGTTACTATTTATAACCTGTGTAACAATATGTGCAATTGGTACTATCTGATACCCAGAGCTGAAAGTTTGATGTTGCGAGTTTTGGTTTTCCCATTCTCTACCTACTGTTTGTATTACTTTTTGAGATTCTGGTACATTTTCTCATGCTACAGAATATAACCTCTTTATTCTGTTTGTCAAGGTTGAGCCCAAATGTTGAACTGGTTATTTGCTTACAATACATTCCTGTCTGCTGGTAAAATCTTTCCTTGTACCTATGAGGAAAATGAATGATGGGGAGGTATCAGACACACCAGATTGTGTGATAGAGACAAACTTCCATTAAGTTGCTGGATTTGATCAGTTGTCATTTGATGGTCTCACAGTTTGTTAGTTGCTAAGGGTTGGATTTTGCTTTGCTTTTTAAAATTATTATCCTTACTGAGAATTGTGGAGCACGCCAGAGTGCAAAAGGTTGGTATTCTTATCTTGGAAAGAGGAAAGATTTACATGAGTAAATTTATCGAGGGTTAATACTAAACGAAGTTTAAGATACTGTCAAGAACTCCAAAATGTAAGCACAGTAAAAGTATTTTGAGGAAAGGATGGGATAAAGACTTTTTTCCCCTCTGTAAATAAAGTCAGGAATGCAGCCTGGGAGAGGTTAGAGAGGAGGTTTGTGGGATGTGTGGAATAGACCTCAACCAAATGATCTAATTTATGAAATAAAAGTTACAGGATTATTGTGTGGATGTGTTTTCTTCCTGTGACAAATTGGGATTTAGCATTGTGTCCATTGAACATGTTCAGTATCTCTCCTGTTACCTAGAAGCCCCATACCTTTCAAGTCTAACAAGTAGATTTTACTGTAAGAATGAGGTGTAACTCCATAGTGAATGGATCAAAAAAGATAAGCCAAGCCATGATGGAAAGTAGTCTTCTGGTTCCTTTCAAAGCCTGCTTGGTGCCCTGCTCAGACTCTGCTCAGTCAGTAGTGCTCTTGCTGAGGTGTGTAATTCTCCGCCTCTGCAAAACAAAATGAAATTGCTTAATTGTATATTATGGTCTAATCTAGTGGCTGATGTGGGAGGACAGTACATGGCTGTGGAGCCTGTGGAGCATTAAGAAACAGCCTGATCTAACCTAGATTGAGTTTGTTGTCATGGCCATTTCTGATTTTAGATGTACAGACAGACTGCAGAGCACATATTTTCATGCATAACTTGGAAGGAGAAAGGAAGGCTGGGGTAGTGGTTTGAGTTACAGGAGCAGGGTATACCCATGAGTGGTTATAAACACACGGTGGGGTTTTCTTTGGCAGCAGTTGAAGCTTGAGGGTGTCAGCCTGCTCTGGGGGAGCTTAGGCATTATTGGGCATGCAGTGGGCTGGGGACAGGGCATATTGGAGCAGCAAATAGCTGGGATGTAGAGTGACAGATTACCAGTGACCTCATCTGCAGGTGAGTCTTTGAGACGCTGTTCCTGGTTGGACTTTCCTTGTTAAGGGAAAGGAGGTGGCAGTTCTGGAGGTCTGGGTTTAAGGTCCAATTTCTTAGGTGTTTTTTTCGATTCTGCATGTACATTTTACGTGGTAATTATACAGGCCACAGTTGCGCCCATGGGTTATAGCATGATCCCAACCCTTCCTGAACTTGTCCTAGAATAAAGGTTGGGATTTGTTTTGTTTTTAAAGTTCAGCAGCCTCTAAATGAAGTGGTTTGTGGGCTGGAGAAATCTTTATAGCTTTTTTATTCAAATATCTATTTACTTAGATTTCTTGGCTCCCAGAAGAGTCTTGCAAGATGTGTATAGGGAAGAAGATTCCAAAATTTTAAACTTCCTCTGCTTTCTGTAATCAGTCTTCTTCCACAGAAAATGGTTATACATCCACTAACTAATCTGTAATCTGTTTGAGCTGCTCTGTGCAGGGGATTTGTGATGCCATACCTAGCTGACTGTGTAAGAATGGTGAAATTCGGAATCTTCTAATCCTGTTTTCTAACTCCCTTGTCCTCCACCACTTCCTTTCGGGAAGTGCCTGCCTCTTTTCCACACCCATAACAGCTGAGAGTTGGAAGCAGCACAAATAAAACTTGCTTTCCATGTTCATTTTTTACTGTCTGTAGCTGGAATATTTGTTTGTGAGAGTCTGGATTTGCCAAACCACAGAGGGGTGAGCCTTGGAGTTAAAAGTCTAGGCATCTATCTGCTGTGATTGGTCATTTGTGCCAGCATTTATTTTAGTCTTTGAGCTTGCTTCTGAGGTGCCTAAGTGTTTCTCTTAATGACTGATACAAATCAAGGTGGCTTTGGTAAATTCAGCCTCGTTTGGATCCCGTGACTCTAAGTAGTGATAAGTAATCTTTGCCCTATGTAAGGGGGAATCACAGAATCAATGAGGTTGAAAAAGACCTCTGGGATCACCAAGTGCAACCTATGACCAAACCACCACCATGTCAACCAGACCACAGCACTCAGTGTCACCTCCAGTCTTTCCTTAAACACCTCCAGGGACGGTGACTCCACCAGCTCCCTGAGCAGTCTGTTCCAGTGCCTGACCACTCTTTCATTGAAGAAATTCTTCCTGATGTCCAGTCTGAACCTCCCCTAGCACAGCTTGACTGTCGTCTTGTCCTGTCACTTGTTCCCTGGGAGAAGAGGCTGACCCCACCCTGGGCCACATCTTCCTTTCATGTGGTTATAGAAAGTGATAAGGGCACTCCTGAGCTTCCTCTTCTCCAGGCTAAACAACCCCAGCTCCCTCAACTGTTCCTCACAGGACTAGTGCTTCAGAGCCTTCACCAGCTTTGTTCCCTTCCCTGGACAATCAGGTAATGAAAGGGAGAGCTGAAGCACATTGAGTGGAAACAAGTGCACATAACAGAAAGCAAGCACATACTGCAGAAGGTGCTAGAGATTTTCATTTTTCAGATCTCTCAACCATTTTACAGGCTCAATAAAGAATGGTAGTTTATTTCCTCTTGTCACTTGCAGATCCTTTGGTTCTATCTGTCTCTTTGTTCCTGTTGATTATGTTTTCTCCTTTGCAATTGCTTTTGTGATCGTTGCAGTCTGTGTTTTGGTACTAGGTTCTGGCAGATAGAAGCTTTTGCTTATATAAATTTTTGCAAATGTGTTCATGTGAATTTCATTGGTGAATTTCTTTTATGAGATTTTTTTTTTTTTTTAAAATACGAATACAGGCTCTATTTGTTTTCTCCCTGTGCCATGGAATGGTTTGGGGTGATCAGTGCACTGGCAGAATCTGGAGACCTCAGTGGACTTGGCTTACTGAGCTGCAGAGGTCATTAAAGTGTGTTTGTAGCCTCCAGTCTTCGTTCTGCTCAGAGTTTCTAATTGGGGCAGAACAGTGTTCTTGTTCTCCAATGTTCAGTAAAGCTTTTTTCAAAAAAGCTGGTGTTTCTGGTGTTTCTTGTGGTATCCACAGCATGCTAGCTTGGAAAAATGAATGGGTGCATGTCCTGTATCGTGTCACAAGCTGATATACCTTGCTGTGCTAAGGCAGCCAATTTGTTTTATCCCCGTTTGAAGTCATAGAAATAAAGTTTTGTGAAAGTGTAATTCTGGTAATTGTAGGAGCCTTTTTTTGGTTGTTTTTTAAAGAGGCACTTTTCTCAGGTTACTATAGTGTTTGCAGAACTCTGGGGAAGTGCAGCTTGTAAAACTGGGTGGGAACTAACTTTAGGATGGATTTCTATGTTGAAATGTAACATTAGGAACAGCTTCAAAGCACTTCACATGAGGGAATGACATTCAACTTTGTTGCTGTGTTATGTGGTGGTGTGAGAATGAGACCTATCCAGATGTCCTACTATTATTCCCTTATCATCCTGTGAGGGGACAGCTACCTCTTCCTCGGTATAATTTCCTTTTTTTTTCTTCCAAAGAAAAGTGTTCATCTGTTTCTTGGTCTCTTTCTTTGTTAGTGTTCATTCAGTGTAGGGACTGCTATGATCAAAGAGTTGTGTATGAGAGCAGCAGCAAAATGTGTTTTTTGAGTTCTCATAGATAAAAGGTTGCACTTTGTAAGTCAAATGCTTTCAGTAGTTGTGTTGTGGCATTGAAGAAATGGTTAGTAATAAGCAACGTACACATTTTTCTTCTGTACCTTGATGTGAATTTGGGAACCAAAACATTTTCTGTAACTGCTTCTGTATTTGTATGTTTCCATGTTCTTGGATATAATTAGCATTTCTTCTCAAGTCAGTACTGAGTAGAGTTTTTCTTGACATGAGAGTTCTATGAAGTGTTTGTGTATGTGCTAAGAACAGGTTCTTGTATTTGCAGCCAAGTTCATATTTGGTTTCTCTTTCTCCCACTTTTGGCCTCACTTGGGAGGGAGGGTAGACAGGAAAGAGGTGGAGACCCAAAAGACTCTCTCCCATGTGGTGGGCAGAAGAGCACCAAATCAAGTTTAATAGGTTTATTAAAACACAGTTTTTTGACAGCTTATTTGCTTGAGTCTTGAATGTTATGAACGGGAACCGATCTAAACACCATCTTAAAACATGCTGTGGACAGTGCTGATGTAAAAGGGAAGCTGCAAACAATGGCAACCACGCCTTTGTCCTCCTGCTTTCCCCTTCTTGATCTGCATAATATGGAGCTAAAATAGTTGCCAGTTTTGGCTTTAGCTTTTCTTGTCAAAATTGTCCTCTTTTTGCCATCTGTTCCACAGTCTTACCGCTGCCCTAAAGCTGTACTTTTGGTACCTGTGATCACTTAGAAAGTCATGAACATATTGTAGAAAATCCATTTCTTCAGATTTAGCTAAAAGTAAAAGAAATTAAATCTTGGAAATGAAAACAGAGTTTTTTCATTTGTTGGAATAAAGATTTTTTGGCTTCCTAAAGAAGGGAGGCTTACAGGATTGAGCCGTTTGTTCATCTGCTTTTCAGTTCATCCTTAATAACTTTTGGACAATTTCATCCAGATTCAGTGAGGAAGAAGAGTCTCAAAGGTAATTGGTTTCCTACAAGAAAACTGGAGGCTGGGTGGAGGAGAGAGACAAAAATAGGTGTCCCCACTGTCTGCAGCATAAGCTTAACTATAATCTGTGCTTAGACTTTTGCTAGCCAAGTTGCAAGTGTGTCCTGGCTGCCTGGCTACTGCAGTAATCTCGGAGTTTCCAGAGCATGTTTCTGAGTCTTGCTTAGGCAGAAGCTACAGAAGGGGCAGTGAAAGGGAGGCAAGGGCATGGGGGATGTTGCTGGAGAGCAGTTTTATGGTCATGGACCAGTCCGCTTTCAGATTCCATGTGGTATTGCCGCTTCTTCTTGATGTCTGACTTCTCAGAGATTTGTCTGTCAAGGGTGCATCCAGGGTGTTTGCCTGGCTGTGAAATAACTCAAATGCAAGAAAGCATTTACATTGTGCTCAAAGAAACTCAGCGTTCTGAGGTGCAGCTGGGCAGTTACTTTGGCACATGTTTTATTCACTCCTGGTTTAGGCTAGAGGGAACAAGCTGTGAATGTAGATGGAATTAACTCAATAATTTCTGATGGAAAAAAAAGAGATTGCTGAAAAATACTTTCCCACAGTATTTTATTCTTTTCCCGGGCTCAAGGCATTGCTTGAATGAACACTTTTAACAAAATTAGGATGGAAATGTAGAGGAGGGTGGTGACTCATATAGTGGGGGTTTATTTGCCTGAAATATATAAGCCCTGCATTTGCAACACTTGCTGCAGAACTTCAATTTGTACAACCAAATTCATTATGTGTACAATTTGCAAAATCTCTTCTTGTCTCTTGCCTTTGGCAGAAGTAGGGCACTGGGCCTTCTTTTCTCGTGTATGCATTTGATAAAATATTCATGTTCCTGCATCTGTGGTGACTCTTCGAAGGAACCACCACCTGGAATTATTCACTGCCTGCATCTCTGTGTTTTTCATTGGTTTCTTTTGTCCTTGGGCGAGTACTGGAGGTCCTGAGGGTACTTGGAGCCATGAGTCAGTGACAACCTCCTGCTATTATTGTAAATAGCAACGTGAACACTGTTCTTGCATGCGTTTTTCCACGGGCTTTGTCTTCCTCGCCCAGTGCCACAGCCAAGGAATTCACAGAGCTTCTGAGTCAGCAATCAGCTGCCTCGAGACAAAACATGCAGGATACTGCAGACTTGCAGAACAGCCAGCAAGGCACACAAGTACCCTGGAAACCTGGCAAATAACTCTTGCCTGCCCTTGCTTTCCTCCTGTAATTTCCATGTTCTCTGACGTGTTGCTTATGGGTTCCAAGGGCTTGGGGTGTTTACATCAGGAATGCAGAGTTCTAGGGAGTGACCTAATGTGGTGACTGAAGCCTGGGTGTTTCACCTGGGGGCATAACTGATTTCCCAGGCTGTGTGAAGCAGGATGTCAGTAGAGCTGCCGTGCTAAGGTGGCCCCTGGAATGTGCTGGCTCAAGTGACCTGCTTTCTGCAGGTTTGGCTCCTGGCTTGGCAAACCCTGGACACGGAGCAGTAAGTTCCTAGAGTGACAGGAGGTTGGGTTTTAACTTTGGAGTCTTTGAGCAGTGCAAAACCAATGCCGCTTCACTTCCTTGGTGAAAAACTGCGGGAGAAGCAAGAGTAAGAAATGATCCCTATGGTGTCCTTACATCTGGGTTTATCAGTAGTGGAATGTGGACTAACAGACCTAAGTTGTAACTCCACTTAATTGAGGTCATGTAACTTCTATTGCTTTTTCTGAAGAAGTCTCAGTCATCCAAAGCGCTGGTTTAAAGTGAGTGTTTGGATGGTAGAGTGGGGGTGCAAGAGGTGGGGGAACATAGAGAAGAGTATTCAGCTTGGAATGTTGTACTGTTAATGAGGCATATGGCTTTAGACTGTGGGTATTTTGTTGTGTTTGTATGACACAGGCACACTGAAATGACTCCTTCAGAGTTAGAGGTGTTTTGTTGGAGTTCATTGTAATATTTTTCTTGAGAACAAAAGAGGAGACACAGGCTTTCAGTACGTGATAGGGCCAGAAGAGAGGTGGAGAGGGACTTTTTACAAGGACATGCATTATAGGACAAGGGGGGGATGGGATGGTTTCAAACTGTTAGAGGGCGGGTTTAGACTGGATATTGGAAAGTTGTTCTTTACTGTGAGGGTGCTGAGACACTGGCACAGGTTGCCCAGAGAAGCTGTGGATGCTCCATCCCTGGAAGTGCTCAAGAACCAGTTTAGATGGAGTTTGAGCAACCTGGTCTAGTGGGAGATGTCCCTGCCAATGGCAGGGGCATTGGAACTATGTGATCTTTAAGGTCCCTTCCAAACCAAACCATTTTAGAGTTCTCTGACTTAGGCCTCTGTAGGGGTGCAGTGGTTTCCCTGAGATGCAAGCATGGAGCACATTTCCAGCTTCACAGCCGTGAAATTAAGACGGAAAATAAGGAAAGCAGTTCCATCCTGCTTAGTGAGCAGTACTGATATGGGCATGGGCATTGCTGTCAGCCAGTTAGAACAGCAGCTTCATGGGTACTGAGTCCTCTAAGGCAGTTGTCCTAATAAAGTTAGAATTGCCTTCTGCACTATAACCCATTGTTGTACTTTGACTTCTGTAGGAACTTTTATTTTTAAAAACTACCAGTTTGTGGCTGTATGTAAAGGTTTCCAGGCCTCTTCTGCTGTTTCTAAACATAAATGATAAATACCATGTTAGGCTGAAAAGCAGGAGTGCCCAAATAAACTGCTGCAGAGCTGCCATATGGGAGGGGAAGAGACATGAGCTGTACTGTTTGGCTTGGCTTCCTGTCTGCTGGAAGCAGGAAAAGAGCTGGTGGGAATCTAAAAAGTTTTATCCAAGTCCACATATTTCCCTTTTTACCTTAATACCCTTTGCAAAAAAACAAAGGGCAAAAAGCACCTCAGAAGTGCTTTCACTTCAATAGTTCATGCATGTTCCCATGCTGCCTTCGTATCTGAAGGCAAACAGAGCTATTCTTTCCCAGAGAGCAGGGTAATCTAGTGTATGTACTTAGTATTATGCATAAAAGAAAGAAGAAGGCTTATTATATATAAAAGAGAGAGAGAGGAAGAGAAGATATCTATTCTTTAAACAAAATCTGTAATTGTGATCGAAACAATTAATTCTGTAGGTCTCCAGCCTGCTTCTGAGGGACCCCAGAAAGGAGTAGCAGAGCTCATGATAGCAGATCTGCCCCAGCAGATTAAAGTAGACCCCAGCTGCCCCCCAAAATTTTGTATGGGCCTGCACATCAAAAGAAGTTGAGAACCACAGAATAGAGGAATTAGTATGGGAATCTTAGAAGGATCATGCACCAGCCATATTTCACTCTTAGGCTGCTCACTTACTGACAGAAAGATGTGTGTAGGCTTTAGGTAAGGGAAATGTTTGTACTGCTTGATGCAACACAGACAGGCTTCCTTTTTTCAGTCTTGACATATTTTCCTAAGAAATTGATTGCTATTAGCAGGTTTAACTCATTTTTAAGATCACAGTGATGATCGCTGTGCAAAAACCAGTCTTGGCAAGGGCTCTATATTGGCTTGTGCTATGCCATCCTTTCTCATCTTTATTTATCATGACCAAAGACACATGTCTTTTTAGAATGAAGGAACCAAAGCTTATTTTACTGATGGAGTACCAACTCCTGAAGTACTTTGTGGTTAGCAGTGTTTTTAAGACCAGCCCGTAACCATTGCTGTGGTGTTACACAGTAACTGCGACATAGCAGGTCAGCCTGTTTTGTTTTACAACTTCTGTCCTCTCCCAGACATTGTGGGACATCTGCCTGTTTATTTGTAACTTCTCTGCTCTTCATGCAGAAAGAGTTTTGATAAAACTTCCAAGGCACTGGCTCAGGTTAAAGTATTTTGTGATTTAACAGAGGTGTGAGATGTGCTGCTGTCTGCAGTGAGGCTCAGTGAATTCTGCTTCAGTCAGCTTGGGCAGAAATCCTTGGGATATCAATCAGCTGAGGACTGACTGGGAATCTGGGCTCTCAGTTCAGCAAGACAAAATTTTGGAACGAAAAAGAGCAAGTTCAGTTACACTTTCTTCTTTTTATTTTCTAGGTTAATAATGCTTGTAAGCCAGAGGTGAAAGTGGCTCAGCGGAGCAACATCGGGAAATCTGGCAGACTGGAAGAGCACAGCTGCCCCCCTGGGCAGCTGCCAAGTGTGAAGCATGGAGGAAAGTAAGAACGAGAAGGTGAACCAGGCTCACGTTCTCTTCGACAGATTTGTCCAGGCTTCCACCTGCAAGGGGACTCTCAAGGCTTTCCAAGAGCTCTGTGACTACCTAGAACTAAAGCCTAAGGACTATCGTTCCTTCTATCACAAACTCAAGTCCAAGCTCAATTACTGGAAAGCCAAAGCCTTGTGGGCCAAATTGGATAAAAGAGGCAGCCATAAGGACTACAAGAAGGGGAAAGCATGCGCCAACACGAAGGTAAGAGGCTCATTCGCCGTGGTCCTATTACCCAATCTCTCTGGCATACACAGTAAAAAGGTATGGATGTAGAAAGATGTTGCCTGGTGTCACTATAAGCCCAGGCAAGTTTCAGGAATGTTCTCACAGTTTTAGCATTTGGTGAGCAATCAGAAGTTCCTTTTGTCACCACCGGATTTGACTGCTCACCTGAATGTTTGTATTTTATTCAGGAGAAGCAGCCAGCAAGTTTTTACGTTGTGAGTTTCTGTGGCATCAGTCCTATAGATGGCTTGGAAAATCTTAATTGGTAAACCTTTAATCTTGGTCGACTTTCTTTTGCATTTTGACGGTAACAGGAATGTGTGCTGTTGGAGTCTAGGATACAAAATATGCATGTTTGGAAATTTCCAGTTTTAATTTAAAAATTCTCATGACTCTCTCAGGAAAACGGAGCTTTTCTGCCAATTTGGCAAAACAGACTGTTTCCCATTATTTAGAAAGTGATCATTTATATTCTAGGTTCAAAGAAAAAAAATATGCTGTGGAAACTCACACCAGTTCTTTTTAAAAGGTTGGTATGTGTGGTATTTACTGCAGGAATTCCTGCTTTTACACACACACACAGAGCATTTTACTTTTTTTTTTTACCTGAATTATTGTGAGCTGGCATTTAGGTGCTGCACCCCCTTGGACAGTGCAGTTTGAAAGCAGTTCTTTATATCTGTTATTGATACGTGAATAGAATAGGTTGGTTTTGTAAATAATTAAGCACTCTTTTTTTTTTTTTTTCCCTAAAAAAGGCAAATACTGCAGAAGAGGATAAAATTAGAACAAGATTCTGTCTTCCTTCGTTGAGGACAATAGATGCTGCTCTTTCTCTTGAATAGTCACCTCTTGAGAGAAGGAAATACTTTAATTGGAGGAATTAATGATTAATTCCTTAGTATAGAATTGAGGGACAAGTACATCTTGTTTAGAGAATGTAGTTTCAGATCTGTGGACTTTTATTTTCTCCCAATTAGATATTAGGAAGTTATGTTAGTTTCTTAATTGTTTATCTTGTTTCACTTTCCAGTGGCCATTTTCATATGGATGGAGGCGTTTATAATGAATTACTATAGTAACACCTGGTAAACTCTGACAATCAAACAATTGGGCACTGTTGGTAGTCACAGTGGGCAGTAGCTTCGACACCCCAAAAATCCAACCACTGTTAAGGTTTACATTTTTCAGGCAACATAAGAAAGGAAGGATTTACAGGAAGATAAAGGTAGTAAATGATGTTTGTGTATACTTAGGAATAAGCCTTCCAAGTGCTATGAGCATCATGGAGAAAAATTCTAAATTTTCTGCAAAAATTTATTGCCCTGTGCATTCATTAGATCCAGGATTTGCTTTTATTTTGAATGGAATATAACGGGTTGAAGTGAGTTAGGGTGTTTAAGTCTGTGGAATGAAGATAGGTGGTTTATGCTTTCCTGAGAAAGAGATGGGAGGGAGCAAGATGCAGAGGTCTTTTAACTTATTTGAATAATAGACTATAAGAGTGATTTTTGCATCTAGGCTCTGATTGTGTTTGTTAACACTGTGGAAAATGTTGCTTCAATAATAGAGATGAAACATTAAAGAGGAGATTTGATAGGAGGATAAGTGAATAGTGCTTGATTGTGAGAGCATATGAAAAACCAGATGTGAGCAGAGGGTGATATCCATCTGTGAAAGGCATTCAGAAAATCGAGTGTGACATTTATCTTGAAGGGAAGTGGTGAGCTGAGTTTAGAAGGACATTAAATGCGTTGATGCAACACAGACAGGCTTCCTTTTTTCCGTCTTGACATATTTTCCTAAGAAATTGATTGCTGTTAGCGGGTTTAACTAATTTTTAAGATGAAGAGCTCCATTTGGCTTTGTTGGGCTTGAATTAACATCTAGGCAGCCACAAGGAAATGTCAGAAAGGTAGAGATTTTAGCTTGGCCAAAAAGCAGCCAAGTCTTGAGTTGGAGAAGTTTTGTGAATTGACAGCTCTGACAAAGCTGATTGAACCAGTGTCTCTGAATGAGGTGATGCAAAGACAGTTTATCGAGGAAGATCATGCAAGAGATCATGGGTGAAGCCCCTGGGAAGTTGGCAGTGAGAGAAATCAGAGTCCTTCAGATGGTGCTCTGAAAGTGGCTGGAGACCCAGAGGAGTATGGAGGCTTAAAAGTCATTAGAAAAGGGTGTGCTTTGAATAAATACATGTAACCAAGTGTCTTTAAAACATCTCTTCAAGTACACTTATAAAGTGGATAAAAGGAGTAAAGCATCCTGGGAATGATGTTTGACTGAAGAGGTTGCTAGGGATTTCATGTCATCCAAAAGCTTAACCTATTTCATACACCAAAGCCAAGCTAAAGAGAGTTAAAATGGAATTGGAGAACTGGAATCAAGAGAGTGGTTATAGAAGTAGCATGTGGTGAGGTGGTGATGAGATAACCAGAGAGGCTCATGAGCTCATGTGACTGTCCCTCATTGAATTGATGAGAGAGAAACCTCAGAATTTGCTGGTGTTGGTGTGAAGGACACAGTGATGGGAGAGAGCAATGACTGCAGTGGACATTTTTTAAACTAAATTTCACTATGTATTCCTCTTATCTTTTCATATATGTTTCTATTAATTTTTTGTTTCCTATCCTAATGGTATCTGCCATTAAATGTTTAAATGTAGTTCCTAGGAGATAATCATAACTGTTCAAAGCAGAGGCCTTTTGAGAACTGAATCATGTCCGAGTTGATGTTTCCTAACTCACTTAGCTTTATATTTCTAATGCTTAATGTAATTTGCAAACTGTTGATTAAAAGGTACAGAAATTTAAGTGAGCACGTGAAGATGATAGAATTTAAAATAAAGATTAGGGTTTTATCCATGGCATAGTAGAAGCTGATCATGTCTTTAGGAAGCCTGGCTTCTGTACACTTGAAAATAAACTTCATACTTTGTAGGATAGCTCTTAACTGCCCATTTAAACATTGTTCAGGGGTGAGGTGCTGTGCCTGGAGTTGGGCAGTTTGTGCACATGGCCAGCATCCAGGCTAACCGGAATTCAGATAATCAGAGTTCATGAAAGCAAGTTTTGGACGTGATGGGTTGTTCAAATGTAAATAGTTACAAATGGTGCTCTCTCTTCATTGGTTATACAGAGAATACAGCATTTCAGTTTGCATTTAATGTTCCATTACCATGGTGTTGTTACTGGAAACTTAATATAATCTGTCTGAAAGATCTTGAGCAAGAAGTGTTTTTGAGGGGTGAGACTGCTTCAGTGCAGGGAGTTGCAGCAATTGCTTGGAATCATTGAGGGGAAAGGGAACAAGGAATAACAGTAGCTGCCTTTATTTGGCTGGACTTGGCATCTCATGGAGTTACTGCTGTCTGAGAGTATCAGAAGGTGTTTTTTTATGAGACATCTGAAACTGGAAGAAGCATTAGAGGTGGAAAAAAATCTTTACTATTTTTAGTTGTGCTTAGAATTTGTTTTATAACAACATAATTTAATGTTTTTGTGAGGCTATTAAAAAAAAGGCAACTTTGACCATAAATTACTTACCTGAGTATTTTACATTCAGAACATCTAGAATATGAAACATAACCTAAATGCTTTTTAACCACATCCTATTATGAGGGCAGGGAGGAAGGATAGAGAGGAAAAAATCCTTTTAGGTTCCTGTGGCAAAATTGCAGGCAACTAGTTTATAATTCCATGAAACCTGAGTCTGAATAGTCTGATTTTAGTACAGTTCCTTTGCTGTTGTGTACTCCATCATAAATATTTTATATGTGGAAATTTATCAAAGAATGAAAGTCACCCAATTCAGTGTGTTCTTGTTGCTTATTGAAATCCAGGCTCTTTGAAGATTGTAGTTTTCAACCAAGCAAAATTATTACCTGGATAAATATGATATGCTGAGCTAATTTTCCAGGAAGTTTAAAAAAAAGACAAGGTGGTGTTTGGGAGTTACACTTACCTACAAAGACAGCAATATTAGATTGGAAGAATTGAGGATCCTAGTTGAGGATCCCTTATATCAAATTACAACATGGACACCTGTTCAATACACAGTTTTATTTAGGTATTTATTAGCTCAGAGGTTGGGCTTGCCTTTTGTTCCAAATACTTTCAGATTCCTGAAGGTACTAAAGAAGCAGTGGTGTTATTATTCCCTTCCCTTTTGTCTAGACTTGGATCTCTGCCCTCAGATTTATGTGACTTCTTATCTTACTCAGTAGTCTTACATGGAATTTGCATGTCAGTAGCTATCTCATCACTGCTGGTTTTCCATCATTCAGGCTTTACATTTGCAGTTTCACGGTGCTTGCAGAATTTTTTGCCCCAGTGAATAAGTGGTGGCAATGTGGCAGCCTGTAAAATTTGTCCAATGGGGATGACCACTGAACACAAAGTTTTGCTTTGGGATTGGCTGTTTATCAGAGCACTGGCTCATGGTTAGATTCTGGCATTTTAAAGAATTTCTCAAAGAGCTTTCTTATGCAGCCACAAGGATAAATAAGGATCTGGAAAAGAATCACATGGCAGCAGCAGCCGCCTCTGTAGCAAGGTCTTTATTCTGTGTGTCTGGTTTACTCAGTGGAAATCAAAGTACAGTAATGATATGACAAAATGGACTGTGTACTGTATTTATGTGACTGCACGTACCAACACTTTCTTTGTGGACCTCGGTTTCTGTGGGTAAGAAGTGTCTATGACTATCTTGGCTTTTTAATCTGAAATTATTTTGCTGTATCATTCTGTTCTCAGAAGGTACTTCAACACTAGACACACACGTATGTTGCGTTCTCAAGTTGTTTATTAGCATCTGATGGTGTTTGTGAGTAGAGTGGAAAAAGATAAGAGAAGGTGAAAGACCTTTGATATGACAAAGGTTGGGTTGGAGAAAGGATTTGTCTGGTCACACAAAGTTTGTATTTACGTGATGTTGACTTCCCTGAAGTCTCCTTTGCTGCAGTAGTAGAAGCACCAAAGCACCAACAAAAGCATAAGTTAGAGTGCTCTGACTTGGCTACTCTGTTATTTTGAAGTGATGGTGTTTATAAAAACATTAGTATCTTGTGTTTATCTGCTGTAGCTGTTGCAATGCTACTGAAGATATTCTTAAGAAAGGCCAGCTCAAGATTTGGAAGACGAGGAAAACTTGTCATTGCTCCTTTTTTTTTTTTTTTTTTTTTTTTAGGTTTTTTTGTTTTTGGTTTTTTTTTTTAAGAAATAAAATGGAATATGGGCGGGAGAAGCCTTCAGAAATATTGCTGTTCTCCAGGTACTTATAGAGCTTGGAGAGTATGACTAGGCAGCTCTTCTTAGAGCAAGGGTTGCAAGAACACCGTTTTACTTGCCTGCTTCCTCAGTCTTTTCACTGCTGTGCAATATACTTCATTTTCAGGTCTCGGTTACTATTTTAACCGTATCAATGGCAGAACTTGGCAGGTAGAAATAGAAAGACTGACCTGAAATTTCAGCTTATGTTTCAGACAAAGAGCACTTACTCCTAAGAGCCATGGGATGCTTGGAAGCTGCTGCAGAAATCCCTATTTCCTCCAAGGACTGTGCAGTTACCGTGTGCTGGTTGTTTTGCAGTGTCTGATAATTGGGGCTGGACCCTGTGGCCTTCGTACAGCCATCGACCTGTCGTTCCTGGGAGCCAAGGTGGTGGTCATAGAGAAGAGGGATGCCTTTTCCCGCAATAACGTGCTGCATTTGTGGCCATTCACCATCCATGACTTGAGAGGCCTCGGCGCCAAAAAGTTCTATGGCAAATTCTGTGCAGGATCCATAGACCATATCAGTAAGTACAGCCACTGCTGGACACAGCAGCACCTCCTGGGTTCTTCCTGGGGAGAAGGAGGTGAGGCTGTGGGGTAATGAAAATTCAGCCTACACCAGTCCCTGCTCTCAAGTAGTTACGGTACAATCCGGCATTACCTTTGCATCATTTATTCTGGGCTAGTCGTGACATTAAGACATGCAGTGTTCATCTGTCATCTTTTAGACATTCCCAAGGCATAGCTTCTTCCTACTCTGAAAAGTACACATAATGCTCAAACTGCTTGGTGGTTTGTTTTTTCTTTTTTTGGATGGATAATTTTTTTATTTTTTGCTTATACATTCCTGCAGCTGTCACATTATTCTGTTTCTCTTGAGCAACTTGTAAAGAAAAATTAGTGAATGCTTTGCTTTTGGAACATTCTTGTGAGTGTCAGTCTGGAGAAAGGAGGAACGGTTTTGGCTTTAATTTTCAGAAGAGCGATGAAGATATGTTTTGATTAAATATATGTTTACATGTTAAAATTGAGAATAATCTTGTCGATTTCTAAATTCTGTTAAATCAGTCTTCTTTGAAAGCTCAATGCTGTGGTGGAGCAGGAGTTATTTTTCTTTACTTTTTTCTTCCCCAAAATTGACTGTACATGGCACAGCCAGGTGTTGCCCACCAGTCTGTGTTCTCTTTATTTGAGATTTGGCAACAAATGGTAAAACTGGAAGATCTTTGTAACTTCAGTCTTGCAGATTGCTTTTTCCTTCTAATTCCGTTTCATTTTTATTCTTCCAGTGTTTGTGCATTTTGTCACTTTTTTTGTGTATCAGCACAGCTAAAATTTAGTGTTTAGGTGAAGGTTTTTTTCATTTCAGCATCTGAAATATGACGGCAACGTATTTTCCTTTGTATTAATTGAGTTTGCACACTGTGATTTTCATTCTCATTGTCAAAGTTACCTGAAGAGGAAAGAGGTGGTGAGGAGCTTCCTATGCCCTCACTAATCCAAAGGTGCTGGGATGGAAGTGCAGGTCAGTATTACAGCCAGGCTGACCCAGTGGCTCTTTGCCATCTGTGACAAGTGCAGCCCTGCTCGTGCTGTCTTCCCTCCTCTACTGCAGTTCATGTCCTGGTTGTTTCCCTTGTTGCTGATTAGGGGACTGAAACATCAAAAAATTACTCTTTCTTCTTTGAAAAGGGTTGGCTTTTCAGCTGTGTAGAATTTTCTTGTCATGCTGTGATATTACGCACCAGGGGTACTGGGATGAAGTGCTGGGAACACCGTGGGGAAAAAGAAAGTATCAGCTGGTCTTCAAGTCAGTGTATCAGTAATGTCACACAGACACACATGGGCACTTGTGCTCTTTTCTTTTTCTTCTATTTCTTTATCATCTGCCTTTTTTGCAGGTATCCGTCAGCTCCAGCTCATCCTTTTGAAGGTTGCCTTGATCTTGGGAATAGAGATCCATGTCAATGTGGAGTTTCGGGGGCTCGTTTACCCTCCTGAGGACCAGGAGAATGAAAGCAAGTAGCACTGAAATGGGTGTAGAGAAGGGGGAAATTGTAGGATACACAGGCTCTTACTCCTTTACTCTGCTTATGATGTTAAGTCCTTTCCTCTTGCTCCTTTAATAGGAGTAGTTATTAATCCATTTTTGCTTGGGTTTTTAGTAGGATTTTTCTAGTGACAAATCCAAATTAGTTACTGTATGAAACAAAGTCACCAGAACAGCTACATAGAAATAGACCAAGACACGGTAAATTGTAATTGCTTCTAAAATACCTAAGCCTATTACCTAACATTTTGAAACAATTTTTTTCTTTGCATTCACTGAGGGTATTTATATTGGTGAATGATCCTTGTTATGCTTTTAGCATCACTGTGAAACCTGTTCTCTGATCACCACAGGAGATGTGGCTTACTTGTTTTTTGGCCTTTTATTAATTGTATAGGTAGTAGAGAAGTTTATAGCGGCCCTTAAAGGAAATAGGGGAATTTTAGCAGAGCTGTGTCTGCCTCTGATTCACGTGGAATGGCTGCACAGTTCAGGAGCAGCCCTGTCGTCAGTGTAGCTGTCCTGCAGGGTTTCTTGACTGCTCATGTGATGAAGGGTTTATTTGATAGTAAGAAGTGGTTTTATCTGTTTTTTTTCTATTATTATATATATGTTGTCACTGACTTGGCGTTTATCTACAGGAATAGGTTGGCGTGCGTTGGTCCACCCCAAAACCCATCCAGTGTCTGAGTATGAGTTTGAAGTAATCATTGGAGGGGATGGCAGGAGAAACACCTTAGAAGGTAATGGTGTGTCCATAATTCACCTTCAGAAAGAACTTACCCTTAAATTTGTTAGAACGAAATGGCCTTTAACATGCCAATCAACATCTGGAAAGACACTTGACAAGTGAAAGGGAGATTAAAAGTCCATGTGAAAATCCATTTGTAGCAAAGATGTGGGTGGTCTTTGTATTCTTCCACTAAACTAGCAAAGACATAAGGGGTTTTGATCTGGATAATTTTTCCTAAATTTGTAGTGTTGCCACTCCTGCCTTTGTGTGTAGGAACTAAGGTGTTGAGTATTATTCTGTGTAGCAAAGAAACCCATATTAATATTTTTTTATGGAACTTGCAGCTTTGGGACCAGAGATGAGAGAGGGGGTGGCGGGGAACTTTTTCCCTAAACAACATTATTCTTCTGATGAAGCAATTGTTCTTTCCTCTGTGGAGGAGTTTGTAACCCATCACATCCCTTCTCTCTGTTTTGTGAGTGCACCTGTCTGTGGCATACTGAGCCTTCTCTGAAGGTGTGTCTGGTTTTCAGTGTTGCTACTTTCCCCTTCCTGTAGGGTTTCGCCGAAAAGAATTCCGTGGTAAACTTGCAATTGCTATCACAGCAAACTTCATCAATCGCAACACCACAGCTGAAGCCAAAGTAGAGGAGATCAGCGGTGTGGCCTTCATCTTCAACCAGAAGTTCTTCCAGGATCTCCGAGATGCCACAGGTTTGCCAGCACTTGACAGATTTCCAGTGGAAACCATTTGTCTTTATTATTACAACTCTGCAGCTCAGATTTGTATGTTTAGTCAGGAACGAACATCTTGTGCAAGGCAGTCAGTCATTGCTGTCTCTGAAATCTGACTTCCCTGCTTTTGCAGCTGTTCTGCTGTACAGAGCAGATGTGTGTCATTTTGGTTCAGAAGCAGAGAACTTACGGTTTTCAGGAAATCAGAGCCCTAAATGGGAAGAGGTCATGAATCCATAGTTCAGCTTTTTGCACTCCACATCTGAATGCAAACCTTAGTCATGATAACTGGATTTTTAAATAGAGGTAGCTTAATGCAGGTGAAATGTGCTGTCTGTGGTTTTGTTCACAATTCAGATTTTAAAGTCACCCAGAGCATGGGAGGAAGTTGCTTGGCATTCTCTGACATTTTCTAATCATGCAGTTTCGGTTTACTTTCTTCTGATAGAGCTTCTGTTGCACATAACTCCTAACTGGTTCCTTCACTACCATGTCTTTTGTTCTCTCACAAGGCATTGACTTGGAGAACATTGTCTACTACAAAGATGATACACACTACTTTGTCATGACTGCCAAAAAGCAAAGCTTGCTGGATAAAGGAGTGATACGGCATGTGGGTATTAACTTCTCCTGTATTCTCTGTAAGCTAAAATTGTGGTGACAATTTACTTTTGGTAGGGTGAAAGTAGGAAAACACGCTCTTCCTCCATCACATAATGTGTTTATACAGTTGTTGTTTCAGAACATGAATGCAATTCTGTTCTAAAAGGCAGTTAATGTCCTTCTGATGTATTTTAAACCATCAGAAGAGTGTTACAAAACCTGTCCTTTTCAAATTTGTATCCCTTTGTAGATTTGGGAGTTTTGTTCGTGCTGAGATAAAATATGCTGAAAGAACATTTGGTAGCTTAGTTGAGCTTCCCTCATTTTATGGGAATGAAAAATGCTCTAGAGTTTCTTCGCCCTTTCACAGTCAGAAATGCAAGCAGGACTGATTACTGTTTGCAATAAAAGGTTTATAGATTTTCTCCTGGAAGCGTTAACACAGGAATGAAAGAAATTAGAAGACAAACTTGTGTGAGTGGATTTGTCAGAATTTTAATGCCAGCCACTGTATATTCCCATCTTAAAAGAAACTTGTGGATTTGACCATGGCAAGTGGTCAAATTCAAACCAAACTTCGCCGGTTTTGGCAGGACCACGCTGACACAGAGGTCTTGCTCTCACGGGAGAACGTGGACCAGGAGGCTTTGCTAAACTACGCCAGGGAAGCAGCAGATTTCTCCACCAACCAGCAGCTGCCATCGCTGGACTTTGCCATCAACCACTACGGGCAGCCCGACGTGGCCATGTTTGACTTCACGTGCATGTACGCGTCCGAGAACGCGGCCCTGGTGCGCGAGCAGAACGGCCACCAGCTCCTCGTGGCGCTGGTCGGGGACAGCCTCCTGGAGGTGTGTGTTCAACTTCTTGGGTGTAAGCCCTGAATGGAAGCATGAGCACAAACCTTTGCACCCATCTCTGAAATGTGTGCTGCCTGACAGAGAGGCGCTGTGAGGAAAGCTGCTGTTTATTATAGAATAAAGTGGGAGGTTTGAAGGAAGGGTGGGAGTGTTGGGAAAACAGAATATTTAGAATGGTAATGATCTCGCTTAAGAAAATGTGTGCAGAGCTTTTTCTGAAGTTCTGTCTGTTCCATCTGCTTCTTGTTGGGATGAGTTGACTCTCTACAGAACCTCTACTGTAGGCCTGCTAATAATTAGCATTTTGTAGTTGTTTAAAAGGTACAGTCTTGAAGAGAAGCTGTTAAGGCACTCGGGCTGTGAATTGTTGTTGGAAAGAGGGACATTGGCTTTGTGAGAGTTCATGAGCTGTTCACCATACAGCTGCTTTCTTCTAACCTAGTGGGAGTGGAGCTTGAAGCTAATTACTGAGTTGTAATTTCCCAGCAGATTACTGCCTGAATGTGTACTTGATACTTCTTTAAATTTTTCCCTAAGTGATGCTTTTCCTTTCTCTGCTTTTTTTTCAAATAATTTCTCTAATATCAGCCGTTTTGGCCAATGGGAACTGGAATAGCCAGGGGATTTTTGGCTGCAATGGACTCTGCTTGGATGGTACGAAGTTGGTCGCTTGGAGCCAGTCCTTTGGAAGTTCTTGCAGAGAGGTAATGGAGAAAGTGAATGCATTTACAGTTCTGAGTCCTTCAACATCTCATCATTCATTCCAGTTTCTTCTAGTACAAATATGTAGACAGAATGGGAGATACAGACTCTCACTGTTTTTAGAGAATGCTTGAAGGTATAATTCAATTGAAGAAAAAATATTTCAAAGGAGTCGATAAACTGAAGTATATGGAGGAGTAAGACATGTTGCTATTCTTGGTCCTAGTTTTAAAAGATTAGATGAGGAATCTTTTCTTTAGGTGCTTATTGACATTGCATTGACAAAGTGAGCCCAAGTTACTGTCACCATCCCTGCAGTAGCAAACCAGATGAAAATGTAGGTGCTTTTAAAGTACCAGATACGAAAGTTCTTGCCATCTCCTATTATCCTGTAAAAACTTTCTCTTATTTCCTTTTAAGGAAGCTGTGACCTGCTTTTTTTCATGTTGTCCTTGGTCACTTTGTTTCATATAAGCCAAACAGTATCTTGTCTCTTTTGAAGTATTGAGTTCTTGATGTTTTTATCAGCTTTGCCTGAGTGTTGTTTTGGTGACTCAAGGTGCTCGCTTGGAGATCAGAACTCAGGTAATTAGAAGATGGAGTAAGTAAAACCAACAGTTAGTAGATCCAATTTTAAACTTCAGCTACTGCAGCTTCTGACTGTCAGGAACCATAGTATAATTTCTAAAATTGCACAATGGCACAATTCATACTTAAAATTCCATTTGTTTGAATTTAAAAAATCAGTGAGGAAAATAATGTTACTGTTGAAGCCAGACTTCCATCACCTTTCCATTTGCCACTTCAGACAACAGTAAGATCTTCTCTGAGCTTTCTCTTCTGCATACTGAACCAACTCAGTTCTCTTGGCCTCTCCTCACAGCAAGTGCTCCAGGCCCCTCTTCCTGAGCCCCTCCTGTGTCTCAGTGTCTTTATTGTACTGGGCAGCCCTTTCACTTATGCTTAATGTACTGTTCTCTTCCCTCCTTTGGAATTCTGAAGTTGTATTGAAGTGCAGATTTTAATATGCTTATGCTGACTCTTAGCTATGCAGTGTCTGAAGTGGTTAGATTTCTGATTTCAATGTTTATCTCTCCAGAGTTTACTTAGCCATAGTAGTAGTGATACATCTCTTTTAAAAAAAACAAAACAGAACAAAACCTCAAACCAGCCAAAACAAACAAAAAACCTCAAACCACCACAAAGCCTAAACCAAACAAACGAACCAAAACAAAACCCCAAACTTTTTTTTCATGTTATTTTCCCAAGGGAAAGCATTTATAGGCTGCTGCCTCAGACCACCCCAGAGAACGTGAGTAAAAACTTCAGCCATTACAGCATTGATCCTGCCACCCGATACCCCAATATCAACGTCAACTTCTTGCGGCCACAGCAGGTAGGTCACAAATGGTGCTTCTCAGTGCTTGTGATCTGCAGCGTCTTTCCTCAGGTGAAGCTATGTCAGTGTTTTGGGAACAGACAGTGATGTGTGTATAACATGGAAGCAGTGAAAGGCAGATACATCAGTCCAGAGTAGACTTTTGTACTTGAACAGATTCCTTTTTAGGAATTTTTGATTTTGGTAATTTTAGCCATGATACGATACAGGAAACCAATAAATTTATTTTTGTGTGTGTGCATGTGCATTTTCTTTGTAATAATCCAGTCCAGCAGTCTGTCATTGCAATTTGATATCCACGGAGCAGCAGCAGTCAGCTGGACTGTTCAGCGCTGATGAGCTGATCCTTGCTGTTGTGAGGCTCTTGGGGTGGGATTTCTGCTACCTACATGTACTTGTCTTCTTTTTTGTGCCTTTGATGTCTCCTTATTGTCCTCTGTTATTTCTGTATGTATCTGGGGTGCATGGCATGCTGATCATCTTAAATGTTTTTGTGTGACATTTTAGGTACGCCACTTGTATAATACAGGAGACTTGAGAGACATTCACCTGGAGATAGAGAACTTCGTGAACTCCAGGACACCAAAGCTGACTCGAAATGGTAGGCCTGGCTGCTGCCCTGTTCATTTTGGTATTCTGGAGCTGGGTCAGTGCAGGAGCTAGAGAACAGCAGGGCTCTAGGGTATTATTTAACCAGTCTCTGCATTTAGAAAATGTGTCTAATAATTGTTTTGTCAACAGTTTGAACTTACAATTTTTCAAGTTTCCATTAGCATGGGAATTTATTTTTGTTTGCCTGTTTTCCTTTGCCTTATAATGCTGTTAACTTTCTAAGCATATTTGCTTGTACAGGCAGTTCTTTTCACCTCCTTTATCTATAAAAATGTCCTTGCTTAAAGTGCAGAAGCCTGGACTGAGTTCACTCTAACAATAGACTCAATTCTTACAAACATAGCAGAAAGTATTGCTTGTGCAGTCTTGCATGTTCCTGCTTTCCTTTTCTTAATCTCATCTCTCAACCAAATGAAACCTCACTTTGCTTGCATTATTCTGAGAGCTAGATGCCTTGTGATAAGCATTTCAGTATCTGTCTACTTGTCCTACCCTGAGGGGTATGTCAGTCTTTTCCTTTTGCATGCCTTGTCTTGGCTGCCCACATAGTGTTTTGGGATTCTCAGGGTGGCTTTTTGCTGCTAAGCCTCCCTTTCACTGCTGAATAGCTGTGTAGTCTCTGCTCTTTGCCCTGCAGCCACGTCCATTTAGGCTGTAATCTCATCAGATCTTCTGGTAAGACAAGGTCAGAACAGGTCAGTGCTTTCAAAGGAAAGTTTTCAAGGGAAAAGAAGAAGTTACAGAAGTACATTTGTAGTTCTTCCTCTAGAAATGGTATATCTGAGCTTTAGAGAGCATTGCTACTGAATGTCCTTTTGATCGTATTTAACAAGCCTTTGCAACTGTTTTATATTTCCTGGGGCTCTTTTACGATGGCTGGGGTGAAAAGTCTGGCAGGTTACAACTTAGATAATTACTTTTCAGCAAATTAAAAATACTTTCTTGGATTTAAAATGGGTATGATAGTATATTTAAAAGAAAATAAAAATCCTGTCTTCCATTATCCATTGTAGTAGAAGTTTGTTTTTTGCATGAAGGTTTTGTTTGTTGGTTTATGGGGTTTGTGTTGTATTTAGAATTTGAGCTGTTGTGCATTTGTACTTTAAAATGTGCTAATTTTTTTACAGAGTCTGTAGCTCGCTCTAGTAAATTGCTCAGTTGGTGCCAGAGGCAGACTGATGGATATGCTGGTGTTAATGTGACAGATCTCACAATGTCATGGAAAAGTGGCTTAGCTTTGTGTGCCATTATCCACAGATACCGTCCAGACTTAATGTGAGTAACTGGCTGCCTCAAATAACTGGGAAGGGCAGGAAATGAGTGGTATTTGGAGATAATAATATGGAGTTTGAGGCAATGCATTTGTGACTTATGAAGAAATGGATTCAAATGAATTCGATTAAGCTTGATAGAAACCAATGTCCAGTGATTCACTAGCGGAGTGGAAGGTCATGATAGCTTGATGAATTTGGAAATAAATGTGTTGTCGTTTTCCCTTCTGGATGAATTGGCAGAATTAACCTTCAAATTGGTACTGAGAGGAAAGCATTATTGACTGACAGATTTTATGTGTGCAGAGAGTAAGGAACAGTTCATAGCTTCAGTTAAGTCTCTCCTGAACAAGTGTCTGCATGGGCCTTTATAAATTTCCTGTTGAACAAAGCAACTCTTTTTAAAGCCTTTCAGGCTGCTCTTTTTAGAAGTAGTGACCCACAGCCTAAATAGAGACGTTGTTACTGTTTGCATGCTGACTTGTTGGTTGGATGAATGGCAGAGGTGTCCTCTTCAGTGATAAACTGGGTAAAACAGTGCCCGGATTCTAGAATGGGAAAACACTGGCTGGAAGAAGTGACAGTACCAAAGACTCTGGTACTTTAATCTGAAATGTCTCCAACTTCCCAAAGGGACATCAGAAAAAGTAAATTCTGGAGCTGTACTTGTAGACATAATCCACTGTAAAACATACTGAGAAATTGTGGAGTTATTCCAGTCTATATGCACTGAAGTACTTCTACATTGGTATACTGGAGTTAACCTGAGCTACACTGCTTAATAGCTCTATAACTTGTGGAGAGTTCAAACAGCTTTTTAAACAGTTAATGTAACTCTCTACAAGCTATAGCTTTTTATATAGTTACACAAGTTTTGGAAAAATCCAGCAGGACAAAAATATGGATCAGTCAAGAAAAAAGGGGACAGAAAGTGAAGATTTAATTTAGTTGCAAGCACACAGATGATTTTATGTAGGGGGAAACGTACAGTCTTACAGCAAAGAGGAAGTGAAGATGTATTTCAAAGGGTAATACTTTTTAAGAAGTGAAATCTAGGTTTGTAGGAGGAGCAAACAAATTTCAAAAGAATATGTTTGAGCCAAAGTTCACTGTAATTAAGTAGCATCCACTTTGCCATGTTGGTGGCAAATAAATTGAGGTTTCGAGTGGAAAAAAAAAATAGAGATGGATGCCTGAGTTCTTTCAGAAGACTGGTTTCTACTTGATTCAATGCAAGGCCTCTTTGTGCCCTTTGCAGAGACTTTGATTCTTTGGATGAGCACGATGTGGAGAAGAATAACCAACTGGCCTTTGACATCGCTGAGAAAGAGTTTGGAATATCTCCCATTATGACTGGAAAGGAAATGGCATCTGTTGGAGAGCCAGATAAGCTGTCGATGGTGATGTACCTCACACAGTTCTATGAGATGTTCAAAGACACCATCCCCTCTAGTGGTAAGCAGTTTGGGGCACTTCTGTCAGATTTAAAGGCTGCTCCAGGGTGAATGTGTGTGCTTCAGTTACCTTCAGGCTGCTTGTGCTGAGCACAGAGTAGTCACTCACTGTAGCTTTACCTTACAAAAAGTTGACTTGTTACTGATGCTGATAAAGACCACGTTAGCAGCAGCAGGAGCAAAATAAAGTTAATATACAATAATGTCCTCAAAAGTTCTAAACTCACTTCAGCACTACTAGATAAGTTTTCTGCTTTCCTACTGTTGTTAGGGGTTTGTTTGTCTTAGCTAATGGTAGGTGCCTTGCTAATAGTTGTTGAATAGGTAATTTCAAAACACCAGCTGAGTTTTATACATATTTATCATCTGTGAATGGTGAGAGTAACTTCAGGCCAATGAGGAACAGAACAGCTTTGATTAGGACTGGAAGATGTAATTACCTAACCCAAATCAATATGGCCAGCCTTTAAAATTGATGGTGTTACAGCTCTTTATTACTGATGGTCTTAAGTCTCATGTATACCTCTGGTGAGGGGAAAAAATTGGTTTTAATAGCCTTTTAAAAATCTCGTATGTATCAGGTATTATTTCTAAAACTCTGGACTCTTTTTAGGAATAATGATAATCATGCTCTTTAATCATGCTCTTTAAATATAAAAGTAACACAGTATCTCTTATGGGTGGTTATAAACCCTGAGAGAACTGCTTTGGGCAAAATGAAAAAGCAGAATAGCTGAGAAAGGTATTAATTCTAGACATCAGTAATTTTGTACAGAGAATTTAAGAAAAAGACTGCTATGTTAAAAAGAATCAATGAGTCCTTCAGTTGTGTATTTAATAACAGCACCACAGAAAAAACTTCATGGAATTCCCTTGTTCTGCCCGTTTTCACTAACAGACAGCCTGGACCTGAATGCAGAAGAAAAGGCTGCCCTGATTGCCAGTACCAAGTCTCCCATCTCCTTCCTCAGCAAACTGGGCCAAAGCATCTCTCGGAAGCGCACTCCCAAGGTAACCAGGCACAGTCCTGGGGACACTTGTGTCTGGCAGGCTGCTGTCCAAGCAGTGGTACTAAAAATGCAGGTGTTAGTGTGTGTTTGCAGGGATCACGTGTTCACCAGCTCCTGGTATGGGACAATACATGACATTTATAACTGCAGAATTGCATCTGTAGTATGTACTCACAGTGGTGCCTTTCAGTCTTAAAATCTTAGCCTTGTGGTAGTATTTTGGCATATATTTCCTCTTGGAACATAGTTACTTGCTCAGTTTTCAATGATTTGAAAGTGTTGAAGAATTGTGCAGTTGAAGGTAAGAATTCCCTAAGGAGTATCTAGGAAAAAATCCCTTTTCTTAAACAAATAGAGAATGAGCACAGTGAATTAAATAAGCTTTGCAACTAAACTGATTAAGTGCACTGATGACAGTTATCTCAGCCCAAAAAGGTATGAGAGTTATTTTTTTTTCTTTCCCCTACTCCTTCTGTTTTCAGGACAAAAAAGAAAAGGAACTGGATGGTGCAGGAAAGAGGAGAAAAACCAGCCAATCTGAGGATGTAAGTATTAAAGTGAGAGCTGTCAGGGAGTAAAATAAATGGTGCGTACCTTGTTCCCACTTCAGTTCTTTCATTTTTTTATATCCAGGCAGGGTTTATGTAGGATTTTTTAGATAAAATTTAATTCTTCTTCAGAGGTTACACTTTCATGGTATCTTTAGAGCAAATGTTTTACTGATGCTTATGAAAGAACACTACATAACAAATGAAATGTTGCAGTTCCCTGATGTTCTGTTTTTATTGCGAATTACTATGGTTTGATGAGGACATCAACACTCATAACTTTTTAGTGAAGTCATGCAGTATTGTCAGAAATTTGATGCATATTTGAATTTTAGCCTTGGTTTGTGCAAAAAGCACCCACTTCCAGTATGCCTCATAAGGCAGTCTTTCAAATTCAGTGTTTGTAGCCAAATGGGTACAGGTGAATTAAAATTCATGCTTTGAGTTTGTTGGTTGCAGGTGGGCCTTTGGTGTATGTCAGGGCCTTCACAGGGGTGTTTCAGCTGAGGTCTTTTTGGTAGGTAAGTGTATCAAATAAGGTTGAAAAGATAAGTAAAGTTTAACAGAACATTTGCTGACTTGCCAAAGGAAATTAAAATCTGAGCTTTCAAGTGAGGCTGAGAGATTTGTTATCTATAGTGTAAAGGGGTGGAAAGGAAAAGGTGATCTGGTTGTGTCTTGTTAAATTTTGATGTCACTGATTGTTAGGAGGACCTCCCACGAAGCTACAGAGAAGAAAGGCCCACACTGGTGAGTGCCCTGACAGAGAGGAGAATTGATGCTGCCATTGGGAATCAGAACAAAGTCAAGTCCATGGCAACCCAGCTACTGGCCAAGTTTGAAGAGAATGCACCAGTGCCGTCCTCAAACTTACGAAGACAGGTAGGAGATGAATAATAAACACCTTTGTTTTGGAATTGTAGAGGAAAACCACAAATAAAAGCATGCATTCCTTAAGACTGGATGCTGGTGTTGCTTTTCTACTTCAAAGGCTCTCCTAGAGAAGAGCAAAGTTTACCCAAAGCTTAAAATTTACAAGTACGGGGTGGAGAAGAACTTCCTAAAAAAACTGTTATTTCTCTGTTATTGCCCTTATTATGTAATTTTTCACAAACATATTACCAGCAATTTAGTTTCTTTTATAACTACTGTTGCTCTTTAAAAGCTTTCCAGGAATGTTCTGCTTATACTGTTTAAGAACAATAATTTAATTTCTGATTTGAACATTTTCATATCAGGTTACATCTGTTTGTTCTTGTGAGCTGTGATTAAGCTTTATATGTGTATGTATGTGCAGCAGATAAATGCCTGGGAGTTTCTTGGCAATCAGGATGTTTGTGTCATTCCAAGTGAGGCTTGTTTGTTATCCAGGATGGTATCTGAACAGCTGCAACTGCAGAGTAGTTGTCTTTGAAGTTAGATTGAGTCCCTTGGAGCTACTGCTGGCAGTGCAGTGTCAGCAGGATGAGGCTCAGTGTGGTTTAAGTGCCAGTGTCCTTGCTCTGCTGCATAAGTCCATCTCCACAGCTCGTGCCAAGCTCTGTGCTGCCATGGCCACATCGTGAGTGGGACCTGACCTGGCTACTTGAAAGCCAAGTCATGTTTGTCTATGCTACACTACACACCAGCATTAGTAATGTAACATGATCACAGTGGTGATGCCTATACCACCTTTTACCAATCAAATGTTTCTTCAGCTGCTACACATTGGCTGGAATACGCAGCCAATGATTTGAAGAAACAATGAAATTAAAGGAAAGGTCCAAAAATATGTGAAGTTCCCCATTTTTGGATGTTTTTTTCCTTTTTATATTTTACTTGCTAAATGAATTCCCCCTACCCTATTTTTTTTTCTTAAATGTTTGTCTGTCTTACTCTGTATTCCATTCCTATGGCTTTCTTTGAGTTTCCTTCACTATTTTATCTTCCCACTTTCCCTACAACCTGCATGCAGCAACCTGTCCTGCCTTATCAAGAGCGTGTTCACAGCCAGCCATCCAGCAGACGAGAGCAGGGCCGGCTTGCTCCCATACCCCAGTGGAAACAGGTAAAGAAACTCTTTCTGACTACAATGCATTGCCTGCACCCAGCACCAGCTATCACTGTCGTGTTTTTAAGCCAGTCCTTTTCCAGCACCTAGTCTGAGTACATTATTTTAAATAACTTGCAGTGAATAAAGTCAACATCTCCCTTTGGTAATGATGCATGGTTGAATGTTTCAAAAGTATTTAATCAAATTTGCCCTGCCCTCTTATGCTAGTTTCAACTCTACCAAGACTTTTGTGGATGTTGCAGCAGAAATTTTTGCTATAGAATTTCTAGATTCTTCTGTTAGAAAGAAATAAAGGAAACATGTAAACAATTATGGAAACTCATGAGGTAAAAGATGTCATACTGTCTATGACATTAAAGCTCTTCCTTGGTATAAACAGTAAAATTGGTTATCAGTTTTGCTGTTCCTATGTGAAATCTTAGATGTTCTGTAGTTGCAGGAGATTTTACTGTGGTTTCCCTTTCTTTAATGACACTCTCTTTAATGCAGCTTTCCTTGCCAACCTCTCAGACTTGTTGCATTGCTGATTCCTGTGTTACTGTGAATTCAGTAAATTTTAGGTTTTTTTCACAGAGGGGTTCAGAATAGGGACCAACAGCAGAAAAATCAGCAGGTATCAAATTTTATTTTCTCCCCTGTGTTTTGGCCCATTGTCATTGCTGCTGTCTTTCAGCCATGCACTTTTCCAAAGCTAAGGCTTCTGGCAGACAATCTTTTCAGGCATTTAGGGATACTTATCTCCTTCCACTGTTTCCCTGTGCAAATGGCCGCCTCGTGTTTCTGAGGGTGCTCAGAGGTATTTTGCTGACAGCCATAATTTGGAGAAACATCTGCTTCTTTCTGGCTGTAGTTTAATCAGAGCATACTTCAGAGTCAAGAGGACGATGACACTGGTTTGGAAATGCACTGTTCTTGATGAATATGGATTCATGGTGATCTTCATGTCTGAGGCATTCAGCACAATTAATGCTGCATGTCATGACTGGTGCCATGATCTGGAAGATTTCTCTTCAAGGAAGAAGACCTAAGCCCAGGGGAGTTGTTGTCAGTAGGACTGTCAGGATGCTTTGGTTCCCTCAGTGTTTGTTGTTCTACTTTTTGTTTCATCAAAATCTTCTTTATAGGCTAATGAGCACTTTGAGATGGATTCACATCATTCATGATTAAGGCAAATTTTATTCCTCAAGAATACTCAGCAAGGGGGGAAAAAGAAACCTGATGCAAAAAAGCTGTACAATATTGAGTGAGTTGATGAGCGCTGCTTATAGTACCTCCTGGAAAAAGGAAAACTGGATTGCACTGCTGTCTCTCTCTGTTCAAACAAATGAAGTTTTGTGTTTTAGCACTTGGAAAATACCATATTCCTGCACCCTTGAGATTTATATTTGAACTTGTTACCGAAACTTTATGAAGGCTTTATAATTAAGCATTTATAGTGAAACACAAAAGTTCTTATTGTCATCCTTTTGTCATTGATAGAAAAAAGGATAAATTTTTATTTCCTGCTTTTATTAAGAGGATTGTTCTCCTCACCAGAGAGCAGTTTGTTGTTTTTGTTTGTTCTTGTTTGTACTTGCACTACACAACTTAAAAAAAATTTTTAAAAGGGAAGAGAAAATCCTTCTGCTCTCCCTTGACTTCAATAGCATCTCTGTATAGGAAGCAATTTAGGGCATATCTTTGAAAAATCTTTCTGTAACAGTTTTACTTTCAGAGGATTTAAATTATCTTATTCAACCCTGGCAGTGATTGCCTTATGTGGATGATTTCCCTCTCAAGATTACACATGGAGATGATCTTCCCTTGATTGACTTTACTGTGTCAGCAGAAGATGATTGATCCCTGGGTCCAGATTTCTTGCAGGATTTGCAGTGCTTTTGTAATGAAACAGTATAAAACCGGGTCTCACGGATGCAAAATCTGCAGGGTACTGTAGGCTCAAAACCCCAGTTGATAGGGTCCCTGTTCCAAAGGTTCCTTGCAGTTGGCCTGGGGAAGGGAAGAACATGGGTTGCCTTCATTCAAAAGCCATGGACCTGCGCAGAGTCATTTGTTCTTGACTGAACAGAGACCAGCTGAGACCACTGAGCCAAGCAGCCAGCTTTGCCAAGCCTGGACAGAAACCCCTCCCGCAGAAGTTGTTGCTGAAGCAGTACCTTGGCCTGGCTGCTGAGATTTCTGGTTCTGGCAGAACCTGAAAGCTGTGAGACTGCACCTTTTGATGGTACTGGACTGGCCTTCTGTGGTGACATTGGGCGCTGTGGCTTTATAGCTCATCCCTGGGTGCCAGACTGCCTCCAGGGAGGTGCTGCTGAGTACCAGTACCTGTCACTGCACATGCTGTAAAGGATTAGTATTGCTTCTGACAAGTTCTTTGGGGAGGATGTATGTTTGCTAAAAGAGCTGTTCATGAAGCTTTTGGGAAGGTTTCTCTTTTGGCACAGGTGTTGAAGTTCATGAGCAGAAACTTCTGCTACTGACTGAATATATCACATAGCAAATACCTTCTAATGGAGAGTGCTTTGAAGAGGAGCAGAGTAGCTCCTGAGGGGACAAAGAGTTGATGTGTTACTGAGAGAAACCACAGGTTGCCTAATGTTCTTACTAGCTGGCAAAATGAAGCTGAGATCCTCTCTTTGGGAGAAGGGCAGTTATTGACAGGTTTGGTTCTTCCTGTCTTTTGGAAACTGCATAGAAGAGGAAAGTATACTGAAAAAGCATCAGAGTGTTTGCAAGGAAGAGAGTTGCAAAGGAAATGCTCTGGGTTGGACCCACAGTGTTGATGGGAAATTTGCATATTGCCTGCTAGTGCCTGTCAGATGGAATTCCTTAGCTGTACTTGCTTATCAGTTTAAATCTGGAATCTCACTATTGACCTTGACTTAATTAAGAGGTATGAGGTGAGCAGTGAGCTTGTAAGGCAGGATTCCTCTGTGTGTTGTATAGGTGGGGTAAGGGTGGCTTACTAAGCCAGAATTCCTAGAAAGAGTGAAATCCTGGCAGAATCTATTCGGAAGCAGTTTTTACTTTCACCACAAGACCTTTAATGCTGTCTTTCTTGCTCTTTGGAAGGTCTTGCCTTTTCAGGGGGGTTAAAAACCTCACCTATCTGCTCCTCACAGCGTTCACAGGATACAGTATGGCCTGCATCCCTTGTGAATTGGATTATAAAGTTGGATTTATTGAGTTACACTTTGAAGTTGTTGACCTGCGTTGCCAAAATTGGTTTTGTGTTCTTACATGCACCGCAGCAGCATCTACTAATGCACGAAGATATTGTGAAGTGAATGTGCACAGTGGAAATGTCTGTAATTTTTTTATATGATGGTATTACCACCTAAAAAGGCTGGATTGTGTTTCATGGTGTGGTGGTTGGTCTCCTCAAACCAATGCCTGCTTGTATAAGAACATCTTCCATCATGTGCTCTGTTGCTTTCTGAGCCACGCTGGCTGCTTTTGGGAAAGAGCATCTCATCTGGGATCATGAAGCCATTGAGAGCCATATGGTCTATCCAGAAGAGGATCTGACTGGGCATGGTGTGAGAGACAAGCCTTTGAAATGGAATTTTGCCCTGGATTTCCGGACTCTCAGCTTATAGCCTTCAGCAGTCTTCTGCTATAGTTCCAGAGGTCTCCTGTCAGCAGCAACTTGTGCGTGTAATACATAAGCTTAACTCATGTTTGATGTCTACAAAGGTAGCTGTAAGATGAAGATCCCATGTCTTTTGGTGCACATCTTTTCTGCCTTTGGAGATCTGCTGCTTATTCTTTTGAGATCATTCCCTGAAGTGTGATAAAGAGCAGTAGTACAAACTTTGCAATAATTTTGTTGGAACTGTGTTTTTTGAAGATAAGAGATGACCACAGACAGCAAGAGTTGAAACCTCAACAGGAGAGAACTTAAAACACCAATGATTTCTGCAAATACTGCTTTTTTACCTTAAATTTTTACTTAAATCTGTTGATTATTTTCTGCTTTCCTATAGTTACCCTTTTCTTTGCATGCTCAGAAATACATTCTACTGGAGGACTGACTGATCATGTTTCATGCATTCATACAATATTATATTCTGAGATCTGCCTTGCAGAAATAAGCAAGTTTGTGAAAATTTTGACATTTGAAATGCAAACTTGGCCTGGGCAGATGAAAATCCATGAGCAGCTCTATGGTTGAGAATGTTGCCATGCTTTCAGTTAGAAATTAGTGACTTCATAGCTAAGCCTTTGAAACAGCATATCAATGTTCCTCATCCACTGCAGTGCAAAGTCTTACGCTTTAGTTTAAGCTGCTTGTAACATCTGTTTGAGATAGAGGAGTGTATTATTTATTTGTTTTGTTGAAAAGGAAGAGAGCACCCAAACAGATGTTAGTGCCAGCTCATCTGCAAGGGCAGTAATAAACATCTGTAATATCCCTATACCACATGCAGTTTTTTTGAGACTTACCTAACAGTGGCTTTGGGTACACAGCATTTTGTTTTTTCCCCAGTGCAACCATTTCCAGATATGCTCTGGTGAGAACTTAAAAGGAAAAATCAGGCAGAGGACACATTAATAAGCAAGAAATGGTGGAGAAAAGACTGCATAGTAAGGAGGTACAGCACTAGAAGGACATGTTTTCTGGTGTGTTGAATTGAGGACATGTAAGTGCGCTGTGTAATATGCAGACTATTAGATACAGCTACATTTATCTATAAACCAGCTGGATTTCTGTTCTAGTAGAATATAGTACATTTTAGCTTGCCTGAGATGGTGTAATGTCTGTAAGTTGAAGAGGAGGGATCTGAAGCTGGGAGCAGAACACTGTGAATTGTATTACTAATGAGCTGCAAGCAAGAGTAATTAGGTCAATGGGATGGATATTTTTAAGCATTGCAAGGCACAGCAATAAGTAATTTTTCATGAAGCAAGGAGAGCAGTATGGGGAGTTCCAAGTTTTGCCTTTAACTGATTGTAAGACCTTGACTCAGAAGCTGTTGGTGTAATTGCTGAGTGATACAAGTCTGTGTTTGCTGCCTGTCAAATGTGATCATGTGGCTCTGGATAAGACCTTGGGTCTCTCAGCTTCAGATACACTGTGGCTTTAGTTCATTTGAGAAAGGTGTGAGCCGAGGATCATGGTCTCAGTTCATGCATTCTGGCCTGTCTCACCAAACCACTGGTAATGTTACCTCTTTTCTACTGTTATTATGATTTTTTTTTTCTTTTTCTGTTTTAAAAAAAGATGAGGCATAAGGAACGTTGTCGGACCTGCCCCAAAAAAGTGATCATGCTCTCTTCTTCCACTCCATCTTCCTCTCCACCGTATCCCAGGCAGCAGGTGATTCCCTCTGCATGCTCTGTCCCTTTCTCTTCATTGCTGCTTGTACAAGTGACTGGATCAGTTACCAAATAGCTTATTTACAAATACATTTCCAATTTTCTTTCAGATGCTGATAGGGCTTTCTCAACCTGTTAGGTTAGGAAGATAGGGCAGCACTAACTCACTGGAAGCATGAAGAGTCTCCACTGGAGACTCTGAGATTTTGCTGTAGGCAAATTTTTAATTGCAGTAGGCTTTTTCAGTTTTGAGATGCAGCAAAGTAGAAATGAAATGTTTGGAGTAATGCAGGGAAAGAAAATTAAACTTTGTTCCATCTCCACTCTCTGTTTAAATAGGTGTGACTGAAAATTTGCCCTCGTATCCATGTAACTTTTTAGGATTGCTTCTATGAAGTGTTTTTTGAGTATTGTAGTGGCTTGCACATGTCCACTGTTTCTCTTGCACATGTCCTTCTGTTTCTCCCACACCAGGCTCTTGTCTCACAAGCGTTTGTGTTGAGTCTGTCTGACTTTGAACCTGGAGCAGTGAGAGCTGTTCTGAGCACAGTGTGTAAATGTGCATCCAGATGTTTGTGCACATGTATCTGTTGTCCCAGTTAAATATTGCCTGAAACCCTTTAATATTTCTGTCTTCTTGTATATTGTCATTGTGTTTCTTTGAGTTGTATCCTTTTAAGTTGTTTCATTTTCCTACTTTCAAATCTACTTCTTGATCAATCCTGAACTAGAGGTCCTGAAAAGGCAGTTGCAGTTCCATAGAGCTGTCATGACATCGTGTAAGGATTGTACAAATGAATTTCCCCAGAGGTGGAGCTCTTTGCTGAGCTCTTGTATACCTATAAACTCTGTAAAGGAGTATTACCTTTTAGCAGAGTAGACAAGTTTTATACTTTGGCAGAAAGTTGGACTTGCCTTATTGCTGTGACTTCTAGAATTGTAATTACACGTTGCAGTTTATCTGGTGTAATTATTGTCAGCCTCCAGGACACACATTCTTTGCTGCCTCTGTGGTGTCTGCAGGACAGATCAGGTCTGCCTAGTGATCCCATTCGAAACTGTCCCAACAAAAAAGGGGGTTGGTTTTCTGCCACACTCTGATCAGCATACTTCATTAGAAAGGTACACAGTGGACATCTAGGTAGAATGGGTGAGGAAAGCCCTTTTCATTAGCACAACCTGCATTTAAACTGCAGTGTAATGGTATCAGATGATGTGATAGCTAGGTGCCTTCCTCATGTCAAAATCCTTTGAAAATGTTGTTGGATACATTATATGAGAGAAGAAAGGTTTTTCCCCAAGCTTACAGGTAGAGGAACTAAGGCAGTTAAATGCTGAGTTTTACTTTCTAATCTATAGTGTGGGATTCATTTTCCATGTAGAGAAATTAGTTTTCACTCACTAAGGATCTGGTAGCTCTATATTTTCCTTCTGTCTCCTCTCCAAGTGTTTGTTTGACCTGTGTCTTTTTGGTTGCCTAGTTCAGTCGTGAAAGCCAGCTACTGCCAAGTGTATTTTGACCATTTTCTGTGTTGTGTCCTGTAGAAGTTTTCCTTCTTTTAACTCAGGAATTTTTACCCTCTGTGCTACAGAACTGATGTTGCACTCAGTTGAGTGATCTGCTTTTGGAGGCATTCTTTTTCCTTAGGAATGATTTTTGTTTCCCCAAACTTGTCTTGGCCGAGGCCTCATAGCAAGTCAGATGGATCTGTGTCCGTGTTACACTGATGTCTTTTAAAACCTATAATTCTTCTCTTCTAATGCATTTATTCTGCCACTTCTTTTAAATTTTCCATCTCCTTCCTTTGAACTAACATCACCATATGAGTTATACTGAGTGGCTTACTATCTTTATTGCACTAATTTGATTACGTTGTAGTACTATATTGTTGTTTATTGACCTAATATGAATATATACTTTTTAAAAAAATTCCCTACAGGAGCTGGCTTCTTATTGCCAGTTTTAGAATATTCTTAATAAACTATCCTGCTCTTATTATGGCTTCTTTTCTGCCTGCATCATAAGAAAAATCAGATACAGTGTGTTTTGATTAGGAAGTTTGGTCTGTGATTGTTTTTAAGCTCATCATTTGTTGCCTGCAGAGATTCAGGGAACCTGGTGGCAGCTGTCCCGGGAAGCAGAGTCCCAGACAGGAAAGGGTAAAGAGCATGAACAAATGGCATGGATGCTGATGACACAAAGCTGTGGTGGGTGTGTGCAATCCAGAGGGCAAATATAGGGGGTGGTGATCACACTTATCCTAATGCTGCTGTTAACACGCTGGAACTGCTGAGAGTCAGTCAGGAGTGATTCTTCCTGTGTGATATCCACATAAATGCATAACAAGCCTTCATCAGCAGTTTGCTATATGCTTTTATTTTGCCCTAGGTCTAGCACTTGAGCTCTTGTCATTCTTCTTTTTCTCTTACACCTCTTTAGTGAAGTATGCTGTGGCTGTGGCAGAACAAGAAGAGTTATGTTTTGTGCTAATTCATGCGAACATGGTTGCATTGTGTTCACTGCTTGCTTTCTGGATGGTTGAGCAACTGGCATTCCATCTTGCCTCCTACAGGCCAAAGTAAAAGGAAAAATGATGAGGCATTATTTAGTATAGAGACTTTGAAGCCTTCTTAACAACGAAATATTCAACAGTCTGTCTGAATGGTTCAGTATTATACAGAAGCATGGGAAAAGAAAAGATAGGCACTCAAAAGGACTGGTTGATTTGAATTCATATTGACAAATTAATTGACATTCCAGTGCAGGCTTTGAATGAATTAAGTCATAAATGGGAGGCAGCAATAAAACTGTTGCAACTTCCAGAATGTGTTCTAACAAAAGCCTCTTGTGGGCCGAATGTTTTCTGACAGGCAGTAGAAAATGGATACGTGTGTCTGCAATGACACAGAAGCCCACAGCTTTATAATAGGCCCCAGTTTTAGTGAAAATGATCCAGTAGGAAGGAGTAGGTGGAACGGAAAGCAGCTTGAAAGTAGAGAATATTATTAATGCATCTGAATGGGAAAAGTGTTTCTTGTAAACTGGATGTGAACCCAGTTTTCTGTTCTGCATTGGAGGACAATTAGCAATACAGAGCAGCACCCTGGCATTCTTGACAGATCAAACCTCAAATTTCTTGATGCACGTGTTTGTAGTTCCTGGTCCATTTACTTCTGTACTCCACAAACAAATTAGCTGAAGACTCTGTGATACTACAGTGATATTCCTGTACAGCAGGCCACCTGCCAGGTCTTTTTTCATGTCACCAAATGCACCACACTACAGTTTAGGAGCATTGATATGAAAGACCAGAATAGCAGAGGTGTCAAATATTGTGCCTGGGGTGTATTGACATGGTAGTGCAATAAGAACAAGTAGGACAGTGAAGTTGCATAAGTAAAACTGGCAGCTTCTGTGAGTGTTTGATTTTGCTGTTCTTTGCTTTATTTAGACAGGCTCATTAAACGTGCTCTCTTTGGCATGTAGAGTATTTACTTCACATATACCACCATCTTTAAAAAATTAATTCTTTCTCTGTGAGACCTGAAGTATATTACCCTAAAATGTGTTTCTGTACACAAAATCTAAGAAACAAAGAAGTACAGGTTTAGATATTTAAATGAAACCCTTGAGAACGGAGAACCATGAGGAACTAAACTGACAAATAAGGCTCTTTGTGCATGATAAAGCCACATTTTAAAATTTTTTTTTGATGGTAATGCCAGAGAGAGAGGCTGTGTGCTTGTTTGATTTTGGCTGCAGGTGTCCTAGGGAGAATTGTGAATAACAATTAATTCAACTGTTTTTTCTTGCCCTCCAGGGTCAAAATGTAGCACTTCATTAGGACAGTAGATACTGGGGAAAGAAACCCCAGTCTTCACATGAGAGCTTCTGTTACTGTTGTGCATGTGGATGTCCTACCTTTTGGCTGGCATTTTGGTGTCTCTTCCTTTTTGTGCTGGTTTGTTTACTTCCTGCCTCATTCCTCGTCTCGCAGAGATCTCCTCGTTTATTTTCTCATGACCAAGTGCCCATGAATGTAGAGCAAAGGGCATGTCAGCTGGCTGCCCTCCTGGAGTCCAGACGTGCACTGAGGCATCAGGTGACTACAGCCCTGCCTATCTGGTGTCCTGCAGCAGTGGGATTCTGGGTACAGGTGAAATCTGGGGTCAGAGAGAGAAAAAAATCACCAAAAGATGATGACCACTGCTCTACAGTCGTGTGGTTAAAACAGCTGTCAAGACTATGTTGTGTAGTGTCTGTAATTGACTTGCCAGTTCTTAGCTGTCTCCTTGTTTGGTGAGTGACCCTTTCTGTTCCTCAAAACAAAATACAAACAATGAAGGAAAAAGCAGCCTCTTGACTTCTCAGAGTAAATGCTGAAAACCAGCTGGGCTCTAGATCAAGTCATCTCACAGTGGTCATTTAGCAGTCAGTTGCTCACAAATTTTACTTGCCTCTAGAAGCAAGAATATTCACATTTTCCAAGCATAATTCCTGGCTCTCTAGTACTACTCTTGTGTCCATACTTCCTGTGGAATTGTTTCCAATGGCAGAGCTGGCAGTTTGTTCAGATTGTCTTTGATTCCGGTGTACACTTTTGGTTTGGTTTGGTTTTGTGCTTAATTTTCTCTCCAGTGTGTTGTCTTTGGGATATGGGAGCATGCCAGTTTGAACTGTGGTTTCTTTGGTTGCTCGCCCCTATCTCTGTTTTCAGTTATCTTCAGCAGTGCTTGGCAAACTGCAGAGTGCTTTTTGGAAAGCACCATCTACAGAAGTGATTCTTTTCATAACTTACTGTTTTGAGTTAACCATCCCAAATCAAGCTGTCTTCTTGAGCTGGAGCATGAACAGTCCCAGAACTTTTGCTGGTGGGCATAACTTTTGCAAGCACTACTAAAAAGAATTTTGTGACATCTAGGTCACTTCCCATTGCTGGGGTTTTTTAGGATGCTATCTTTTTCTGATGGTTAAAATCACAGAAGCTGTTCTCCAAGAAGGAACAGCTAACCTTTGGCTAGATTTGAAATTTTGGGGACAAGCTATGAAGGCCTGGGTAAGAAGACTACTTTAAACATAGTGGCACGTCTTTGTTAATGGGTGCCATGACTTTTAATAGCTCGAGCATGGTCCTTAATGCTTGTGTGTATTTCCTTATTCACTTGAAACAATGATACAGAAATGAAGGTCTAGACCAAAACATGTTGCTTCTACCTTTTGTGGTGCTCTCTGGCAATATTAAGCTCTTTCTGAGGGTGTAAAAGATTACAGCATTTTGATGCAAATATAGAATTTACTTTTGAAATAGTCTAATTTCTGTATTGTGCAGAATTGAAAAGGAGGAGAGACTGAGAACAAAAAGTAAAGCATAAAGTGGGTAGGGCAGAGAGGAAAAAGAGGAAACAGATGTTGGAACAGTGCAAGCAATGATGGATTATGATGTGGGATTTAAGGGAAGAAAACAAGAAATATAGTAAGAGAGAGAAGTCTTAGCAACCTAAGACATTTTCAGAGAAGAAACTTGATTAAATGTTGATGTACAGAAAATTTTTGTATGAACAATTATATTTCCATAAATTGGGTAAATTGTGAAAGCCAAGCTCTTTTGCATTTTGCTCAGTAAATTTAATCTTGAGGTTAGCCTATTCCAGGGGGCTAGAAGTAGCTGTTTTCATGGGTTGTGCAGTTACATGACATTTAGTTTTCCATTTTATAACTAAAACCATAATTTATTTTTCAAAGAAAGCCAGTTATTTGTAATATGCATATTTTTTTCTTAACAGACTATAATCTTTAGGAATGCACAATTTCTGCCAGTGCTGTTTGTCTGATACTTCCAAGTTTTGTTTTTTCCTATTTATATGAAGTATTTCCTGGGAGATGGGCATAATCATCCATAGAGGTAATGACAAGGGGGTATTAGATGACCAAATTTTGGGTCCTCCTGCGAGGAACCAGTTTCAGAAGGATGCAGGTTCTCAGTCTGTGATTAATTCTTTGTCCTTTGATGATCAAGATCAGAAGATTATTTTACATTGATTCATTCTTTTTTGGATCGGTGTTTCTAATCTGCTTAGAGTAAATTTTAGGTTGGAAATTTGCTGTTAATCACTGGAAATACATACAAGCTAACTTCTTTCTCTTCTATCCCCCAGGAGAGCAGACTTTTGGTTTATACAGTTAAAATGTAGAAGAGGTCTCACACGGCCTGAAAGATGATCCTAGTGCCTTGGGCCAGTAATAGAGAACAATGGGAGATACAGAAGGAGCAGAGGAAATTGATTTGGGGTCTTTGCCAGTGGCTGAGTTTGTTGGGTTACAGGAGGTTGGACATCTGTGGAAGTAGGTAACTGCTTCCAAATGGTCCTGAATAACGTAAAACCTAATAAAGAGCAAATTAAGAATAACTACTCTGCCTCGCTAGGGAGAAAGTAAAGATACACTGGGTATTTTTCTCTAAGTTTTCCTGTAAGAGTCTTTAAAAAGTTGTTCTTGATGGTAGCCAGAAAGGCCTGGGTTGGGGGTTTCTTTTCATTTTCTCTCCTCTCTTGGAGGAGAACACATATGATTATGTTGATGTCTATTTTATGTTCTAGCCCGAGACGGAACCGTCTCGCCGATTCTTTGTTGACCAGTGGGAGCTCTCCCTTAGCCTCCGCTCTTCCAATCGCCCTTCCTCACCCTCATCCGACTCTCTCCGACAGGTAGCCCTTGCCTGAGCGTCCCAGCTGCACTCAGCTGCCTTTGCTTGCCAAGGACACGCCCCGGGCCACGGCCAGGCTGGCACTGCTTCACCTGCAGAACCTCTGTGTGTACTCGTGCTCAAGTGAGAAGCCAGAGGCAGCCCCCGTGCCTGGCACAGCTCGGTTGTTGGCAGCCAATAAAGCAGTTTGAAATGAAATGTTTTTAACACTCGGTGTCCATGAGAAGTTTGTGGTGCATCTCACACTCAAACCAGGGGTTTTGAGCACTGATGGTCCTTCTGGCTTTGCAGTGAAGCTTTCTGGCTTTGCTTGCTGCTTTTGTTGAAGGTTTGGGCCAAACAACAGAATGTGTGTGTGTGTATATGGTTACTGGACAGCGTGAAATAAAAAGTACTTTGGCTCTTTGGAAAATCACCGAGAATTTGAACTAGTTACTGTTTTCCTACATAAACAGCAGGAACTTGATTTGACCTAAGCTGGAGGCTGGGGCAAGTTCTTTTCCTCCTCTTGAAAATGTTGCAGAACATTGTATGTCTTGAAGACTTTTGACCATGGGAAGAAAGATAAAATGCTTCACTTAATATCCATAATTAGGCCAGATGTGATATATAGTCAAAAAGCAAAACAAATCAGAAACGCACAGCCCCGAATGAAAAATTCAGCAAGTAAATTTCTCACACCAAATAGTCCAAGGTACTGTGAGTTAATATTAACATATTCATTTTTTGAGCATGGAATTTCATATGTGCTGGCAGAAATTTAAACATCCTGAAGGATCTGCAGTTGAAGGTTTCAAAGCAAAACTTGATCGGGGAAACCTGGTTCAGCTATAAGGAAGATTTTCCCATGGAAGTGCTTGATCTCTCTTTTAAGAAAACTTTAAAAGCCTCAAAGGTCTCTAGTCGTTCAGAGGAAATGGAAAACTCTTGGCCAAATTATTATGATTGCCAGTTAAAAATCAATGCTGAAGAAAAGTTTAGAAGCGAGCAGCATCTTAAGTGTAATGTTTGACAAGATATGTGTCATTGAAAAGCAACTCTGCACATACGTATGTGCACACATGAAGCCTGGAAAACTCTGAAAGACAAATCATTTGTTATTTCTTGCATATAGAAATACTGCAAGTGCTCTGCCTCTTGGAACGGAATCAGTAGACAGGTAAATAAATTCTTGGTGGAAATAAACCCTCATTACTGCAGTGACAAAGAGCTTAAGGAATTAGGACTGTAGTTGACAGCAGCAGTAATCTCTGGCTGAGCACTCCTTTTTCATAATCTTTTTCCCCAAAGCAGTACCCATTCTGTGGTGAATTTCAGTTTTTGTGGTGCTTCCTGCTGTTCTCATGTCTGAACTTGTGAAGGTTTTAAACATTCCTAAAAGGCTAATAACCACATATTAAATTAGTTTTTAGTTGTGGGAAATAACTACTGTGCTTCAAGCAAGTTCTGCTATAAAGTAAAGGGGGTTTTAAGATACAGCTGTAGTCCTTTCCTTTTGTTATCCTTGGCATTTCACACTTGCTAGAAGCTGAGTGACTCTCTGATCCTGTATTAGCTAAGGCTCCAGCTAGAAACGTTCCTAATGCTGCTTAATCTGGAAAAGGGAAGTTGCTTGGCATGCTCTTTGCTGCTCTGAGTCAAATCCATGGCATTTGCAGTGTGATTGAGCTAACATGGATGTAACCACCTCATTTTCTTAACCATGTAATTGCTGCCAACGGTTGTGTTTCCTGTGAAAAACACTTCCTCCGCTCCTGCAGCAATGAACTTGGCTTGCAGACACTCACTTGGTACCATCTAAGGTAACAGCCAGCTTGCTTGGACTGCTGAAAATACTGGAGGGTATTTAGATATCCAGAGTTATGGAGTCAGTCTGTGCCCATGATGGAGAAAAGCCAAGTCATAAAGCCGTGTTCAGGGTTGAACAAATATACGTTCCAGATGTATGCAGGTATGGCTTTAATGCATTGGATGAGGCTCTTCCATCTTTTCCCATATAAACTTCTGTGTACTTTTAGCACTGGAAGAATTAATATTTTTGAATCACTGTGAGTTCTTTAGTTAAGGACTTCTCCCTGCGCTGTGAATGCTCTGTAAATTGATTCTGTCCAGGTGCAAAGCATACAAATAACACTTTTGTAATCAGCATGTTGCATAGACTGTGTAACATGTCTTCTAAAAGATCTTTGTTTCTGATGTCAATTTTACCTGAACCTAAAGTCTTAACCTATATTTAGCCTCATCTTTTAGAAGTGTCTATACTCAAGTTTCCAGGGGCAAAATACCCCACAGGTAAAAACAAGATCTGCTCCCTTCATCATCATAGTATTTCTAGGACACTTAAAAATGCAAAATGCAAGCCTTCCTGTCCGTTCCTACAGGTGATCCTGGACTGTACTGGTGATTTCTGATGACACTGGCTTTGTTATTACTACTTGTCACTTCATATTGTCCACTGTCTTGGCATGATTTGACCTCTCTGCACCTTTTCACCACCTAACCTATCATCATTCCAGTTATTGTTTTTAATTTGACTCTTTTTTTCTTTTCTCACATCACTCTTGTTTTATTCAACCCGTCTGGTAGAAGTATATAAAGATGTACACAGGCGGAGTGAGCTCATTGGCTGAGCAGATAGCCAATCAGCTTCAAAGGAAAGAGCAGCCCAAAACCCTTCTAGACAAGAAGGAACTGGTAAGACGATGTGCCGGCGATGACGCGTGTTTGTGATTAGATGTTGTGTAGATCTGAAGTTTTGTGAGTGTCCAGTTGTTACACCACTGATGGAATCTGTCGTAGCTTTGTGAGAGATTTTTGTTTCCCTTTCTCCATCCACCCTCACTCTCGTCCTCATTTTCTTTGCCAAATATTTTAATCTAATGCCAGCGTCCAAAGGTTGTGCATAATTGATTGAGAAGCTGTTCCTAACACTTCTGTACTGCTGCTTTCTGGAGGAGACACTGGTTTTGATAGTGTAGGTCTAAGAATTGCTGTTTGAGGATGTTGTAATAGTTTTGCCTTTCTTCATATACCTCCTTAAGACACTGGTTTCAAGGTCATCATTAGTAGTACTGGTGTCCACTCATCTACCCAGAAATCGTTTTACTCCTGATATATGTAGGCATGGCATCCTAGGACCCTTTTTCCTGGACAACAAGGTTAGTTTTTGGTGTCCTGGTTAAAACCGTGAGCTGTGTCCGAGAACTGCAGCAGCATCCAGGTGCTCCCGTATCCACCACGTAAATGAGAAGAAAACATGACCGTGTGACCTCGGTGAGGCTGGACATACACAAATTCAGCCATGCTTGTTTCTGTCCAGGGCTCGCTGAAGAAGGAGTTCCCCCAGAACCTGGGAGGCAGCGACGTGTGTTACTTCTGCCGCAAGCGGGTCTATGTGATGGAGAGGCTCAGTGCTGAGGGCAAGTTCTTCCACCGCAGCTGCTTCAAGTGCGAGTACTGCGCCACCACCCTGCGCCTGTCGTCCTACGCCTACGACATCGAGGACGGTGAGGGAAAGGGCCTTCTGCTCACAAGTCTCTTCACACTCCTGGGGGGGCTCTTTCGTTGCTTAAAAATTATTTGGTGAGTTAGGGAAGAGAGTAACTTCCGTTCCCAAGACAGCATCTCTCAAACTGTTGGAACTGCGTGGGTTTCCTGTGGCCAGGTCATGCCGGCAGCAAAGCAGCCGAGGTCGTAGGAATTAATGTAACATCATAACAGCTGCTAGAATGCAGGGAAACAAATAATAGCTGGAGTTTTTAAACAGCTCTACAGGCTGAGTTTGAGGGCTAGACCTTTTACTCTCCTCATTTGACAGTATTTAAATAAAACTCCTGAGCGTTTAATACCAGTTAAGAGAAAATAGCAGGTTGGAGATAAATGCAGTCAGCTCGTTCTTCTTGAAGGTACCACAACTGTCCAACTCTGTATGTTTATTTTAGATGTAATAAAATAGGAACTTTATAATCAGGGGCTGTGATAATAGGTCATTACAAGCTAAGTTCTGTTTATATAGAAAAAAATGGAACCTCAAAGTTGAATAGAGGTAAGTCAGTGTTAGAGTGTTTTTGCAGTAGTTACTGAAGATTTAGTAATGACTCATTTTCTGTATCTGAGAGACTAAGGAGGAAAGACTATGATTACAAAACTTGCTGGTGCCTCAATTAACAGCATCTAACATGCTAAGAATTAAGGGAAACTTCAGACATACCCTACGTGTCTGAGAAACCAGACAATATGATGGCAGGTGAAACTCAGTCTATCAACAAAGTGTGCATATTGAAAGTAATAATTTAAAATCATCCATCACTTGTGATCTCCTTCTAAGAGTAGCTATGTATTGCAGTCTTTGCTTGAGCAGTGATTGATTGACAAAAACGTCACAGTTTCTGAAGAAAATGTATGAGAAAGTATTTGAGGTAAATGTTGATTCACATCAACAGATATGCGTTTATTTCCTTCCACAGCTGCTTATCTTTAATCCCAACTCAGTAGGAAAATAAGTACAAAATGGTGTGAAACTAGTGACAAGTTAGGATTCTACTTCAGACATGATTGTGTAGCAAACAAAATAACAGGAAAAAAGTGTACCAGTAGTTTTCCCCACTGATGGAGGCAAAGATGAAGTAAAAATTTTGAATTGAAGTCACAGGATGACATCCCAAGATATTCTACTGCAGATTGAAATTGATAGGTATCCACTAGGTAGATAACTAGGAAGTGTAACTAGGAAGAATTTTTTAGTATATACTGGGTTAAAAAATGGCTGTGGAAACACCATCTGGGTTAAGGGGCAAAAAGAGCTAAAATTGTGTATTCGTGATGCATTATGTAATGACTTTAAGTAATGGACTTGCTGGGTTGTGAAGAGTTGAGGAAACTTAGAATGATCAAACCAGACTCCCAGTGAAGAATAGAAACCCCTTTATTGCTTGTCCGGAAGGTCAGCAGACTTGGCATGCAAGTTTAAAGGGGCCAGTGGTCATTTTGAAATCAACATATAAAAGTAACATCTTTGTCAGAAATCAGAGTTGGAGAAAATCTTTTTTGAGCCCTGCTGTTATTTTGGGCATTCACCAGTAACTGAATATCTGACTGTATGTTAAGCGGTAACAGACTGAGCTCCTCTGTCAGCTGAAACAGTATGGGCTGAAACAGTTTCTACCACCAGATTTTTAGTGATTCCCTCTGCAAGCAAGTTGTGTGTGCAGTCATGGCCAGATAGTTTTTAGTGAAGCAAACACAAAGCTTGGAGTTTCAGCAGGCTTATAGCATTGATTCTTAAATATTACATGCCTAACAGGTGTGTGTGTGTGTATGAAGCAGATATGGCTAAACAGAAATCTGTGGTATCCTATCTAATGTAAGCATTGTGAAAATGTAGCTTATATTTCTTTCTGAGTTTTCTTTGAGAGGAAATATAAAAAGAAAAGCTGTGCACACATTGTTGCTGTTCATCTAGCTGTTTGGGCTGATAAGCATTCTGCAGCCTTCTGTAGTCGGTGTCTGGTTTTAGGCTTCAGAGTCTGAGAATTTTTGTGTAAGAGCTTTTCAGTTGTTGCTCATTTCAGACAATCTCAAAAAGCAGGTTTTGGTAAGAGTAAATAGTAAGAAATACTTATTGAAGAAAAGATTTCTAGAAAGATGTTTGTCACTTTTCCATCATAAAGCATTGTGCAAGTATCAGCACAGAGAAACTAGAGGAAGAGGCAGAGGTCAGAATATATGTTGGGAATGCATTAGCAAAGCTCTAGGAATGGGTAGCAGTGGAGGATGTTACTGGCTGCATGTGCCAAGCAGGATACACTGGCAAAGGTACAGTGGAAGATAATTATGAGGCATCAGGTTGCTGCTTTTATTGGTACTAGTGGTACTTGTATTACAGTATTGCTAATGCTGCTTTGTCTTCCTGACAGTGCTCAGATACCAGTGAGAAACCTCTCTACACTTCTGGGGTGCTAGTAAAACCAGTAGGATCACAAAAGGTCTTATTTGTGAAAATGAATCATTGTCCTTTCTACAAGTAGCCACTGTGCATTTTGAGAGATGGTTCTTTGGGAGTTAACACTGTCCTCTCCCACTTTCCTCTGCTGGTTGTATTCATTCTTGCTTTTTCCAAAAGTGCTTCTGCCAGCTTTTCATGTGATGATTTCTTTGTTCCTCACACACTGCCGCATTGTTAGCATGTGATACCACACAAGCCTCACAGCTTTGCTTTGGTGTTTGATAGGATTTTCAACTAAATGGCTGTCAGGCACCCAATGGAAAGGAGGCTAGTTACAAGGGGAGGGAGCAGGGCTGGAGCTAAAACTTCAGCCAGTGTTTGCCTCTGCATATAGTGAAGAAATTACAGGGAGCAACGGGAGTAGCAGCAGAAAATAAGTTGCAGTAAGATGGACATTTATAGTGTGCTAAATGCCTGTGTTCCTGTTGCTGACCATCATTTGTGTTTTATCTGCAGGTAAATTCTACTGTAAACCTCACTACTGTTACCGAGTCTCTGGTTATGCTCAGAGGAAGAGGCCAGCAGTGGGTCCTCTGTCAGGAAAGGTAACTCGTTATTTTCATCTAATGTGCTGTGTTAATAGATTTTGATTCTTAACATTGGGAAAGTATGTGTGATGGTTTGGGGTTTTTTCAGAAAGGAGAAAAATTCAGAGTGCATTTAGTTGCTTTATGTATCATGAAAGCTTGGAGTTCAACCAAATTTTATTTAAAAGCAATTCCTCTGCTTAGTATTACTCTTTTCATGGTACTTATTATAAAATGATGTATTATCCCATTCAAAACAGAATTTTGATTTGTTTGTCTTGTCAGCTGAAATACTTTCTCAGTCTGTGCTGAGACTAAATGAATAATGTTACCAGTTCTGGTTTTGCTTTGTTTCTCTGTGGTTTTACTTAAGATGAAACAAATTGTTTGCATTTCCCTTGAAACATAAAGTTCTACCCCACTTGCATAAGCTTTGAAGATCACATGCCTTCATTTCTGAAAGTTTGCTGTGTGTTAACAGGAACCTGCATGAAAAGACAGAATATCCCCTTTCCTATACTATCATAATAGAAGCATTTGTGCTGTAAATACAGGATGAAGAGACACTGTGTAATAGAGAAAAGTCCCTCAGCTTTTGTCATTACAATCCAAGGCACTTAATTTTTCTCCTCAAGCCCCTTTTCAGTATTTCTGCATACACTGAGCAAGCTACATGCTGGTTTCTTAAGTTCTGTTAAGCTTGCATGCTGCAAACTGTCCTTCTCCCTTAAATTTTATTTTCCTTTGTGCTAGCAGTGGTGCCTGTCCTTCTGCCTGATTCACAGGTTTTATTAGTACAAGCTGAAGCTGTACTCCTTTTTGGAAGGATGATGGATCCATCCCAATATGTGCCATCCTTCCTGCCAAAAATAAACCCTTAAAATGGTACCTGTTTTATTTCCCAGAGGAGCAGACTTTTGAGAGATGTTACTGCTTTGACTTTCTTGGATATCCAGTTTGTTTTTCAGAGCTTTAATAAAGCCTCAAATTGAGAAGGAACATGCTTGTTTTCCAGCCCTTGCCTTATGTGATGGTTGCGGTGTATCTCAATTGCAAGCTGGATGCCTTCCTAGCTCAGCATGTTCAGTACATACAGCAATCTCAATTTTAACATGAATTTAACTTGCCCCACGTTCTTCCAGGACACCAAGGGACCTCTGCAGGACGCCATGGCCAGCGATGGGAGCGGACGGGCCAACAGCATCCCCGCCTCAGCAGAGAGGGCCCCAGGTAGCTCCGCTTCCTTCTTTAGCAGGGTGGTGCAGTACTCGCTCGGCCTCGTGGGCAGAGTTAGGGTGGTGAGCCAGCGCCTGCACAGCACAGTCTCCTCCATTGGGCACCACGTAGCCCAGAACCCTCTGGACTCCTTTTTCATGTGTCAGCTGCTGGCATTTGGGGTTCCCTTTCTCTATGTCCAGTCAGAAGTTCTTGGGCAGATCCTAGGGGAATTCTGTGGGCAGCCTGCTGACCAGTAAGCATTCATGTGACCCAACTTTGAGCTGTGTAACTCGTTTGGTTTTTGCAGTGCCATGTGAATTTTGTGTGTTACGTGGAAATCTCAATATATGATTTTGCGCTGTGGCTTTGGGGCCTAGATGTTCTCAGTTCTTTCAAGGACATTATTTGAAAGAATTCCAGGAAAACACAGATGCTCAGTTGAGGGTCTCCTCTGGGTCAGCCCAGGTAAAAGAGCCCTGTAATGTGTGCAGCTCAGTGTTCGTGAAATTAAAAGTTTTTCTGAAGCACTGGAATAGCTCACAAACTGGATTTCTGTGTTTTCCTGAATTCTGGGTGTGGTTTCTCATTCTCCCAAGCTTCTGTTCATTAATCTGGTACTTGAATGGGAAAGATCCCATTATCTTTGGATTGTGCCTCCTTTGGAATTATGGGTGTCTGACAGCTAATGGGATTGGATTCCTTAAACCCCTTGAATTTCGTGGTGCTGGCAGGTCATGGTGCTCTTCCCTCTGCCAGCATCTGTGCTGCTCCTGGCCGTGGCTTTGGGAATGGGGTGGTGAATGTGTGTGTCTTACTGTGACATAGTTTTTCCTTTTAACTTGAAGTTCTAATTCCTTCTAACACGAGAGAAGTGTCTGTGCTACAAATGCTCGTTTGCCCAGCCCCCAAGTGCTCATTTCATGATGTCAGAAAAAGGAAGAAATATTAATTTCTAGTACTTGCTCTGTAAGACTCTGGATAAACTAAATCAGCTGCTTTTAGAAAAGAGAACATACTTAGAGCAGTACTTTGAGAAAAGAATGTTTTCATAGTGCCATTTGAGAGGACCTTGACAACACAGGAGCAAATAAAAATCATGGTGTTCTTTGACTTTATAGTATTCTACAAGTGTTTCTAAGATTGTAACTGAATGCAGTCTGACAGAAATTTATTCTTAGTGTGTGCAGTTGATTCTTGGAGTGTAGTTACTTTCAAGATTTCCTCTTCTGTATGTGTGTAATTTCCACATGGCAAAAGTGAGAAAAGGGAAGAAGGTAGGGAAGGATGATATTTGCAAAATGCTATGGACAGATGCATTAACTGCAGCATTTTTTGCATAACTGGATAGAGTTAATATTTCTTTCTCTGGAAGTGAAAAAACATTAAGAATATGCTCCAAGCTACAAAAAACAAAGATGAATAGAAAAAATATTTATTGATGCACAGGCAACCGATGTGAGAATAAGGTATTTCATGGAGTGAAGCTGTAGGTGATGAGAATTGGAAGGAGATTTTAATTACATTTATCAGTTAGTTTATCACAGCAACTGCTGGCAGAAAATCTCCTTTGATTTAGGCCTTCCAGCAAATCAAATTTAATTACTTTTACAAAGGAACATTCAGCAAGTAGCACCTAAATGATCACTCAGTAGAGCAAACACTAGAGCACAGTTTGTGATAAACTTCTGTAAACCAGATATAAGTCAGCTATAAATCAGACGTGTCCTTCTGTAGTGGTGGCACCATCCTGTAGAAGCACTGTAGTACTTCCAGAGGGCTAAGATGGAACAGACACCATTTTGTCTAATGGTAAAACTTGAAATCTAGGGCTCCTTCTGTTTGCTTTCTGCTTGTTTAAAGCAGTGTATAACTGTAGCATTATGTTTAGGGCTTTTGGACCTTTTAAAGCTTTGCCCCTTGCAGTGCCCAAAGTGCATCAGGACATCCTCAGCTTAGCTGGGTCATGTTTCAGGCAGTGTGTTGTGGTGCATTCTTGTGTGTGCATAGCAGAAGTACACTCAGTGGTAGGAGAGGTGAGCAGTGCCTCTTGTGCTAAAGAAACACCATTAGTGGCTGAGTTTCGTTTTCTTTGTGCAGTATGATTGAAGTATATCTTGGAACTACTGACTTAGCAATGGTTAAGAAGCAGGAGGAAGTTGATTGGAATGTACTTTAAAAACAAGCCACAGTGGCATTAAAGGCAGGTCAGTTCTCTGTTAGAGTAGCAGTCATGTCCTAGAGGTGCCTACCTTCAGCTCCTGTTCTTGCTGGGTGGGTAGGTCAGGAAAGCTGGGTTTTACAGTTATTCATGGTTTGAAAAAACAAAACAAACCTTTTTGAATTAAAAGCTTAGCTATGCAGTGGAACAACAGGATATTATTCCTAAATAATTAAAAGGAGTCTGTAAGATTACATCTCAGTGTAACTCCTGAATTTAAACTATTTGTGTATATGCTTTCTTGCAAGCTTTCACTGTAAACTAGACAAATACCTTGAGCAAAAACCCATCTGAGAGGGAGATGAGGCAGAGCTGTTTCCAAGCCTTCACTTCACCCATCTGGTGACTCACCTAGTACAGATCATACATCTGAAAGTGTTTTACTTCCTTTAGGGCAAGTGCCACCAAATGGAATTTGGCAATAGCAATTTCAAGCCCTGAGGTCTGAGCTATCCTTGGTAGTGAGGTAGATCTTGGTGTGGAGTGTAAGTTGCCCCTAAAAGGATTAATTAAAAACACAAAAGTGTGTAACATGCTCAGGTTTGATATTTGGTGGACATGTAAAGATAGCTGAGAAGGCAAAGGGAAGGTGCACAACAGTAGCATCCATTATGGAATATATAAAAAGCCAGCCATTTTTAAATTTTATACCTGAGAGTTAAATTCAGCCCTGAGTTACCCAAAAGTGCTTGTTTCAGGGAGCTTTGTGGTGGCTCGTGCAAGGCCTGCTTTTTAGTTGTCATGAAATCCCAAATGGATGTAAATTGCATGGGCTTTCTCCCTACGTTCACTGCCCCCTTTGCTATACCACCAAATCTTTTTTAGCCAGCTTAATGCTTAAAATACATTCAACCACAAACTAGCCATCAGCAGGTTTAGTCAGGTGAGGTGAGATTGGTCACAAGAAGCCCCTTCTTGTGCTGTGTCACTAACCTGGTTGGCATGTATTAACTTTGCTCAAGGGTGTCAGCCCCTCCCTGGGTGGCCACAGCCCTAGCTGGCATTTGGTGTGTCCTGTCTGTGCCTTGTCCAGCCATAGCTGCAGGGCACAGTCTGTGATCAGCAAGTGGAGGTTTGTTCAGCAGTCAGCTGGAGTCACCTTCTTTGTGAGGGGTTTGCAGGGAGCCCGCGTGGCTGCTGCCCTGGAGCCACGCTGGCTCCTGGAACCCCTCGGTGTGGGAAGTGGCAACAAGCTTTTGGGCAGTGGCTGCCATTCTCTCTGGGAAGGGGAAGTTGGGGACAGCTCTTACGGTGCTTTTGGTCCCGCTCAACTGTGGCATGCTTGTGGTAGATTCTGTAACTTTCTCTGTACCTTGTCTGCCTGTTTTTCTCTATCTTCTGCATTTGCCTTTGTGCCAAAATGCTGCTATTGCCAAGAAAAAAAAACAAACAAAAATTTTTTGCTTTTCAACTGTCTCTCCCTTTGATAATCTGTAACTGCTGTGTCTTGGATTTTTTTTTTTGAATATTATTTACAGTACTTTATATGGTTTTAATGTGCTTTTAATGCAAATGCTGTTCTTCTGTTTGTTCTAAAGGTCTGTAAGCATATATTTCCGAGTTTTCAGCTCTTTCTTAACAGATGGACTTGGAACAGTCTTTACCCCTATCAGCTTTATGATATGCTCCTTGGGGTGATGTTAGCCAGCAATGTTTTGTTGTAAAATATTTCCCATTTCAGGCTCGTGTTTTCACAATAATGCATTTCTGTCCCTATCAGCAGTAGGAAGTTCATAAAGGAAAGGCTGCCTAGGGAAACTCATACTTGCACAGCAATAAAAGGCAAGTCATGAGATCTTTTGCTGTAGTTACTTGACCTGTGAGAGATTAAGAAATCAAATATAAGCGATAGTATGAAAAACTGGCAAATGCAATACAAAGTAGAGGTACTAGGACTTTTGCTTTAATGCCACATAAATATATAGTGTATATTGTATAGGCATGCAATCTGAAAAGTTAAAATCCTCCTATGGATGTGCCTTAAGTGTTTTCAGGGAGAAATATTCAGAGCAAAGCCCTTAACAGTAGACCCCTAAACAAGTACTGTTGTATATAGCGAGCAATATACATGAGGAAGTTCTTTAGCTGACTGGGACAGCTAGGAAAGAGTGGCTGTTTCCTCTAAATGTCATGTAAAATAAATTAAATTTTGAACTAAATTATCTGAGCCACATTTGCAAAAGGATCTTAAGTGTCTGTACAAGTATAAGGAATATTTTTTAATGTATCCAATATTATTTGTACACAATTCAACTTTTGTGTCTGAAAAAATACAAATATATATTTCTGTTTAGGAATAAGCTTCTTGTTCATAAACATTGCCTCTATTGTTCAGAAGCATTACCTCTTCACCCTTCTGCATACACTGAACATGCCTTACTTGTGAAAATGATTTAGCTCAAAGCAATACTGTTCGCTGTGCAAACAAACATCTTCGTGAAATCCTCTACTTGGTCACTTCTTTTCATTATTACTCACCTTTGGGTTTTGTTCTTGTTTTAATTTGGTCTGGTTTAAGCATTAAATTACAGAAGATAACAGCAAACAAATTCTGTGACATGACATTCAGTTTGAGGTGCCTTCATTTTAAACCACTGAACATTTACAAACATATCCCACTCTTTTCCCTGCGAAAAGTAAAAAAACAAAAAGGAAAACAGTCTTAATTCAGGATGCACCACCAAATTGGGATGAAAGCTATTTCCTCTACTAGCGTGCCTTGAATATTGTCTAACCTGTTTAGAGGAGCCGTGGTGGTGTGTTTAGCAGGACATGGCACATGATACTGACCCCTTTTATTGGAGTATTGTTCAGCTGCAGAGAGATCTGATGGAAGATTGATTTTTCTCTGGAACACTTACAATACAAACTTAAGAACCAGAGCCAGTATTTTTGGAAGCTGAGGAGAGTGTACGGGTTGCCCCATTAGAACCAGGGTTCAGTGTGCAGTGAATCATCCCTCAATAACAAGCCAGGAATCTGTTAGGATAAGTGCTTGACTGTTCCCAGTCCATCATGTTCCTTTTCAGTGTTCTTATCAGGATTTGAGTGGCTTTGGCATAAAGGAAAGGAGAATGCTAAAGGATCAGCTATTTGAAGAAAATTTGGAAAGAAAAAGGCCTGATGGGAAGGTTATTTGTTCTTAAGAGTAGGAGATGCAGCTGACCTGATGGAGTTTCACTGAAAAATCCTGAAAAACATTTTGAGGACTGAGAAGGATATATCCAAAATAACAATGTGCTGAGTTTGTGCTCGTGGCTGGATCCTGCTAAGAACACTTTTTCTGGGGAGTAACGAGGCTCCCAACTCTTCCTCTCTCTAGCTTTCAGACCTGTAGACTTGTGCCACTGGAATATTTGTTGTTTGTATGTGTATATTCCAAAGGGTGATATGAATTTTTCTGGGCACTTTAAGAGCTTTATTGAATGTTTTTGTGTCTTAGAAAAATAGTATTAAGTTTGTGTGAAGGAGCTGGATTGTTTTTTCTTTTAATTGCAGAATTAAAATGTCTGGTTTTTTGAGAAGTGGAATCTGAGTAATACTACTTTGAGATTGTTTCCCTCAGAGTAAAGGAGGGACTGAGCATACAATAAGTTCAGTGACAGATAATGTTCAAGTGAGATGATTTAGTGCTCAGAAAGGCTTCATGTCTCCACTGTATAGTCCCTTTGAAGACTTTGATTTATGCAGTTGTTTTCAACCTGTTTTTGTTTTGGGTGTGTGTGTCTCTGAATTATGTAACACGTGGTTTCCCTGTTGCTGTGGAATTGAGATATTTTTTGTTCAACTGTGTGAAATGTTCAAGGGAATAAATTCCAAACAAACTTCAGGTTTCTGAGTTTTTCTTTGTCCTCCCCCTTGTCCCTCCTCTGGTTCCAGGTGAGGGATGCTGCAGGGGATACAGAATTGGGGGACAGTGGAATGAATAGATCTAGCAAGCTCAAACACAACAGCCATTTGGGGAGCTCCATGGCATGTGCCATCTGTCGCTGCAAAGTATTACTTTTCAGGTTCTTTCTGGATTATGGTGGGGTTTTTTTCAATTTTGCTTTTACACTGTGGTTAGCTCGGAGTGCAGGGCACACATTGCACAGACAGCATGACTTTGCTGTAGAAAACCTGCTGAGGACCTCCTTGCTAGGTATTCTACTGCTTTGGCAAAGCTGACTTTGGGTACATGTGCTCTCAGCATTGTGGTTTCACAGATTTTGGTGTCTTTAGGAGGTGGTTTTGTGTGCTTTGCTGCAGGCCGGAGGTCTTTGTCTCACTCTGTGAGCAAGGCAGTCACAGCCACGGGGGAACAGGGACACGTAGTGTGACAGATAAGAGTCTTGACAGGCTCTGGTTCCTCCTCTTGCTGTAGATCTGCTGCAGTGGGGGCATGTTTTGTTGTGATGAAAAGACAGAAAATGGGTAAATACTAAGTTTTGTAGCCAAATCCTGTGTCTCTTGTTCTAGCTGGACTGTTGTCTTTTCTGAGGAGAACTGCACACGAGGAGGTGACCTGCCTTCCTCAGGCCATTGAGAGCCTATTCTGTGATGTTCTCATCATGACAAACAGACCTGGATCATAGTTCTGAGCTTCATTTTCCTGTTCTCAAAAATATGTTGGGTTAGTCTACATTAGGGACTTGTTCTGTATTTTTTCCTCACATGCTTCTTGTGCTTCGTACTGCACCAGCAGCAGCTAAAAGCTTGTAACAGCAGCTGACTTTTGAAAGTTTGATTGTGAACGATACTTGGCCAGAGTAGTTACATTAAATGGTAGTCCCAGAACTAAAACCACAAACCACTTCTGTCATGTCTGTAAAATTTCCTTCTTTGGAGGAAGGTAATTGCTTTATGCCTTTGCTTTATGCCTTTAATTTTTCATTGCTGTGTTAAGCAGTGCCAGTTTTGAGGTTAAGATGGGCCTTCAGTTCTGAGGAGGAGCCATCAGCATTCAGTGTAAGACATCATATGCTGGTGCATGAACTAGAAATGTCATTTTGATGTACCACTCAAACAGCCTCAGCTGTTCCTTGTCAGGAAAGCTGTTAACCCTGCAGCTACATATAAGCTCTCCAGAAATCAAATGTTTGCTTCATGAATTAAGAGGGAAAAAAAAAAAAAGGATGAAGGGAGGCGCATTTCCAGAGATCATCCCTATCAGAGTAGAAATCAGACTTTCTTGCTGTACCAGTGTAGGAAGCCATGTTTTCAGCTAAAACTTGGAATAACCGAGTGCATCAGTGGTAGGAGAGACAATCCTCACCTCATTCTCTTTTAATTCCACACAAATACCTCATACTTTCTGTGCCTGTGGCTCTTTTCTAGTATCATGACTTCTGTAACAATGGTGAGAAAGTGGAAGGAGGTACTTCTAAAATAATGAGTGAATAAAAATGAATACAAATTAAAACAAGGGAGTTATAATTTTACCACCTGCTTGTGATCAGCAGCATAATATATTAAGGTGTGTAGTTGATGTATCTTAAAATGCAAGAAATAAGGTGAGAAAACCAAATTAAAAAAAACAACCAACCAAAAACAAAAAAAAAAAAAAAAAAAGGCACCAAAACAAAAAGCCACAAAACCAAAACAAATAGAAATAATCTCAAGGGAAGGAGTAGATAATCCAGAGTCAACATCAAGGCTGTTCTCCTGCTTCTTTGAAGTGTATTCATGGAGGAAGGTGAATTAGTTGCTGAGCTGATCCTGACAATGTGGAGTTTAGCTTGGGCTTTCCAAGCAAAACTGGGCAGATGATCTTTAAGGATGAGATGGCACTGCTGCACTCTGTTTAGTTGCTTACATCTTCTCTCAAAAATGTATGTTTAGTCTGACATTTCTTATGTTTGCTGTCATCCCAGAAGGCCGTGTTTGCTTTTTTAGGAAAATTTTGTAATCCTCCTTTCTGCTGTTCTAGACGTTTATCTGATGGCTTGAGGGTAGAGGTGTTTAAAAATAGGAATTTTTTACCCAAGAGATGTTTCGAATACTTTCAGGCTGACGTGAAAACACATCAGAAGTGATGTGTAAATTATTTTTGATCAGTAGTAAGTCTTTTGGAAGCTTTCTTTCTGGAACTCTGCCAGATTTTTAATATAACTAGCTACATATATAATTACAAGAATTTTCCTAGTTCTAGGAAAAAAAATTCCACTAAGGTGTGAAGCTCTGGATTGCTTGGAATATTCAGTTGCTTTACAAGTGGCACAAGAGTATGTGATATAAATGTAGATAATAGAAAAGTCTGCAACAGAATGGGGGAGCAGATGTTGAAATTTTTTGGAGTTATGTGGATCTTTTACTTAAAGCAAGTATTCCCCACTTTATTTTCCTGTAACTGCCAGCCTAAGATCTCAGCCTGTTCCATTTGCAGCACCTGATCATCTTGACATAAATGGGAGAAATTAGGTAAAGACGTGCTTAGTATCTAAATATATTCTGAGATCCAGTGATTATGGAAATCTGTAGGATGTTGCCACAGAAGAGTTATAATGGTTGTTAGCTCAGTAGTTGAAAGAAGATAGCTGTTCACAGGTGGTGTTTTGCATCTGATCACAAATTGAACAGGAACCTGAAAACATCACATTTTTATTATAAAATTGCATGATAAATTTTTAAGTTTCTTTAATGATCAAAATATTGTCCATTATCCCAGGTGGAACTAGGAGTGCCAGTTTCTATTAAAAATAAGCAAAATTTGTACTGAAAGATTCATAGAATGAATCATAGAATGGTTTGGGTTGGAAGGGACCTTAAAGATCGTTCAGTTTCAACCCCTTGCCCTTGACCAGGGGCACTTTCCACTAGACCAAATGGCTCAAAGTCCTGTCCAGCCTCACCTTGGACACCTCCAGGGGTGGGGCGTCCACATCTTTGGGCAATCTATTCCCGTGCTTCATCACCCTCACAGTAAAGAATTTTTTCCTGATATCCAATCTAAACCTACCTTCCTTCAGTTTAAAGCCATTCTCCATTTTCTTATCACTCCATGCCCTTGTACAAAGTCTCTCTTCAGCTCTCTTGCTGGCCCCCTTTAGGTACTGACAGGCTGCTCTAAGGTCTCCACAGAGGCTTCTCTTCTCCAGGCTGAACAACCCCAACTCTCTCAGCCTTTCCTCATAGGAGAAATGTTTCATCCCTCTAATCATCTTCGTGGCATCCTCTGGACTTGCTCCAGTAGATCCATGTCCTTCTTACATTGGGGCCCCCAGAGCTGGATGCAGCACTCAGGTGGGGTCTCACCAGAGCAGAGCAGAGGGACAGAATCCCCTCCCTTGCCCTGCAGCCCACGGTGCTTTGGATGCAGCTCAGGACACGTTTGGCGTTCTGGGCTGGGAGTGCACATTGCTAGGTCATGTTGAGCTTCTTGTCCACCAACACCCCAAGTCCTTCTCAAACCTTCTGCATTGGGTGGTTCTTCATCCCCCTAGTCCCTGCCTTTGCCTTCTGTGATTTGAGCCACGTGCCTGGAGCACTTGCCAGCAAAGATTCCACTACTACTTTTAGGTGGAAATACCCTTGGTTTGGCTTGGTGTGATTGGCACAGTGGGAATCACCTGATCCCTGACAGTGAAATGAGAGATTGCAGAGATCTGCTACATGAGTGGCAAGAAGTAGATGCTACAACAAATAAACTGTACAAAGGGTTATGTAGTATAAAAGATAGCAGAGGCTCTCTTTGTAACAACATAAAAGGTGTTACACTTTGGATTATAACTGGACAATCAATCTTAAATAGCAATTTCTAAGTTACTTAACAAAAATTAAGAGAATTTCCACTCAAAAAGTGGAAAACCACATCAACCAAAGTCATGATGATTTTAGGATCTAGTATGTCCTTTTCTCTTTCTTCCTTTTTCTCCCTGCCAGTCCCTCGATGTGCCTCATCCCAGGTGGTTCTTTGAGGTACCATACCTTGAATTGCTTCCAGAACAAAATTTATGCCTGCAAAGTAATGTTATTTTATCCTCTTCAGCTTTCCCACACTCCTCTTCTTTCAGAGAATGGAAATGAGACCAGGCAACATATGACAGAGCTGATCAAAATACCAGAGAGAGCTCTGACATCCTAGATGATACCAGCAAAATGGAGAATGATTGGTAATAGGTTACTGCCTTACCAGTGCTGCTGGGTGATTCACAGGCTTCAAGTCCCTGCATAACTTATATTGTATCTCTAGTACTGGAAACATGTTTGGGCAGCAGTAAAAGTGAATTCTGTACAAACAAAGATTTTTCTGCCAGAAGAGATGTAATAAGGAATATAGAGCTTAGCAGTGTTCCCTGGGGCTTGGATTAGGTGACCTAATACCTCCTTTCCCCTGATTCTCTTCTCCACCCACCAGTGACAACACTGGCTGCTTTCCAGGAGTCAAAAATAGCCGTATTCCTGGGTTATTCTATACCTCTGCTGTAAGGAAGACAACTTTTCTGTGTTGTTAAACCATATACTGAACTCCTAACCTTCATTACATAAAGCTGCTCATTCATGCATGTGCATGTGGGGAACACTATTTCTCCAACATAACTTACAGTATAAGTTAGATGAATTTCTGTTTGTTTCGAAGACATAAATACAAGTTACAGATGACCTTGATCTTAAACTGGCTAATTATATTCACTTCTGGTTGCTTCCACTAAAACCAGAGAAAGGTCAGACCAATGCAATTGCCAGCTGTTTCTAAGCTCTGCCCTACTGATGCAGTAAGCAACTGTTTTGTCAGTGTCTGCTTTGGGAATTCTAGAAGTCTGTTTTAACCAAAGTAATGGGGGGAGTGAGGGAAAGCGTTGCAACACCCATAAGACAAATGTGTAAGTTTTCATTCAATAGCCAGTCCTGTTAATTTCCACTATTATGAAGAGAATGAGCTTCCACATTCACTGAGAGTATCTGAGAATGGAGAACTTAATTCTAGCTGGACGTTGTGGAATGTGTGGAGGAGGACTTACACCTTCATATGTTTGTTTCTGGGATGTCTGTTCCAGAATCCCTTGAGTATTTTAGCTGTCAGCTGTTCTTATACACATTATAATGGTTTTGGGGGGATTTTTGGGGAGCTTTCTGCTCTTCATTGGTTAGGGCACCATCTCACTGATTTTTATTTCATGTGCTGTTGAGTTAAGTAATGCTGTAAAACTTCTTGGTCAGCACTAGGAGTGGTTCTTTGATAACTCTACTGAGTACTTCTGCATCAGAGGATTTTTTGATAAAACGCCTTTCTGTCTGTACAGCTCAATCTCCCCATTTCTCTGTTTAGGTCCCCAGTTTGCTGGGAAGAATTTCTAGACTGATGTGGTGGGGACTGAGCCTGACATGGTAGCAGAGGTCTTGAGAATATTGGTTGCTTATCAGTTTAAGGACAGTTTTATTGATCAAGTCCAGCATAAGCCAGTTTGCATTTACAATTCCCTGAGCTTTGACTCAGTACAGCACATCTTCTAGAAAGCTTGGTTACTATTTACTGTTAGGATTGGTACACGTGCATTACAGGAGAATTTCAGGAGGGCTCTCTTCAGGTTTGAGCACATTTTGATGGCTATGCATGGATACTGGGTATCTTGCTTGTGAATAGACTTTGTTTTTCTTATCATACTGTCCTCTTTGAATTCAGGCCTTTTATATTTAGCAGAGTGTGTTATGGATCAAACGGGAAACTTGAGGAAATTCAAGATGTAATGGCTTCTTAGTACAGCTGAGTAATTCAAACTTCCCGAGGGCTTGGGAGTACCCTAGGATAGTAAGAGAGAAAGTTGAGGCATTGTATCAAAGTAACATTGACATTTGATGAGTGCTAGTCATGGTTTAACCCCAGCTGGCAACTAAGTACCACACAGCTGCTTGCTCGCTCACCCCCAGCAGCCCTGGTGGGGAGCAGAGTCAGAAAGAAAGTAAAACTTGTGGGTTGAGATAAGAACAATTTGATAATTGAAGCAAAATAAAATAATAATAACAACAACAATAATAATAATAATAGTAATTGTAATGAAAATGAGAGGAATAACCCCAAAAAATTGATGCACAATGCAATTTGTTCACCATCCACTGACTGATTCCCAACTAATCCCTGAGCAGCTATCAGTCCCTCCTGGCCAGCTCCCCCTAGTTTATGTTCTGGCCATGACATTCTATGTATGGAATATCCCTTTGGCCATTTGGGGTCAGCTGCCCTGGCCATGCTCCCTTCCAGCCTCTTGTGCACCTGCTCGCTGGCAGAGCATGAGATGCTGACAAGTCCTTGACTCAGAGTAAGCACTGCTTAGCAATAGCCAAAACATCAGTGTGTCACCAGTGTTGTATCACACTAAACCCGAAACACAGCATGGTACCAGCTACTAGGAAGAAAATTAACTCTATCCCAGCCCAAACTGGGATACTATTAAGTATTTAAATTCAAATAAATGAGTCAAACACGGTTAGAAGGGAAAAAGGGATTTTACCTTGGTATTTGTTTTAAGGATCCTTAGGTGCACACGGCCAGGTGGAATGCACCTCAGTGCACACCACAATGCCCACCCCAAAAGATCTGGTGTATCATTATAGGTGTTACTAATTAGCAGATCTCTCAAAGATTCCCCAATGAGAGGCTCAAGTGAGCCCCCCTCCCCAAGGAGCCTTCCCCTGGATGGTTCTATCTTAGTTTACAGAATGTGTTCTGGAGGGGACCTTGGGCTCTGGGGCACACTGATCCCTAGCTACGAAGCTTCTAAAATGTTTAATCTCTTAGCTTGACAAACAAGTCCAAGAATGTAGGCAAAAAGCACTGAGAATACAGGAGTTGTAAAAAGGTATAACAGGGGTATAAAAGAAAAGGCAAAAAATCATCATGGCATCAGAGGTGTTGCATTGCCCCTTTTGTCTTTGAGGACGTGCTTACCCAAATTCAGGGCATCCTACCAGGAAATGTGCAGTTCTGCAGTTTGTGATGTGAGGCTGTGCAAACAAGCACTGACAAGAATGCACCAGATCTGCTGGGCTCTTTCCAGGGGTTTCCTGGAGAAATTTTCTTAAGGGGAAGATAAATGTAAAAGGGCAGGTGAATCCAGACTTAAAACTTTGAACTTCTTACTAACCCTTAAAAAATCCACTCCATTTGACACCTTCCTGAAGCCAGTTTAGAGTTGCCGTGTACATGGTTTATGTATCTGTTACTGTGCAGCACAGAAATTGTTAACAGTGTCCAGATAGTAATTTTTGAGAGGATTAAGGAAAGGATTTCAGAAGCAATCAGTTGCACTTATTTCAATGGAATGTCTTAATTGGCTTGCTGTTTGAATGTGTGCAGCATCTAACAATGAGCCTCGATACCAAGATTTCCTTTCTATTGTGCTCACAGTGCTGGGCACTTCCTTACATCCAAGTGTTTTTTCTTGACTTAAAGTGAAGTTGAGAGTGAAGTGCTTGGTGTTGTGGATTCTGGAGCCTGTTTTTGGCACTGCCACCAGACTGTTGTGAGATTGCCTTGCTGGTATTTAATCTCTGTGTCTGGACCTGTGCAGTGACTCTACAGTACTTACCTACTCCCAAAATAGGTTTGTTTTAGTAGGCTAGTACTTGTAAAGCATTTTGAGGCCCTTGGATGAGAAGTGGAGTTGGAATACAATCAGGCAGTTAATGCAACTGAAGTGGGTGAGGGTGAAACTTCCAGGAAAATCCTGAAACTCAGTGTGACATGAACACAGATGAAAAATGAGAAGCCTAAAAATACTGCTGGATCTCACTTGCTGCCTTCTCTATACCTCAGTGATAATGTTTGCTGAATTGATAGCACACTTCAGAAACCTTACCCCAAAAGGTATTTCTTAGAAATTAATGACAAGGGAATATGGGGACTTCCAGCATTTTAAACTCAGAGCTCACTGCATCACTTTTAAACTCCCCTGGAAAAGTTCCCATCTCCCTTTTCAGTACTTGGTCATAGGCAGTCTGCTGCTGTTTTTATAGGGGTTGCTTTATCTGACACAGCTGTGTTCTCAAACAATTGTGTGGAGGTAGAAGTAATTGAAGTGTTTGGAAAAGACAAGTGAAAACAAACAGGTAGAGTGTTTCACATTACCACAAAACCACAAGCTCCGGGAAATCCATAATGAAGATTTTCCTGAGAGTGTATTAATTCCTTCCCCCTTTTGCATATGTTTCAAAGTAGACTCCTTTATTTGAATTTCCATAACTCCCCAGGGCCACAGCTAAGTCTGTCCAAAATACTGGACAAGCGATGGCATGTAACTTAGATATTAAGATTGGAAGCTAAGAAAAGCAAATCTAAAGAGGTACTGCATGATTATTGAAAAATAGCTTCTAGTAAAATAGACAGGTATTTTCCCTTTGGGAAGAGTTCATTGTTCTCAGATTCCCAGTTCTCTCCTGCATCTTCAGCATGGAAGTGTTGTGTCAGGGAGTAACCTTGGCAGGATTTCATTGAGCCCATGGGAGCAAGGTAATAGTGTAGGTGAATTGAGATAGGATCCTCTCTCAAGAGGAGCTGCTCGAGCCTTCCAGGAATTGCCAGAGTTGCTGGAATAGGACACGCTCATGCAGGCAAGGAGTGGTGGTTCTGTTAGGAACGTTATCTCTGATCCTACACTTATTTCAGGAGGCAAGCTCTGTCAAAGCTGGGATAAATAAAGGGCTCTGGCAGCTTTCATGCACCAGCTAAGCAGCCTGTCCTGTTAAGAAACACAGTTCCCTTCAGATGATCTATGTAATGTTCATGGCCCACTGACTCTTCCAAAGTAAAGTCAGATTTAAAATGTGTCCTATTTTGGATGTTGTTTGTGGGTTTTTAGCTGCTCAGTTGACTGTACAAGAAGCTACGCTTGGCTTTGAGGTAGTTCCTCTCTCTGGGTAGTAACACAGCTTTTTTTCCTGGTAAGTGCAGCCACATCAGCCCTTTTTCTCTCACTTGTGAATGGTTGCTGACTTTTGTCTCTGTGGGCCCAGATGCAGTGACCAAGTAGGAGCTCAGGTACTGGCTGAGTGCACTCTGTAGCTGTCTTCTGCCAGCAAGCTACAAAACAGTCAGGGGAATACAGTAGATTGACTGGAGAGAGGCAGCTTTCCCCTCCAGAGGAACTTCAAGTCTGCAAGAACTGCATTGGAATAGACTTTGCCCATGCATTTAGCACCACATATGTATGAGGGAGAAATGAGAGTAGGCAATCTCTCAGTCTTATTTATATTTTTATTGTACTATTTTTATGGGTTTTTTTCTTGTAGCATCAAATTAGTTGGTGTGAATTTTATAGCATAAAGTGGGGAAATTGTCCATCGTCTGAACACTTCAGTGATACCTGTGTCTCACACTTATTTCATCTCACATAAGTTTGTGCAGTGCTTTTCCTTCTGGCAGTCGATGGCTTCACGGTGCAGAGAGTTGGCTATCAGTAGCATTTCTCTTGTTTCATATTTGGTAACAAGCTGGACCGTGGCTTTGCGGACAGCCAGGTGGGCTAAATGCGTGGCATCTTTTAGAAACAGGCATCTTTTAGGGACAAAACTAGTGTGTGAAGTAGACTAAATGGTCCATGTAGTGCAAATTCCTAGAAATCCCATGCTTAGATTGGTAATCAGGGGAGTTTCTGTATTATATCCTCTGATGCAGAGCTGTTTTCTTGGCAGAGTGAAGTGGAGGGATGTGACCATTCTTGCATCTCAAGTGTACGGATATATAAATGAATTAGAGGAAATACTGGAAGTGCCCTTCCAACTCTGAGACTTTGAAGCACGGAGTGCTTGTCAAGCTCACAGGGCATCTTGGCTTGAGCACATCTTTTTGCATTAAAGTTCAGGCTGATTTTCCATCTTTTAAGATTTTTAGCACAGTTGCACTGAGTCACTCCCACTTAGAGCTTGTGCTGTAATAGAATTTGTTTGATTCTCTGTGTACCAGTCACGCTGGGTCTTTGTGATGAGAAGGGCAGTGATGATTTGTGTTTTGAAAAACTTACCTGAAGGATCATGTGTGTTCATGAAATGCAGATAAACAGATGTCAGCTTGATTTTCAGTCCTTTTCTACCTTACAGTGGTTGCTGCCAGACTTTCTCCCCACACTAGATATTGGAGTACTGAAACAACCTTTTTTTTAAGAACTCTATTCCATTTAATTTAATTATATGGCGATTATTTTTTGCTTGGTTGGTTGGTTTGGGTTTTTTTTTGCTTTGAAAAGGCTGATAAAAAGCCCCTAAAATAGTTAGAAAACAAAAGGAGTGAAATAATGTCAGATGGATAAAAGTTCTTGCTCTTTGGTTTTCAGAGTTCTTTTTCTTCTTGCGAACTTTGTAGCTATGTCAGGGTTTGCATCAGAAGAGAATAAGTTAAAAACAGCTTGTGGAAAGATGTTCCTGTTAAAGCAGCTGAGCTTGCTGACAGCTCTGTGTGTATAAAGAGTTCTGACTAGTACAAACCCTTTTTTAATTTTATCATTATTTCAGTATATTCCTTGTTTGTTTTCCCTGACCTTGGTGTTACTGTGTTACACAGAGTCCAATGTTTCTTCACTGTCAGCCAAAGTGGCAGAGCAAAATTCGAGGTCAGTTCCCCTGTTACTGTGAACTCAGGGCTGGGGAATGTAACACGGATTGCAAAAATAGATTTGGCCGAGTTGGTATCACCGTCAAGAGAGAGAATGAAATGAAATGTGAATCCCAGTGAAAAAGGCAGTCCAGTTCCTCTAAACTTTGCAAATCAAAGCACAACAGGAGACTTAGCAGCAGGAAATGGTGGAGACCACAGTATCCCTGGAAACGCAAGGCGGTGTTCCCACCTGCCACCTGACCAAGCTTATTTGTTTATACCATGAAGAAGCTCTGTAGTTCCAGCAAAAAGCATGACAGCCACTTGCCCACATCACAGAAGGATTAAATCGTACTAACAAAGAGAGAAAAACACTTCTGGCAGTCGTCTTTGAGATTTCATCTTTCAGGAGGGGGGCTGGAAATAGATGCCACTAATTATGTAAAGACCTGTGTAATTTTGTGTGAAATACAAAGGTGGTACTGAGTGAGTGGCTGTCCTGAAAAAAAACCTGTTAGGAATAAAGTGAGAAACTACAAAGGCTGAAGAAAGGAAACAAAAACTGTCTTGGAGGTTAAAATGTGTGAGGATAAAGTAAATGTTGCCAAAGCTCATGCTGGCTTAGACTTCACAAAGGAAAGCAAAGCAAAGAGCTCTATTTCTTAAGCATATAAGTAAAAGCAAGGTAAGGGAAAGTAGAAGTGAGTTCATAGTGAAGATGGAGCTGACATAAAATGCAATTTTATGTGTAGTCAATCAGACAGACATGGGAGCAAAAGAGTGTGCAGCAAGATTGGGAAATGAGGACTAATACAGTGAAGCAAATAGTCTTTGTCTCAGAAGAGTGGAAGAGGTGTAAAATGAAATTGTGAGCTTTGTGGTAACCATCTGTGATGAAATCAAGCTATCCTGATGTACTTTGACTGTCTAATTCGGGCAGTACTATGTGACCACTGGGTAACAGAAGTATGTCCTGCAGATAAAAAAACTAAAAAGAAAACAAAACTAACAAAAAACTTTAAAAGCTGATCTGAACAAGTACATATCAGTTAAACAGTAGGTATAACACTTTTTAAGGAATAACTAAAACCTGCTAGTTCTGCAAGGGAAGTCCTTTGACCTCATGCAGGTAAGTGCTATAAAATGTGACATGGCTTCACCAGAGACTGTGCTGGACTGGTTTGACAGCTTTTGTCAAACTGATACCTCCATGAGGGAAATTGTAGTGCATTTAAACTGTCTGGACTTGAGTAAAGCACAGGAATGCTGACACATGGAAATAATTATTGGAACTGGATAAAATGGGGGAGTAGTACATGAAGTGTGAGTAACTAAGAAGTTGGCCTGAATTAGAGATGAGAGGTTTTATTAAAGAAGGAAATAATGGGGTTGGATGTCACCTACAGACTGTGCAGTGTCCCAAAAAGTGATCTAGGGACTGATCTTTGTAATACTGTCACTAAGGTTACCAGCCCAAAAAAAAAAAAAAGGAAAATATTTGCTAATGCAATTCAGTGCTGAGGCAACATTTCAAACCCTCATCAATGCAGAGGAGGACAGGCACATCGTTCACTAAGAACTGCAAAATGTTGCCAGCTGTAAGATTAAACTTAGCAATGTAATAATGGAAAGTACCAGCTCATGCACTGAGAAGATGTTGAGAATTTTGGCTACCAACAGAGTGCTTATCAGTTGAAACAAAGAAGGAGAAAGATCTAAACATCGTAAGCCACCAGTATTATGTGGCATATAAATAGGCAGGTGTGTTCTCAGCATGAATCAGATGAGAGATTTGTGGCAGGGTTGTTTGTTACACTGATAAGGCCTCATCTGGAAAGCCACGTTCAGCTTTAATCACTCAGGTTCTGGAAAGATTAATCCAAACTGGGACAGGTGCAGAGACCTAGGGGATGATCAGTGCACTGAAGAGCTTATCTTGTGAGAAGAAGGTTGGCTTGTTCAGCAAAGCAAAACAAAAGCATGGAAATAATGGGCTCTGTGAATAGTAAGCTGGGTAAGGGGTCAGCAGAGGCATGCTATTCAAGCTAAAATATTACAATTTAAAAAATAAATGAATGAAAGCAGGATAGAATAGAATTCATTGAGTGCTACTGTGAGTGAAGTTTCTCAGTACTTTTCTCCAACTGTCTTGTTCACATATCCTTGCAATTTTTTGGGATTTCTGGGATTTTTGCTTGCCTGTCTCTCTGAGCTTTTTCCCTGTGATTAATTTCATTACAAATTCTGATTAAAAAGTAAATCAATTCAAGTCTATAAAAAGTTTTAAAACTTGCTCCAAATGGGCCTTTTCAATTCCTTCGCTCATCTTTAATTAGTAACAGTATTGTCTTGCTCCTTCACTCTGTAGATTTCCCTTGGCTGGTAACAGTTTTAACATGCAGCAGGATTGCCCCACAGCATTCCTGCTGTGTCTCAGATAATACATCCAGCCTGTGCCCAGGCCTTCCTCACTACTTACCACATAGACTTCATTGTATCTCTAACTTTTGCAGCTAAAATGACCCTATTTCCTCTCTCAACTAGGACATTTAACATTCTTTTTAGCATTTATTAGCCAAAACCACTAAGATTCCCTTTTGCAGTCTGGCTTCCCAGTAGTGGCGAACAGGATAATGACATAAGGTATTCTCTCTTTATTTACCTCCCTCTGCCTCATGCCCCTTTTCTCCCAATCACTCAGTTTTCTCAGAAGTGTGCAGTTCTGCCTGTTGCATTTACTGTTTATTCCCTGGCTCGCTCTTAGGTTCGAACGTGAACGGGCTGGAGGAGCCCAGCCTGGCCAAGCGGCTGCGCGGCACTCCCGAGCGCATCGAGCTGGAGAACTACCGGCTCTCCCTGCAGCGGGAGGAGGAGCTGGAAGAGGTTCCCGAGGAGACGCTGGCAGAGCACAACCTGAGCAGCGTGCTGGACAAAGGGACAGAAGAGGATGTGCCCAGCAGGTGAGCACACATCGCCCAGCAGCTTTTTCTACACTCATCCCAGCAGACTTTGCCTGCCTTTCTCTTTTCTTTAACTATTTACTGTGTTGCCCTTTCTAAAGCTTTTGAAAAACACAGATATTTCATCTTGTAGTTTCTGTTCTAAATAGCTTCTTACTGTTAGAAGACACCTATAGCACCATAATACCATGAGATTAAGTTCTAAATTGGAAGGGATTTTTTAATTTACTTTTTCAATTGTATCAAAGGTAAGTGAGTCTCTTGAGCAAACAGAACGTGCGTTCGCATGTGTAGCGGGTTGGGTTTGTAACCAGGCAGAAACACCAATTTAGTTGTAGTAGTTTGGTCCAAAATACTCATTACTGTTTACTTTCTGTGAGATAAGAATTAGGAGAAACGCAAAGCAGGCACCAAACTTGAAAGAATATAAAGAAGTTTATTAACAGACCTAAAAGAGGGGAAAAAAAAATACCACACCTTCAGAACACTTCTCCTCCCCCCACCTTTCTCCCTTCTCCCACTGACAATGTAAAAAGACAACCCTTGAGATGTTCAGTCTGTTTACCACTTCCATAATAACCTTGTTCAGTCCATTTAGGAAGAGGAGTCTCTCTTGCTCATGCTGTGAAAACATTATCACAACGAGACAGCTGCCTGGGTTGGTTCTCTGCTCGCATGTGAGTCCCTTCCCCCGACTTGCAGCTTTTCCCACAACTGCTTTCGAGGGTCCACTCTTGAAGTTTTTAGGGTACAATATTAAGGTTGAGCCGTTCAGAAACAAGAGTTTTCTTCACCCATCTCTGGGAGCATTTCATCTCTAAGAACAGAGGCCCTTCTCCTTCCCTGGGAGTAAAGGGTCCTCCTCATCTTCATCTCTAGGACTATCTCTGGGAGCATCTCTAGGACCTGAGGTCTTCTCCTTTTCCATTTGGAGCAAAAGTCCTCATCGCTTCCATCTCTCCCTGTTCAAACTTCTCATGAAATTACAGCTGTGTCAGCATCTGCCTATCTCAGCTCAGGTGCTTTTGCTCACAAGTACAAGTTGAATGCTCCACCCCCCATGCCTTCATGAAATTGCAATGGGTACTCTGATATATCATAGCTTTACAGCAGAATTTCAGCTTTAAGCATCTCCTCTTTCTCTTCCCTCAGGTTTTCAGCTCTTCACAGCACTAAAAGGATTAATCTCACCCAGGCCTTGCAGCTGGAATTTCACTTATTGATGTTGCTCACATGATCTTTGCCAGACAGCTGGGCAGCTTCAGCTGAATCTTGGCCACACTGGAGAGGGGAAGCCCCGCATCTGCCCACAGCAGGGCTGTGGGGGGTGTTCTGTGGGTGGAACAGGGCCCATCGGCTCCAGGATGGCCATGGCCCGGCCTGGCCTGGCCCGAGCAGGGCCTGACCGGGCCCACTGACCCCCACACGGGCCCCGCAGCCACCTGTCCCAGCACCAGCAACGAGAGAGAGAAGCTGGGGGGGCTTTGTCTATTATTAAGTGTGGATCACAGAGGCAGTCACAACTTTAAGTGGCTTAGAGAATTGTCCATATTCAAACTGGCCAGCTGATAGGTTCTGTCAGGTCCCAGAGGAAGCTGTAAGCACCCCTTAGCCAGGACATCCCTTCCGGGACTATGCTTGCTAACCCATGACAACATGGAAGGGGGTTCCAAAGTTATGTTCTTTTCTGTATGCTTTGCATTGCAATTCAAAACCATGTTTGGTTTCCAGATTCAGGCTTGGCACACATGTAATCCTGACTGAATGCTGGTGCAATGCCTGAGAGGTATTAGTGGGAAACAATAGCTATGGCTGTTGAAAAATATGTTGTACCTTCATGATAATAAAATGAAGGTATATAAATGTGTTGTACCTTCATGAATTTCTCTTTATCTGCAAAAAATCTGTGCAAGCACACCAGGATCCACATCCATGCAGGTAGAGATACTGGAAACAATTGTTGCAAGAATCGTTGAGAGGAAATCCTTGAGGAAGAATGCTCATGAACTTTACAGTCACACACTTTTGCAGAGTCTTGATCTCTTAGTACAATTTCTCATCTACTTGTCTTTGTAGCAATAGCAGCCCTTACCTTTTCAGCTCTGAGTCTGTCCAGTAGCCTTGAAATAAACTCAGAAAATGCTGGTATTTGTTTCCTGAAACTTAGATCCTGCAATCATGTTCTGTGTATGCATTACCTGCAGATACAGATCTGTGTGAGAAGTTGAATGATCTTGGCCTATTTGTGGGAGGTGCAAACTATATTTTCTTAACTCAGTCTTCCCTTAGTTACCTGCGCAGGTTTAGGAATTATATCAACTATGGCAGTATAAGCATTGATGATATCAGGGGGTTCTAGTCCTTACATGTTTCTAGCTCTAAAACAAAAGTATGGACCTATTGACTGTTGTTATTCTTTGTCTTGATTTCAGTAAATCAGGACACAATAGACCTGCTCAATAAATGGCAGTAGACTTACTAGGCCAAGAGTTAGTTTAAGAAAAAGTGGAGTTTTGGCATGAAGCTGATGGTCATCTCCAGGAGGTGTTTTGTGAGATTCTGGAGGTGGAGGGCAGTACACTATTAGGTTACCAAATTTGATTTTGTCTTCTAGGGTGTTACATTTATTTCCCTTTGTCCTACATCCACACCCGTAACTTGTTATCAATATGAGTATTTTGGTCTATAGTAGACTGTGCTGCATAATTTCACATGTGAGAAGCAGTGTGGGCAACTCACATTCTGTCATAGGGAGAAAAGAGAAAATACATCAAATTCCCTGTCAGTTTGACCTGGAAGTTTATGTTCCAAATCCAAATACTGCAAGCAGCTTACTTAGAGAATGGACAAGGCTATGTGGGCCCAATATCAGAGAGAGCAGAGGGAGAATTTTCTAGGTGAGGTAGCTATTGGATATTCTCTGTCCAGCTATATCCACTCCATGGAATGTCACAGAAAGACTGCAAAAAAAGAAGTCTGACTACTTTTTCAGCAACAAAAAAAAGTTTTGACTCCTGCAACAAGCCAACCAAGGCCCTGATTTAATCATCTTCACTGTCTTGGTGCAGCGCTGCAGGGTTAGGAGCAGGCGGAGGGGATGGGGAACTCTTTGTTCCCTCCGTGTCTTACAAAGGATGGGTTGGGCTTTCAGGGTTCACTGAGATGGCTGATGGAAATCAGGCAGAGACCTCACATTTTGGTGCACAGCTTCCCATCACACACACACTGAAGAGAAAGGTTATGGGAAACCGTATTCAAAGTAGATTTTTTCAAAAGAGAGTTAATCTTATTTAAGCTTCAGTAAGAAAAAAGATCGATTAGGCAACTAAACCCAGACTACACAGTAGTATGAGGTGTGGGAAACCTTTTATATGCCATATTCATTGCCTTTAAGTTGCAGTAAGCCCCAGATTGCCATGTCCAGTTTTGGTGTCATGCCCTGTGGCCCTTCATAGGAGTGTCATAGGACAGCTTGTGCTGTGTAGGTCTGTACGGCAAGGGAGGAGAAGAGATTCATTGCCACAGCTTAGGTTTCAGTTCCTCTCCTCAGCACTAAATCTGAAGAGATACTCAACTGCTTATGCAAATTCTATAGAGCAACCTACCTTGGTCTTTGATTTCTGCTTTATAGAATTAATTCCTGTGGCACAGAGTTTCCATGTTGAAAGGAATGCTCACTATACCAGGCCATCTCTCACTGCTGTCTTTCAGCTTCTCATTTCTCGGTGTTCAAAGGTCAAACAAAAGCCAAGTGATAAATAAAAGCCAAAGAAGGTAAAGTGAGCTATGTGGTGAGGAATTTGTGTCGTCACTCCTCCATGAGATAAGCCAGCTGGTCGAACAGCTCATCCTGTTCAGCACCCATGGCAACAATTTAAACTTTATTGACAGCACACCAAGCCCCCAGCATGCAGCACCTGTCAGGTTTATTTCCATACCAAGGGGTGGGAAAGCAAATCAGGGAGAAAGGGAGCATCACTTTTTATCTTTGTGACAATATCTGCATAGAGCCTTTGGAGTATGCTTTGGTTTCCATGCACCAAGTCCATGGCTTGCAGCAGCGTTTGTGTTCCGTATTCCACATGGGAAAATCAAGCAGCATGTTAAAAATAACTGTTGAGTCTATGCTGTGAAAAAGTGGGTTGTAATTTGAGCAAAATAATGTTGTTTGTATGCAGAACAGTGAGGAGAATTGAAGATCCTATGTTCAGAAGTGTGTGACAATCAGAGCATGAACAAAGTGTTTTCCTTATTAGGCTCGCTATCAAAAACAGGCTCTCAGACAAGCAAATGAATAAAATTATGTAAATATCATACTGCATCTGTACAAGTTATATTTTATAGATCTACATGAAGTGTAAGCTTCATTACTTTCCACTTGCTGGTTTTCCCTTTCATTGTCTTTATGGAATGGGTTCTGCCAAAGGCTGTTAGCCAGTGATAGTGAGCATAAGGAGGTAGCAGAAATACTGTTCTCAGGTTATTCACCCAAACTTTAATTATTCTCAAACAGTTTTCTCCTTCAGTCAGATGAATTGGGCCTTTTAAGATTTCTAGGGGAAGCATCCAACAGTTGCTCTACTAAATGCAGTTCTGTTATGACAATGATCTATCAAGGTAAAACAAAGCTAGAGCACCTTTTCACCCTGCAGAGAGGATCTGTGAGTGTGTTGTAGTTTTCATTCATTTTCCAGTGACAAATGCAACCATCTTTCTCCCCAGTCCCTGTAGGTATTCTGGCATGTCAGAGTGAGCTGGATTACATGTCATTGGATAAGTGGTTACACTTCTTGCCCCTGCTGCGTATGCTGAGGAACTGTTAGAATTAAACAGAGATGACTTCTAAAAGGCACTAATGATTTGTTGCTTTGCATGGTTTAGACTTTGCTGTGGGAATAATAAGCTCATTATTGTAATTACCTTTGCACTGCTTCTTACAGTTTCCTGCCACCATGTACACTGTGTACTTAACTGGATACATATTTCTGTCTGTGATGCAGAAAAGTGAGGAATTTTGTAATTTTTTTTTCTCCATCTCTGCTTAGTTAACATGCTGTATCCTTTGCCTGATGTGTTTTGTATTCTTTCTACTCCCAAAGCCTTCTCTGGTTCACAGGAGCAAGTGCCAAAATCATCTTAGCAGTAGCTGCCATATCAAAAGATGTGGCCTTCTGCACTCTGACACTGTGAAGAACTCTTGCACCAGTTTATCCAGAGCAGTGTGATATGAAGAAAATAGTTTCTTTCTGTTGTATTCAATTGTCTAGAACTGTAACAATAAATGCTGCAGAAATGTTTGGACTTGGCTTCACAGGCACTTTTCTGCTGCCTCACCTTCTTTAAAAGAAACAGGACAAGGACCATACTGCAGCCCACAGGTGATGCTGTCACTAAAAGGCCTATGAAATATTGAAAGCTGAAAATTAGTTATGTTTCAGGCTTATGTGTGTTGAAATGACTTGATAGTGATCTAAGACTGATCAAGAAAACATTGACTTCATAATCTTTAATACTATTATTTATTGTTAGCAATAAAATGTTTATTTTTTTTCTAAAACCTTACAGTAGTTCAGAATCTGAGATGGAGGAGGAAGATGAGGAGGAAGATGATGAACTACTGCTGCCTCAGCAACCCCCTTCAGACTTGGGTGGTGTGCCATGGAAAGAGGCCGTGCGTATCCATGCCCTCCTGAAGGGAAAGAGTGAAGAAGAGATTGAGGCTGAGCAAAATCATGAGATCGAGTACAAATATGATGATGATGATGAGGAATACGAAGAGGAAGAAGATGAGGAGTCAAGTGAAGGTTAGCTTGGCTTGTCCTTTCTGTCTGCTAGCCAGCAGGGAAAAATGAGTATTTTCCATGCAGATTGAGAAAGATTTGCCTTGGAAAACTTTACTTCTTTTACTTCTTTGTTGCTCTGATTTTTGAGGGGGTTATTTTCAAGGAAAGCTTGAAGTGGATCATTCTGGATACTGAAGGACTTTGCCACAGGACAGTTTAGAGTACTAGTACCAACACAATATGCTTCCCATACAGCTTGCCAGCATGTCAATGCACAGCTTGGTGCTGCTGTATTGGTTTATGGTTGGTTTTTATTATTATTTGGAATTAGATTTGAATGTGCCCTTTGTTCTTTGGCAGCAGGAACTGGAAGCATTGTATTTGCAGTGTTTTCAGTTTGAGAGTGCCTCACTAAGGGGCCTGTCACTGTCAGCAGGATGTTCCACAAGAAGGTGCTTGTAGCTCTCTTTGGTTAAAAGATGGCCTTGAGAAATAAGGGAGTTCAGGTAGTTCCCATTTTAGCTTTGAAAGATTTCTGTGGAAAATCTTAGGGAAAGACTCCTTCCCCTGTGTTTGTCTCAGTCATCAAAACGCAAAGTTTGTGCTCAGAATAGACATGTTTCCAGTGTTTCACCACCATGCCAAATTTTTCACTGCTCTTGTCTTTGTCTTTATACTCACATTTCCTTTTTGTGGAGACTTGTAGGCTCCAAAGAGCTTTTTCGTAAAGGTCTTTGGCTGCCTACTGCAAGCAGAGGTCCAGTTTTGTGAGTCTTTGTGGCAGTGTCATTGATGAGCTCAGCAGGCTCCTTGGCTACTTTCTCAATGTAGGAGCTGAATGTTCATGAGTGAAGTCTGTGGAAATCAAGACTTCTTTATAAGTATGCTAACATGCATGTCGTGTGTTCAGTCTGCTGAGCTGTGGTGCTCTTGGACGGATGTTGTTTCATTCCAGCAGTTTTCCTGTCAGGCACTTTGGATACAGCGGGAGTACGGGGAGTTGCTGCATTTCCAGACAGTCTCTCTTTCTGATCCTGTCCTCTCTGTTTCTCTCTTTCCCTCTCTCCATGGCTTGTGTGTGTACACGCGTGTCTGGTGTTAAATGTGGATGTGTGCTTCCCTCTGCTGTAGAGGGGGAGTATAACCCTTGGGAGAGAGAGCTGCAGCAAGGCCTCTGGCTTCAACATCTCTCAGATGAAGAGGACTCGGGTACACAGAAAGGTACCCGTACACCATCTCCACTTCCACTTCCCCAAAGGAGCAGGGAATGTATTAAAGAGCAGGTCCCACATGAAGAGTTTCTGTGTTTTATTTAATTGCGTTACCAGCTCCCTCAAAACCGATTCAGTAGCTGTTGTTCATCTCGTGGTTCAAGTGCCATAAATCAGATCTGTCATTGCCACTGTTTTAGGCAGGTGATAAAGCTGCTGAGTACCTCAGGATGTCTAGAAAACCTGGACAATTTGCTACTGTAATTTGCATGAGCAGTGACCCCCAGGTAATAAGGAGTTCCAGATTTGTTCTATACATGCAGACTGCTTGCACCTGTGCATTATCTCAGACACATGGGACACATCAGAAGTACTGCCTTTAGACTGCTTGTGCCAGTAAATTTGCTTTTTTTGTTGTCCTCTGTGTGTGTCTGTCTGTGGGGAGAGTCTGGAAGGCAACTAATCAAGCTACAGCAATCCCTCAAGATTCTTCAAACAGTTACATAATGGTCATAAAATTAATCAGACATTCAAATCTAACTGGTTGTGTCATTTTCCATGATGCATTTTCTTGCAGTTTATTTTTAATAGTTGGGTTTTTTTGTAACACTTGGTCCTAATAGCTTGTTAATCTCTGATTCCCTCCCTGTGGTTCATTAGAGCCAGAATACATAAGAGGAAAATCCAAGTGCCTTTCTGCATGTAAGGGGGCATATGCAGTTGTCAGACTGCATATTTTGCAGTTTATGATTGTAATAACAGTAGCTTAGCTTCCAACTAACTTTTTTTTTTTCCCCCAAGAGAAAAAAAAAGTGGAAGTGTTATAATTTTTTTGCCATTTAACTCTTCTGTGATAAGAATGAGAAGTATTAGTAAGGTGGCTGAAGGGCATCCCTGGAGAAGTTCCCCCTGTTGCAGCTGCTAGAGTGCTTCAGACCTGACTCTTAAGGAGCTGGTTTGCAGGTGGCTCCTTATTCCAATGAAGTGAAAACACTGAGCCAGCCCACAGCTTATAAAGTGCTGGTGGGTGCTACAATGGCAATGGAGGAAAGCTACCATTCCAAATCTAAGTGCAATTAATGTTCAGCTTCCTGCAAAGCTTAGCAGACAGTCCTGAGGAAAGGCTGTGCCAGGTGTTGTTTGACGTTCTCAAGCACTTAGACATTAAAGAAGTGTTAGGTTTGCCTCTAAGCCAAGCAGCAGCCCTTCATGTCTGGCTGTGCTGCTCATTATTTATTGGAGAAGGTGAGAGGGACGGGACAGGCTCAGGCCTCTGTGCAGAGGCTTGTGGAGAAACTAAAGGTGTGTATGTTACAGTGGTCTAAATCCCAGAGCAATCCGTTTTAAAACACGTAGATCACGTGGGACCTGCTCTTTCCGAGCCTTGCTGAGTGACTCTGTACTTCTCAGCCATTGCTGGCAAACCTAAACCCTTTAACACAAAACTTTGTGTGGCGATGCAAACGCTAACTCTACTCATCCTGGGGCCTGCATGCGAGTGCTTTGGTACGGAGCGGGAACAGCCCGGGTTCCTGTCCCTGCAGGATGTCCAGTGCCGCTGGTAGCCCACGTGGTTGTGCCAATTGATACAAAAACTCTCTATGAAGCAAAAGAGACATAAAGCTGCAGAATACTTGGCTACGTTGTGAATCCTGCTCTGCATTTGAGTTTGTGCCTCTGAGCCCTTTTCCCTTTAATAACCGTCTGCTGATTCTGTCCTTCCTGCAGTTCCTTCTGCCTGTTTCTTCTGCGGTTTTAATGCCAAATCTCACACGTAGTCATTCCTGAAACGGAAATCCCAAACACTTTGTCATGTCTGGGGAAAACATGGCTGGGAGAGAGGAACTTGTTAAAATGAGACAGCAGGAAATAATGAGCGCAAGCTCTAAATGCTGCTAATGTGTCTTGTTTCCTTCAAACACTCGAGCACCGTATGAAAATCTAACTGCTTTTGAGGTTCTAAAGAGCTGCAGCAGTGCTTTGCCCTACTCAGTGGTAATACAGTTGTGAAAATTGACTTCCTACTTTATAAAGTAAGTGGGCATTTTCCTTCCAGGTTAAGACATTTTCTTTGGAAGACCCTCCTGCAGACAGTGAACAGGTGAACACCTGTCCATTTTATTATGGATAAATGAATTATGAGTTACAGTCCCAGAGCAGACAGCAATAGAGACAGGGTCTATAAATTTAATACCTCAGAGTAAGTGCTCCCAAGGCAGCTGTTCTGCAGAAGTTAAACAAGCTCATCAATGGCTTTAGGTGCCCATTGTTCTCTTTGACATTCCCTAAGTAGCTAAGCTTTGTGTAGGCAGGGATTTGAGGAGTAATGCAATTTCTCTTAAACAGAGTAATTTGTGCGACAGGAATTCCCTGCTGGGGAGCTGTTAAGTCACAACCAAAATGCTGTTACCCTTCAGAAAAATATTCTCCCTTTGAGCAAGTCAGTACAAAAGAGCCAGGAGTAAACAAAGAGGTGTTTTAGGTGCTAAAATTAGCATGTGCCCATGTGTTCATATGCACATACATATATGAAACTCTCCGATCCATCATGTTACTTAATTCACAAAGAAGTGTGTACCCAGCCTAGAAAGAAGTACCTAACCCAGTAGTGGGGAATGAAAAACCTTTTGTCTTGGTGCATCAATCAGATGGAGATTGTCCCTCCCCTTCAGCAGCAATACATCTTTGGCAGTAATCATAACGAATGGGCTGAAGGAGCTGGAAATTTCTGCTAAATTGGTATTTACATACCATGTACTGTCGGACACCCAGAGAACGTCTTTCATTTCAGGGAAGCTTCTTGCAGCAGACATGATCTCTAAAGATGGTTTTAGTAGCATCCCTCTGCCTTTGGAATGGCGTTATTCAGCTTTGATGGGAAGCCTGAGGAGTGCTGTATTGGTGTATGCGTGCACACACAATGCTGAGCTTTTTCTGTCTGTCTTGCAAACTGACCTTAGCCAATAATATTTTCTTTTCTTATTTCCTTTCCTATGATGTGCTACCTTTCCTTTCCACTGTTCTCCCATCTTTTCCTCCCTGCCCTTCATACACCCCGCCTGCAACCTGTTATGCCATTGCCCTCCTCCTGCTAGCTGGAAACCTTAGGCTGCAGCAGATTGTAAATCCGGTTGATCCTCTGGAGATCCTGGCAGATGTGCACTGGACACACATCCGTGAAAAAGAGGAGGAGGAAAAAATGGTCTCAGCCTCAAAGTCCTCCACCTCCAGAGGTAATCTCCCCCAAGTCCCACACCATCAGTTCTTGGATCACAGTTGCAGCTGTTTAACTCTGTTGCTTCTGCGCCCTTCAAGAGCAGTGACTTCAGCAGGGGCAGCAGTGATTGAAAGGAACTACTTTCAAATTGCACTGAAATTACACTTGGTTAAACATTTTGCTTTTCAGGTCAGTGTGTGTTTAAAATTGCTACTTTCTCAGCTCCGTGACTCTGTGACTTCTGACCTATTTGTCTGCCTGCTTTGAGTCCGTAGCATTTGTCCTCACCACACACAATTTGGTAGTGCTGGCAATCAGCCCTCTGTAACTGACTAGGGATGCCAGTGGTAGGAGTCTCGTGCTTTTTGTGTCAGTGAGGACTCTACACTTTTTAGGGAAAACTGAGGGGCTGCGTTGTGTAGCTACTAGAACAAAGATTGAACAGGGTCAGCTTCTGTATGGAGCATATTTCTCTGCGGCTTCTTTTTCAAGTATGTAACTGCCTCTGGTATTAGCAGGGAATGGTGGGAGTCAAAGGGCTTGCAAATCTGATCAGTGGGGGGTTTGACTCGCTGTGTGTAAGATTTGACAGTGTATCTACCTTGAATATGAGATGCAAGCTGTCAGTTACTCAAAGGAAAACTCTGGAGGGGGAAAATGCCTATAGTCTAGATCTCATGTGAGCAGCTTCCAGCAGTCCCTGCTGACCTTGTTCTAGGCTGTGTTACAGCGTGTTTTAAGGTAAGTATGTCATAAGTGCTTTACCTGTGGGTTTAAATAAAACTCCACCATGCAGTCGATGAGCAGTGGTCTTCTCTCAGTCTGCAGCTACGGTGACAGAATTGTAGAGGGAGTATATATGCTGTGAGAAGGGGTGTCTTTCACAGCAAATGTGAAATTAGGTTAAAAAGTCTGCAGCTCTACCTCATGATACTTGATTCTCTTCTATTCCAGATAATCATCTTTTCCTTATAGTTTTAGATGTTTGGTGTAGTTTGTTTTTTTAATCCTGGTCTAGCTTGATACACAATTGCAGATCAGTTTGGCTGTACTTTTATTTGCAGTTTGTAGAATGCACTGGGACTTTCTGGTGTGAAATCAGCTCCCTACAAATTAGAGATGGGTATTTTGTTCCCACTGCAGCCACAGAAATAGGCTGTGTCCAACTATGTGAAACTTACAGTATTTCTAGAGTGCTTGATTATTGTTTAAAAAACACGGAGTAAAAAATGTTAACATGGTTTCTTAACTTTACAACAATTAAGGTTACTTGTGCTTCTGCTTGGGGGTCTGTGTCACTCTGGTTTCCAATTTTTTATTTTAATTTGTATTTTATAATCCTTACTTTTCTGTGGCATACTGTTACAGTTGCCAGCAACAGGTGATCTTTCCAAAATTGATTTTGTGGCCTTTCCAAATTCCTTCGGGAAGGGAGTCAGTATTTCCTTTCTGTCCCCTGAAACTGGGCCAAGCTAGGACTATCCTGATTTATGATTAACTTCTTCTATTGCTGTAGGTGTGTGCAGGTGTGATCAGCAGTTTGGGTATTTAAAAGGCTGTTGTCGATACGTGTTTGTGGCCACACTCTAAGTTTTCAACTTCAGTTCAATAGGCAGATTGTTCCTGTCTGAGGAGCTGTATTCTGTGATCCGAGGTGTTTGGAGAGCCCACTGGCAGCAGCAGGGATGAGGTTTGATGTGACAGCCTGGGACAGTGTCACAGTTCCCTGGAGTCCCTCTCATTTTGCTTTGGGAGCTGCTCTTCACCTGCTGGCGTGGGCCCCTGGGCAGCGCAGCTTCTGGGACACCTGAGACCCCTCTCATTGCTCAGCTCTTCCTTCTCTCAGTCTCCCTCCTCTGCACAGTTTCTAGGGGAGCACAGTAGCAGCAACCTGCTGTTCAGATGGAGTGTTCTTCTCACTGTGCCACATGTTTCCTCTGACATTACAGATTCAAAAGGAAGATTAGGCCCCTGACATCTGTGTGTTATCTTGATTTAATTCTCAAGCCTGGAGCTGGTTGTTTGAAATTTCATAGGTTTTATTCCTGTATTTGCTACTGAAAAGTTTCCCTCTGTCACTCTTCTGTTTTAGACACTGACTGATGGTCTAATTTTGGTTTCTTACAATTTATTGTTTTTTAAATTCAGCATCCGACCTTCCCTCCGTACGCCATGAGGCGGTACAGGCGTGGCTGGAGACGGTCCCTGGAGGTAGTTTGGTGATATTCTATGTATTCCAATGCACAATAACCCTGCCCGTCTCTTCTCCGTGCCTTCAGCAGCTGAGCTGGTACCTTAACCCTGGAACTTACGGCCCTGTCGCTACTGCATGAGTGGACGTGGAGGGGGGAAGGGGAGTGTGCATGTCCGCCTTGCTCAGACAGCCCCTTCTCGCATGAACTCCACACTCATCGTAACCCCTCTGAAGGCAGGCCAAAGACAGCTCATCCTGGGTGGAATCATGGAGGAGGGATCTAGCTGAGCGCTTTGATTTGCTTTGTAAACTGAAGATGGGACCAGTTTTTCTTCCCCCAGCCCCTAGAGTAAAGGAACATGGGGCTTTCTTGCAGCTGAAAGCTTAAGTGCCAGAGAGTGCTTAAAGCAAGTGCACTTCTCTGTAGCAGCTGCAAACTGTAGTTATGTGGTGAAGAAAACGGGAAAGAAGAATAAGTCGAAGCTAAGGTCTTTAGGAATAGTGGTTGTTGTGTCTCCTTTGACCTGGCATTCATGTTATTCAGGAAAGCCTCAAGAATGTTGAAGGGTGGCAGAGCTCAGCTGATTCTTTTTGTGTGGTCCTCTAAGCTCTCTTACAAACTGATGAGCCTGAAGATTCTGGGATGACAGTGAGGGAGTACATTGTGTAAAGCTGTGAAGGTGTCTAAATCAGTGGAAGAGTCTGTGCTAGGTAGTTGACCTACAGCTGAGTTGCTTTGGCACATCAGAATAGCCAGCTTGCCTTTTAAACTTCGCTTCTGCTGCTGCTTTGGCAAGTCAGCAGTGTTTACAAGATGTCTGCACACGATGCAGGCTGCTCACAGCTGCCAGCTAATACGAACCAAGTGCTGATCCCAGTTTCTGGCTGCCGTAGTGTGTAACTTCTGAGTTACTGTGTGACAGCTTTTGGCCTCTTGCTCCTTACCCTAACTGCATATATGTATATGCACAGTATATGTATAATATAACCAGCCACCTGCAAGCTTTCCGTGTCCCTCAGAAGGGGATCCACCCTTGCACCAAGTTGTTACTTATTGATGCATCTGTAATCTTCCATTGAGTTTTTGTGTATCAACCTATTTAAAACCTGATTTTCTCCTCTCTCTCCAACACAATCTGTGTGTGTCACGTTCATTCATGGTTTCCGGATCTGAAGACCCACACATACATAATTGTGGATTCAGATATTCTTAACATCGATCATGTTTTTTGCAAGTTTTGATTAAGATTACTCACATTTGCTGTTACCATAAAGCCATTCCATGACATTATCATTTCCAGAATAACATAAGCTATTGCGTACCTAAGCAGCAATCAGACTGGAGTATGGTTTGATTTTGTTCAGTAGATTTATAAATGCTTCTGTGGGCAGTCCAGCCTTTGCCACATGATTAAGTTTTCCTGTGCTTGGCATTGGTGAGGGTCTGGATTTGATAATCCTCTGATGTAAAGGAATAGGCCCATACGTGATCACACATGAGTGGAACTGCCTTTTCAGAGTAGCTGACAAAATAAACTAGTCCATACATTTCTGTCTGAATAATACTACAGAGCATGAAAAAAAGAAAGTTCTCAGGTTGAAGGAAGAAGACAAACCACCTGCTGAAGGCTGTTTTGAAATAAGCAAACACCCTTATTAAGGGAGAGGCTGCAAGACCTCAGTTTTAGGGAGGGTTAGTTTGTTTTCAATATTGTCTTAATTAGCAGTGATAGAAATAGTTCCAAGAGTCACTAGTAAAAAACCAAAGGATCAGATCCTGCTCCCTGACTTGGGAGGAAGCTGGCCCACCATGGTTCATTCCCACATGGCTTAACTTGTGCCATCCAGAATCAGGGGGCTGCATTTGGGCTGGAAACAGCCTCCAGCCCTCCCCTGGGAATTCACTGCTGGGAGCTGTGCCTGGTGCCCTCCTCAGGAGGACAGTGTGACACTGCATGTTCAGGCCTAGAGACTTGCACCACTTGGGTTACTGGTACAGGTGCAATCAAGGTAGTTGTAAACATCTCTTATCATTGGTATAGAGCTGTATCCTATGTGTAAAATTGGCAAATTGCCTCATAAGACATGCTGGCTGTGTACACATTTGCAGCAGGGTGTACAACAGAGTTAAATGTCTGCATGTTGTTGAATGTGAATTGATAACTCGCTGCACACTTTTAAAATTGTAGTTCACTGATGCTACTGTGGGGAAAAAAAACTGGAAGTGCTCGCTTTTTTTAATATTTAAGTCATGTTTAATGAAAAAGTTTAACCAAAAAAGCCCAAAAAAGGCAGCAAATCATCCATTGCACAGGTTTTTTTTAAAGTATCATTTAATAATGAAATTTATACACCACACTTTGGTCTTGTCTCTCCTCCTGTAATTAAATCCTGTCACAAGCAGTAGTGTCAGATGTCATAGTTCTCAGAGTTACAAATTCAAGAATCCCTTCTTTATTTTGACCCAGCAAATCAAATTGTGGTCTGTAAATGAAAAAAAGAGTTTTGAATATGTAATTTTAATTACTTAAAAGTATCTCAATTAATGATCTGTGACAGAAAAAAGGTTTTATATACGTCATTTTAATTACTTGAAAGTATCTCAATTTGTGCGCTAGTCGCTTGTACAGCATTTGCATTTTCTTAGACCTTATTACCAAAGACTGCTGTAGCTGCACAGAGTTAAACAGTTTCCAAGTGTAATAATGGTCAGTCCCATACCTAGACTCCGTCTTTTACTTACACCCTCAAAGCCTGTTTCAAGATGAACAGTCCTGGTTAATTGTGAGGTTTCAGTTTTGACCTAATACACACATGCTATCAAGTGGTGGTAATTTTCTGGTGTGGTAAAGAAAAAACCAAAATCTTCCTGGGAGAACAGTAACCTTTATTCTGGTTTGAGGTCCTCCCGGTCCCCTTCTTGTTTAATTTTTTATAACATCTGTTGCTCAGAAAAGCCCTGGCAGCTTTCACTGCAAGTGCCTTTGGAGACTCCCCAAGGGCAGGCGTTCCTTGATTCGTTGGAGTCTGCAAGTGTCACTTCACCATAGATGTCTCTCCAGGTGACACATGTCAGGATTTCTTGTTTTGACAGTAATTAATAAACATCTCCAGTATAAACTGTTGGTACAGTTCTATATTGAACGTTTTCACTGTGTAGTGTTTGTTTTCTTTTCTTTTTTTTTCCTCAATATTTGAATATATTCTAGCTCCATGTGAGGAGGATGATGTGGAGGATGAGCTGGGCACAGAGCCTGCAGACACAGAAGGGCAGGCAGGTGAAGAGGGAGACACGGGTGCAGAGCTGGACGATGGTAGGGTACCACTGTGCCGCCTTTAAACCTGTTGTGTGAACAGAACTGTGTTGGCAATGAACACTTTGCATGAGGGTACTTAAACCTGGTCTTATTTTTAGAGGTGTGGGAGTTTGTTTCAAATATTCGAGAGGCAGCCAGGAGTGAGGGACAAAAAGAAAGAGAAGAACCTCAGTGTCCTGGATTATGTAATGAATTTCTCATGTCCTCTCACCACGTGTCTTGTGTCTGTATTCACTGCTGATCCTGATGAATAACAAAAATAGAATTAAACTTGTGAAAGTTCCATAATACTACATCAGAATCCTTCCCTTGCTATTGTAAAATTAACTGCATATGGCAGAAAACACTGAAAATTTTCCAGAGAACTGATAAGGCAGGACTTCAGTTGCTGGTTTAACTCTTGGTACTAACAGTCCAATCATTTACTGCTTACATTTACTGCTTAAATGACTAATTGTCACACCGAGAAAGGAGTGAACATTTAGGTGTTCAGGTTATGAAAGTGGTTAGCACCATATGAATAGGAAATACTATGTCCCAATGGACTTGTATCCAGGTTCTCTTGGTTTTTTCCCACCCATCCATGGTCAGATGACATCGCGTCTGATGCAGAGGCGGAGTTTCGCTTACGTCGGGGACACGTAGAAGGGCCAGAGCTAAAAGTCTCTGAGGATGAAGAAGATGAAGAAGAAGAAGCAGAAGGTGCTTCTCACAGTGTGACAGAAGGTAATCACTTTCTCTTCAGTGCTTGAATGATGTTAATTGCATTTGAGATAGTCTATACAGTTATGGGGTTTAGGAGAAGAGAGTCTCTTGGATTTGAACCATCTCAGTATTCTCAGTGGCAAGGTCTGTGCTTGCATTAACATTTTGAGAAGAATGTTCTGAATCCATTAATTACAGCTTTGTAAAATGTGAGAACGCTTCTAACTTCTTTTTTCTTGTAGAAGTTGTTACATTAAAAAGCTTGTACTATTTTGGACATTTAAAAATTTATGTCTGTGTTACAGATGTGCATCCAGAATTTGTAAAAAGCCGAGATATTTGTCACTACTCTCTGTGTATAACATTTAAAAAAAGTAGAATATTAATGGTCTTATGTGTTTTTGGAACATTTTTCCTTTCCCTAGATCCATGCAAGCCATCCATCCCTATCCAGCCCCCTAGTGACAGTGTTCTTCCTCTGTCTCCAGCTGCTAGTCCCAAAGCAAAACAAGCAGAGGTAAGAAAGGGAGTCTTTGACATTTTCTACTTAGCACCTGTAGTTCAATGAAAGAGTTTGTTGGATAACCTAATGAGGACTGACATCAGTGGGCTCTCTTTCTTTCCTGTCTCTAATATTTATGTTGATCTTGAAATCTCACTTCATTTAGGCTTAAAGTATAACGTATACTATCTTTCTTTCCTATCTTCAGAGTGTAGTGGCTTTATCACAGCCACACCAGTTCCCATCACAAAGCCCCGGGAAGAATTACACAGGGCATTTTAATTTCAGTGAGCAGTTAACAACAGGGAAATGTGACAAATGAGGGGAGCCATAAGGAAGGTGTTTCCTGTTTAGCCTGGTCTGGCTGTCTTTTATGTACCAACAGCAGATTCTGTACAGTTGTAGTTGAAAATTACAGTAGTGACCAAAGCAGTACCTCTTTATTCCAGAGTTCAACATAGCTCAGCTTAAGGACGTGAGGCATGTCAGTGTTGTACTGTCATGTTGGCAGCCCTGGGAGGCAGCTTGCAAATCTACTGCAGTGTCTAAGAGCTGGAAGTACATGATCCTTAAAATGTTCAATTCAAGTTTTCCCTTCCAAATGTTTTGGGGTTTTGGTTTTTTTTTAAGGAATTGCTAAAATATTATCTTGAAGAGTTTTGGCATAGACCGGTTTACTTTTACAGTGGGCTGGGTGTGGTTTGCTGACAGCAATTGCTGACAACATTCACTTTCCATTAAAATAAAGTTTGGTTTTTTATGTCCATCTAATGATTCTATCAGACACAGTTATTGTTTAGCAGGCAGACGTTAGGACAAGGCCTAAATGCAGTTCTCAAGACCTGTGTGTTTAATGTGTCATACAAACACACAGTGGGGGAGGCTTATGCTCTGATGGTCGTGTGTCTGCATTCCAAAGAAAACTGGAGCAGAAGATGCTGTTGGAACACCAGAACTCAGTCAGAGGAGTCTGCTGCCAAAGGGTTAAATTGTCAAACAATGAGCTGTGCTCTTGAGTAAAAGGGCAGTCTGGATGCAGGAGAGGAAAACCAAAATTTCTCAGCTTATTAAGGGACAAGGTAATTGCAGCCTAATTTACTCTTAACAGAGAAAACATGGCAGCAGGTGCTCCTCAGCAGCAAAGTGCCATACGAGTGGGAGCTGGGGAGACTTGGATCAAATCTGTCAGAGGTAAGGGACCACCGCAATACACAGAGTTGGAGATTCAAAGGGAGAGAGAGAAAAGATAGAAATAGACTTACGGATTTTAATTTAGTGGTTTTTCTTCAAAAAATCCAATTTGCCTTGTCATCTACCAAGCACAGTTTACAATGGGGCAGAAAAGCACACCACACTGTTGAGAAATCCTAAGTGATGTTCAATGCCTGCTGATGGGATGCCATATGTGGGTTTTTTCATACTTTGATACTTAGATGGTTTCCTTATTTCTAGATTTGTTAAAAGCAAAAAAAAAAAAAAAGTATTCTGGTGTGCCCAGTGACTATTAATATTTCCCTTTTTCATTTTTTTGTAGGATGTAGAAGATCCCCTGGCCGAAGTGTGCCGTGCAATAAAGTCCCCAGAGCCACGCTTTTTTCCTGAGCCTTTTGTTCTTGAGGAAAGTCCAAAGGATGAAATTCCCAAAGACAGGAAAGTTAAGAGCCCTTTGGTGCCACCTTCTCCAGTGTTGTCCCAGCCGGTTGCATCACCAGAGGCCATTGCACCCCCATCACTAGCAGAGTCTCAGCCAGGAGCCCCAGCACTGGCTTCATCCCCAGTGTCTCCTCAACTGCCTATCTGTTCCCAGCCTTTGCCTTCTGCTGAAACAGCCATTCCATCCCCAGTGGAGCCTCCAGTATGTTTCCAACCTGTCCCAGCCTTAACGTCTACTCCTTTGGCCAAACTGGCCCTTAGGGGCCAGGATGGTGAGGTGGAAAAACTGGGGAGCCCTACTACTGCAGAAGAAGCCCTGAAACGGAGCAGCCTTGTGGAAGAGTTCTGGATGAAGAGTGCTGAAATCCGGAGGAGCTTAGGGCTCACCCCCGTGGACAGAAACAAGCGCTCAGAGAGTAACTTCACTGTGTCTGCTCTGGAGACAACTCCTCAGAAGACTTTCAATAGCAGGAATATTTCAGGGGATGAAAGGATCCCTCCTGTGAAACCCCAGCCTGCCCCAAGAAGACAGGGACTGTCCAAGTTAGAAAACGAGCAGATTTCTCTGCTCACTCCGAAGTCTCCATCAGAAAAAGAGCTAAGGATTTCCAGTGAAGTACGGGGAGATGTATCCAGCAGTTCTGGGCTTGGCCTTCAGGAGAGCTCATCTAACATGAGAACTATGGCTAGCCAGAGCTTCAACACTTCCGACTCCACCATGCTGACTCCTCCATCGAGCCCGCCCCCACCACCTCCTCAGAATGAGGAACCAGCCACGCTGCGTAGAAAGAGGTACCAAGCACTCTGGCAGAACGAGGTCGAAGCCAGGTCACCTCCAACACCAGCATCAACACCTCCTGCTCCTCGACACCAGGAGCCTGCCCCTCCTGCCAAGGAGTCCCCCCCAGCCAAGAGAGACGACGTGCGGAAGTCGTTTGCAGAGAGCGTGGATGAGATTCCGTTCGCTGATGATGTGGAGGACACGTATGATGACAGGACAGAGGACTCAAGCCTTCACGAGAAGTTCTTTACACCTCCTACCAGTAGGCCAAGGCCAGAGAAACCACATCTTTTGCCCTTGGTCAAAGAAAATGGTGGTCCACCCTCACTGGAAGGAGGGGGTCACCAAAAGAAGAGAGTGTTCCCTGACATTTCTGTGGAGGCCAAGGAGCTTGCTGAAGAAAGAATGAGAGCCAGAGAGAAGTCTGTCAAGAGCCAGGTGCTCCGTGATGCCATGGCTAAACAATTGTGTAAGATGAAAGATATGGAGATGGCTGCTGCTGCTGGGGCCACAAGGGCACGAAAGGCATCTTCCATGCCCTTGAAGACCAAAGAGCTGTTCTATGACTCTCCAAAGCATTTGGCCTTGAAATTAGCAGAGGGATCCACACGAAAACATAATTCTGCTACTGAGAAGTTCTCCACTCCTCCTGCTGATATGGCTGGACCTGAAGGGTCTGTCAGCTCTTCAGAAGGCTCCAGTGGGAAGAGTAAGAAAAGAAGTTCTCTCTTCTCCCCTCGTAAGAACAAAAAGGAGAAGAAATCCAAAAATGATAGCAGACTTTCTGACAAATCTAGTGGTGGGACAGAGGAAGCAACAAAGCCTAGGTCGTTATGGAAGTCTGTTTTCTCTGGCTATAAGAAGGACAAGAAGAAAAAGGCTGATGAGAAATCCTGCCCAAGTACTCCCTCAAGTAATGCCACTGTGGATTCTGGCAAGCACAAGGCCTCTCCATTGATTACAGCTGCAGGTATAACAGATATGTGCCTCTGCACTGTGTGCTTTTCCTACTTTTCCAAAGTATCCTTCAAAGTAGTTTTGGTTTGCTTTGTCATTCAGCTGCTTTGCTGAATGCTGCTGCTCCCCAGTGTCAAACAGGCAGAGCAGGGTAAGTGCAAGGGACTGGATTTGTGTGTCTGTGTATTGACAGAATCCACTGAAAAAAAAATGGAACCCTAACTAAGAGTTCAACTCTCAATGTGTACAAGGCACATCTTTTTTCTGCCTTACATTTGAGAAGCAATTTTTTGTTGGGATTTGTGGCATTTCATCCCTATTTTAAATCTGATCTTCATGTTTCCTTTGGCTGGTCTCTTTTCTTTCTTTCCACCTGGCTCCATGGTGGTTGAAGACTTGAGAGATGCTGTTACTCCTGTTCTCAGCAATCTGATGGCTGTCTGCTGATCTTTGAAGGAGGGATTTTGCAGCCTCCTGTAAATCTTTCCCATGTCCACCAGTTGCAGGCCGAGATGTTTAATGGCAGCTTGGGATACAGTAAAGAAGTTACCCCTAAATGCGATTGAAAGCGAACACGTTACATTTCTCTGGCATTGTACAAACAGCCAAAATAGAGCCAGCTGCTGTCCTTCCAAGTGCTGTATCTGTGCTAAGAGCATTGATACAGTACAAAGAGAGAACCATGACCATTTCTGACAGCATTTGAAGTAAGTGATGCTCTCTTAAAACAAAGCTCATACTTGTGCTGGTCATTTTGTGGAGCAGGGCTTCTTTGGTCCCTCACAGGCAAAACAACTTGAGACTGACATGAAAGGACTGAGTATTTTTCATGCTCAAACAGCCTTCAACCAAGCTCTGAAGAGTTTACAGAAAGGATCATTACCACTTCTCTAACTTCCCTTTTTTATTCCCGACTTTGCAGATTTACAGCTCCGTCAGCACCTGAGTTTCTCAGAGGACTCCGACCTCTCCAGTGACGATATTCTGGAACGCTCCTCCCAGAAATCCAAACGAGAGGTACGTAGGTGGGAAATGCCTTTTAGATGGATCTAGCACCGTTCAGATCACAGACTCAGAGAATCCCATCAGAAACTTGGGTGATTAATGTTGTTGTTTTTACTCTTTCTCCCAGGGAGCAGGTTTTCCTGTAAGTCTGCTGACTGTCCTATCTAAAATAAGATGGTTTCACTTGTTTTCATGATTACAAGCTACTCTCTACTGTTATAAGGAGGATCCATTGTCTCACTGTCCCATTACTGTACTGGGCACTGCAAGGAGACGGACTGGCGTGTAGTCTCCTGGGTATTCCTTTTTCCCCTTTTAAAAAATGGGATTTTGTTTCCCCTTTTCCAGTCAGTGGGAACTCCACCCGACTGTCACAGCTTCTCAAATATGATGGATTGTGGCTTAGGCCCTTTCTCTGCCAATTCCTTCAGAACCTGTGCACCTTCAGATGCCTTAGATGTTCTCAAATGTGACTTTCTCCTACACGGGCAGTTCTTCGTTCTCCCAGCCCCTTCTATGACTGGGATGGTGTGGCTGGAGCCACTTGCTGGTGAAAATCAAGGCAATAAAGTTAGAGTACTTCAGCCTTTTCTATATCTTGGATAACCAGATGTCCAGTTTCCTTCTGGAGAGGGCCTGTGTTTTCCCTAGTATTCCTTTATCAGTGACATACCCACAGAAGCTTTCCTTGTTGCCATTGATGTCCCTGGGCAGATTTAATTTATCAGGGCCTTAGCTGTCCTAACCTGATCCCTGGCTGCTTGGAGAATTTCTCTGTATTCCTCCCAGGCTACCTGTCCTTGCTTCTACCCTCTGTAGACTTCTTTTCCTGTTTGAGTTTGTCCAGGAGCCCCTTGTTCATCCACACAGACCTCCCAGCATTTTTGCCTGACTTCCTGTTTGTTGGGATGCATTGCTTCTGAGGTTGGAGGAGGCAATCCTTGAACATTAACCAGCTCTCCTGGGCCCCTCCTCTCTCCAGGGCTTTATCCCATGGCACTCTACTAAGCAGATCCATGAAGAAGCCAAAGTCTGCTCTCCTGAAGTCCAGGGTAGGGAGCTCACTGTGCACCCTCCTTACTGGCCTAAAGATCTATTATAAGGATTTAGTTTAATTGCACACATTTTTATGTGGAAAATACATGGTGAAAGCAAAGTTTCAAAGCTAGCTGTTTTTCAGCTATTTGATTCAATTTTAGAATGTCACTATTAAAGCAAAAACAAGGGAATAATTTAAGGAATTGTTTGCTCAGAGTAATGAAGAACCCTATTTTCATTCCTGGGAGCCTCTAAGCCCTGCTAGACAGAATTGACAAGGTTTGGAGGAATAAGTAGAGATTGTACTGACCCCACAGAACACTAAGGCTCTTCTGGTACACCAAAATGAAAACTGTGTTCCCACTGTTCTTTCCTGGTGGTGCCTGGTACACATGTTAAAAAAGCTCAAGAAGAAGAGAGCATCTGGGAGGGCAATGTGACAGGCACAGGCCTGTTCCTCCTGTCTCAAACCTGTCGTCCCATGTGCACAAATCGGTCTCAGATGCCGAGTTAATCCTTGGCTGAGATGGCAAAGGTGTGGCAGTACTGCAAATTGAAGTGTCATATGAAATGTTTTCTAAGTATATGTAGTAGAATGAACTAGAATAGCTAATGAATTTAAGGCTGGTGGAAGAAATTGATGAACTAAATAGGAATTTTCTGTATTTACTTATCTCTCTTTTAATCTCTTTCCCTAGTTGGTCTAGATCTCATCTGAGAGGAAGATTATTCTGTTTTTATTTTATTCCCTTTTTTCTCTCCCCCTTCCATTCCCCCTTGCATGCCCTCAAGGCGTTTCATGAGAAATTCTGCATTTTCCAAGAGATGCAGAAGAATGAGGTACCTGGGGCCAGCAGAGGACATACCCAATACCTGGGGTTCAGATAAGAGTTAGAGTTACTGCTCTGCCCTCGGAGCTCCTTCCAGAGGAGGCAAGGATGCAGTAATGTCCATCCTTGTTTGCAGGCTTTGGACTGCCTTGATGGTAATTTTGTTTCTATGCTGAGCCACTTAGATTTAAAATGGCTCTTGCAGAAAGAAAGATCACATCTCTAAGCACTGGAGGGGATGGTAGGTGACAGTGGCAGATGCCTGGAATCCTCATACTGAAAGTATCTCACAAGCTCTGCCGAGGGTATGGGGGTAGTGTCTCATTTTCCCTCAATTGCTGTTACTGGAGTTACATTAAGAGTTTATTTACTCAGCGTCTGCTGAGTTTTCTTAAGACTAGTTTTGAGAATGTGTTTATGTAGAGGACGTGGATGGGAAAACTCGACTTAGCTTGTTTTGTTGCATCCTGTCTAAGGATGTAGAATATATATGCAAACACTGGAATGCCTTGTTGTCAAAAGAAATGTAACCAAACTTCGAGTCTGACCAAGCTGGGTTTGTACTGATTTGGGGCAGGAGTTGTATTTTTTAAGTTATAAACTGCCTGCTACTTATTATGGGTGAGAGCTGACTTACTGTGTGCTTCTTAACTTTTATGTGAACCCCTTCTCCAAACTGAAATCCTGTTCGTGCTGCTTTTTTGCTAATGTAGTGAGCTTGCTTCCCAGACAGCCTGCTCTGTTTAGCCTGTTCTTTGTGATCAGCAGTGAATTAATTCAGTGTTGTTTAAGGTGGTGTCTTTGAAGAGAAGCATCTTGTAAAGCATTCCTGCCCCGTGGGTGTTGTGTTTGTAGGTGTATGTCACTGTGTGTGTGTTTGTCATTGTTCCTGTACTGCTGTGGTGGTGTGCTCACATCTGTTTTACCACCACAGGTAGCTTGCTTTTTCCTGGAGCGTGCAAACGTGCTGGTGGTGTTCTCTGGCTTCTCATTTGTGACTGGTTTTAGTTAATTGAATGTGAAAGTGCAAAATGCTGTCTGTTTGCCCAGAGTGGCACAATGCCTTCTGGACTTCATGACATGAAGGGAAATTTACCTCTCTTATTAGCAAATAAAGCTAAGTGCTTTACTTGCCTTATATTTGGGTACAGGGTAGCATAGAATGTCCTTGGCTAGAGAAAGTAGTGATTTCCCCCTCCTTTTCCTGCTCCTTTCCCCCTCCAGTTTTAGCTCCTCAAGATCTTTGGAGGCTCTCCTTTTAGGCAAGGAGATTCCATTACTGCAGGAGACACAACCCACTCTGAGCCCATCTGGCGTTTCTTAGTTCACAAAGCAGTGAATAATATTTATGATGTTGGTTACATGTAAATTATAATTTCTATGAAATAGAGATAATTTAAAACTATGGAAGAAACACAACTCCTAGGAGAGATTGTAAATCAGAATGTAAGTGGAGAGTTGTGTGACAGAGTAAATACATGGTTGGCTGAGCCACTTCAAACTAAATATGCTCCAGAAATAAGCCATTATTCCAAATCTTAAGCCGGAATTCTGTACTCATACGGGCAGAAAAAGGCCAAATAATTCCTCTGGAAAAAGGTATTTCCAAGTTGACTGTATCTTCAGGGAGGCTGCCAAAACTAATTGCCTTCAGAAAAGTGCTAGAAACTTGATTTTGTAGCCAGAAGTTCCATTGTGCTTCATCAGTCTGGGTCACGTTCAGCATTTGCACAATTTTGTTTCTTGTAAAAACCACTTTGTTTTATTACTGTGCATCTGTTTTCAATGTTGAACTGATTTTGCTTCATTTTGTACGTTTCTTTTTTATTTTTTTCCCTTTACCATTCCCCCTTTAAAGTCGATCTATGTACCACACGCCTTGGCATTCAAGAGATCATACTCGTCAAAGGTAGTGTCTCCATTCCCACTAGCTGGCCATTGTTGCATTGCATGTCCCCCTCTCCATTAACCCATTGAATCCATAGCTCCCCATCACATGTGCACTAACATCAACACTGACTGTGCATGCCTGAGATGTTAGCAGACATGGGCAGCAAGTTCTTTGTAGAGGATGTGTCCCAAAAATGCATTAAGCTCCGAAATGTCTGGTTGGAATGCATGCGTTTATCAGTGCACCACTGTACCGTGATGTGGATGATCTGTGAGCTTCAGAACAAATTGGTTTCCAAGGCACTTAAATATGTTTGCATATTCTTCTTTTTTGATACTTAGAATGTGAGGTCAAAGGAATCATCACACTTTAATCAGCAGCTTTCAAAATTGCTGGGTTCCCTCAAATCTTAGTGGAATTCTGTATCAAGCTAAAATCAAGGCAGAAGTTGCTGCTTTCTGAAATTCTTATTGTCTTGTCTTTACAGTCACAACAGTGTTACAGGGGATAGGAAGGCCACATGCTCTGTCACTTTACCTTCTGATTTGAGTACCATTGTGGATTTTGTGCTTTAAAAAAAGAAAGAGTAAGGCATGAGCTTCTTGAAGCTTTAACAATGGTGCTTGCCAATGACCTACCTGAGGGATTTTTAATTAAGCTGTAATCCTGCCTTAAACTCTGTTCACTGAGAACCATCAACAGAGGCAGACTGACCAACGTGGCAGTACAATAACTAGATAAAGCAAATTTCAGGGTGGCCTGACATAACATTCTGTTCTTGAAATTGACCATCTACAGAGGAGATCTCCTTCCAGAAGTGGAAGACACATGTTTACAGCAGTCCCTTAAGGCTTACATACATGTACATGAGAAAAGAGGCTTTTTCTTCGCTGTAGTTTACTTAGTGCAGTTGTGAAGTTTTTTTGACACTCTCAAAACTCTTTGAGAGAAAGCCTTTCTAGGCTACAATATATCCAACTAATGTATCTGGTAAGATTGTAAACCAAATTTCAGTAGTGTTAGAAAGACATATTCTTAAACTAGTTTCACTGACAGAAGAGTAAATACCTTTCTATTTCTATAAACATAGCTTTTCCCCTTTTGGATGGCTTCTGGTGGTGTAATATTCTACACTAGCCTATAATAATTTCTTAGCTTACACTGCTGTCACTGTACATGTAGACAAGCCTTTATCCTCTTTTGAAATGAAATCAAGGGGACCCCATCAAGATGAACCCTCTCTATGGTACTCACTGATTTATCTAAATCCATTTGGCTAAATTTATTGAGAAATGAAAGTTACTGAGAATAAAAACTGATTTGATCTTTGGGAAGATGTTTCATATAGTGGTGGAAGGCAGGGGTGGGATGTTATATAAAATCACAGCTTTGCAGCTGGCTTAAATGCTTCTTCACTCCTGATTTGATCCTGAAATTGTTGCTCACTGCACTGTGAACACCTTTGCCTACAGAAGCTTGACTTTTGACACAACCATGGCAAAGACAGAACACCTCCCTTCTGAGATTTTTGGAAGAGAAAATGGTCATCCCTGCCCCCATATCTCTGAGCATGTAAATAAGATCTGCTGCTGTTTTTCCTTCCTTCAGAGGGCCTACACAGAAGAGGAGCTGAATGCCAAGCTGACGCGGCGAGTGCAGAAAGCTGCCCGCAGACAAGCCAAGCAGGAGGAGCTAAAGAGGTTACACAGAGCTCAGGTAGCGTCTCACAAGCCTCTTGTCATGGCACACACTCACCTCTGTGTGAAAGCACCCTGATCCTGACATTCCTCTGAGGGTGTCAGAACAGAATCCTCTCTTTCTACGGGAGTGTTCCTGCTCCTGCCCCCTCTTTCAAATTTCATGTCATGCCACAGAGAAGTGAAGAATGGCAGGAACCTATCATGAGGGTTTTACAGGGAGAAAAATAATGCCTGTAACACCTTTCTAGCTGGAGATGCACTGAAAGGAACAGTGATACACAGATAATGCCTGATGGAGCTTCACCTATCATTGATTGCTTTGCTAGTTTATGCTGGTGGGTGAAGTGTTATCAAATGAACCTTTAATTACCAGAGAATCTGCTGGAAAACTGTTAACATCATCTATAGGTGATGGGATTTGTCAAAAACTCAGGGCAGGGGCTCAGCTGACTGAATAGCATCACCTCTCAGTTCAGTGTTCAGGAAGGTGATAGGAGTTGTAGCAAATGAGTGAATATCAAGGTGTTTGCAAATTTAGGGGTTAGGATGTAACAGGGTGAGGAGTATGTTGTCACCAGAATCTGTGATGCTTGCTGTTGAAGCAGGGGATTATTGTTGAATACAAATACTTGGTTTTGAAAAGGCAAATTTGACTGAAGTCTCTTAGTGCTGGATGTGTGCTGCAGATAGAGCAAGAGAATTGCTTTGGTGAGGTTCTGCTCCATTCTCCTCTGAACAGATTATCCAGCGGCAGTTGGAACAAGTGGAAGAGAAGCAGAGGCAACTTGAGGAGAGGGGAGTTGCTGTGGAGAAGGCCCTTCGAGGAGAAGCAGGTATCCATCACAACTTGGTTTGGTTTTCCATGTTTTCTTATCAAGTGCTTGTGCAGTAATCCATAGCTGTTTGGATTTTAGAGGCCATTGGACCATTATAGCCTAGAGACTGAGCCCAATGTGAATCCGTTCTCCCTTTTCTGCTCTCTTTTTGAGGCCTTGTTTTTCCTGTGTTTCTTCTAATTCTGCAGCTTCCCTGTTGGCAGAGACTTAGTTCACTTACCTTTATTTGAGGTGTAGGAGGTAATTCTCCAGCTACTAATAATGGCTGACTGTTTCTGCATACCACTGGATCCTACAGCTAGAAAATTGCAGAGGTTTCCTAGCCACCATTCACACAAAGTTGTCACAGTAAGACAACCCTGTTTGCCTGTTAAGGAAATAATTGTGAAACTGTGTGTGCTTTCTCTATTGTGTTGGATTATCAAGGTAGTGTCCTTACAAGGGACCATCACAGAACATCTTCCTCACTGCACAGCCCAGCACACTGGCTACTTCTGACAAAGTTGTGCAGAGCAGAAATGCACACGTGTCCTGAAAGGTATCCATGTCAAGCTGCTGGAGAAATGTTGTGTGTACTTAAATTAAATGAGTATCATCTGATCTGGCAAGCATACGAGTGGAGGAATACCTGGTTCAGGTAATGCTGATAGTAGTATAATGATTTGGAAAAAAAATCCTCAATTTGCAAGGAGTCAAATATCCAACAGGCAAATGCAGTGTGCGTGTACCTGACAAGGCCAGGATTATGTACCTGATTACAAGGGGCAGAGTTCAGAAATGGCAAGAGTGGAACAGGTGTTTGGAAAATGTTTGCTTGTTGCTTGAAGAGCCACATCTACGCCTCTGAAAATGGAGCTTGGTTAAGCAGTGAGGGTGCACCCGAGAAAAAGTAAGTTGTGACTTCCTGCCAATTACTACTCAGCCAGAATTAGGTATGTCTGGTGCTCTGTAAGGGTGTGCCAAAGAAGCAGGACTGAGTGCTTACCAAAGCAAATAGGCACTACAGGTGTGAAGAACAATCTTGAGGACTTCAATATGTTTATGATCAGGCTTTTTCATTTGTGGGATCAAAAAAATAGCCTTGTGCAAACCCCTGTGTTTGCGGAGCTGCCTCCTTCCTTATGCTGTCTGTTCCTGTGTGGCCCCACTCTGTTCTCTGGCCTGCCAGTTACTGCACTTACTAAACCCACCTCCATTGTTTCTGATGGTTCTTTTCATTTTCCTTCTTTTCATCTGGAAGTCCATCTTGATTATTGAGCTGCTGAATGACTTTCATGTAAGGCATACCAGCACAAGTGGAAAATCTTAGCAGCTGAGAAAATATTATTCATGATAGAGTTTTCTCACTGAAGAATCACAAAATGCCTAGAGCACATTCAGAGAGGACAGAATATCACCAAGAGTAAGATAGTATAATGGGAGACTGCAGAATTAAACCTTTGAAAAAATAGCTTCTCACTCCCAGCTCTCCCAAATGGAAGCAGTCTGAGATGAGCTTGTGTATTTGTGAATTTCCTAGCAGAGCTGTGAAATTGTGGGTCCTGCTTTGCAAAAGGGATCTTTTCTTCAGGAAGTCTCTAGGGTGTGCCTTGCTCTTGCTAAATGTTTCTGTCAACAGGTCATACATTATCTTTGCAGAAGCTTAACTCTGGCATAAAGAATTTACCATCCTCAACTCTTCCCCTTATTTCAGGAGATCAGCCAGAAACACATTCGTTGGGGTGGAAAAAAAACCCCAACCATATTCTAATCTGTGTTGACTGAAACACAAGATTATAAATCAATTCCGTGCTTCACCCCTTCAGGTACTCTTGCATGGCCATAGAATCATTTAGGTTGGAAAAGAACTTTAAGGTCATGAGTCCAACCATGAACCCAACACTGCCAAGCCCACCACTAAACCACGTTCCTAAAATGCCACATCCACACCTCTTTTAAATACCTGCAGGGTGGGGACTCCACTCCTGCCCTGGGCAACCTGTTGCAGGGCTTGACAAACCTTTCCATGAAGAAGTGTTTCCTAATATCCAATCTAAACCTGCCCTGGTACAACTGTAGGCCATTTCCTCTTGTTGTGTTGCTTGTTACTTGGGAGAAGAGACTGACCCCCATCTGGCTACAACCTCCTTTCCAGAGGTTTAGAGAGCAATAAGGTTTCCCCTCAGCTTTCTCTTTTCCAGACATTTTACATATGTTTGCAATAAAGTAACTGAATTCCTTCTTTTTGAGATCTGTGGCATCACATTCCTTAAATACAGTTAATTTCTGCCTGCAATATCCACTAATTATTCGAGAGGGAAGCATCATTTTTCTGTCATCTGCATTGTGACCTAACGGTGACCACTACATTCAGCAAGGGCTGCTGTGTAAAGGTGAGGAGTCCTGCTCTTGTCTCTGATCAGTCTCTCCCCTAATGAAACCATGAAAACAAAAGTTCAAAAAGGGAAATGCAGTGTGTAAAGTGGTGTTGCCATCCAAAAAAAAAAAAATCTCTTTATGAGGTTGTACAAGGAGAAAAAATGGGGGAGCTTGCGAGGTATGTCTGCTGTGCACTTAGTTTGTCCACATAAATAGAGAAGGATTGCAGTACAGCATCAAAATAATGGCTTTTCCATAGACAGCAGCCAGTATTAACTGTTCAGGGACAATGTATTAGGCTCCATAATGAGTGGGTTTTTCAGGTTCCCTCCCTGTAGGGAAAGAAAAAATCACTTATTGGTTAGCATTTAAATATGAGGTTTTGGGTAATGTTAATGGTAGTTTCTTACTACTTAAAAATCCAGACAGAAGAAACACAATTCTGTAACTTGCAATGATTCTTTTCTTTTTCTGTTACAGAAAAAGACAGACAAGACCATCTGAACTACTTCTCTATGTAGTTTATCATCTTCTAGCATATTGCTTTAGTCATCTTTCCTGTCTGTAAAGAATTGCAAATTTTTCTTTTGTAGAGGTCTTCCACTAACTTTAATTCCTCAGATCTCTCAGCTCTGGACCACTTTCCATTTGTAGAAAAAAAGGGTTTTTCAGTTTGACTGGTAAGAACAAAACCAGTTCTCTAGATAAAAATTTCTTTACTTAGAATAGTTTTGTTTCTACTTTCTATCCACTTTGCATCATCCTTAATATGTTACTGGCAAGTAACTTACACTGAGAAGACTCTCAATAAATTCTTCACAGTGATGCCCTGCTGTCTTCCTGAGAGGTTATAGCTTTAGATCCTAGCAATAGATAGAGGCAGCTCAATATTCTTTCCAGGAATTTCACACATTATCTGCTGTTTGTGAAGTTGGAATACTTACAGGGTGGTACTTGCTCTTCAACTAATCAAACTCAGAAATGTTTTGGATGTCACCATCAACTTTAATTCTGACAAAATAATTGTACCTTGTTGGCCACCTCCTTGTCTTTTACTTTTTAAAATTAGCTCAGCCTCAGGCATGGCACAGTTGGTCTTTTATTCTTTCAAAAGCTGAATGCTCAGTCTAACATTTCATTTCTGATTCAGAAAATCTCACAACCTATGATTACTTAATTGCCTTAATATGTTCTCTGTGATTATCTTTGAAAATCTCAGCCTTTGATAGTTGCATTCATAGCAAGAATGAATGATTAGGAGGGTAAACTCTATTTCAAGTGGCAGTGTAAGCTCTGTTCCAGGGGCAAGTTTGTCATACACAGGTGGTCTAAGCTACTGTCATTCCTTGTTTTCCTTCCCTCCCTCCCCCCTTCCTATTGCACCATGGTATTTCACTACAGTGGTAAAGTAGGATCTCAGTGAAGAATTTTCTCAGTTTTTTGTGGTGTCCCAAGAGACACCTTGGATGAGTTAATTAATGTAATATAATATTACTAATGCAACAGTACTTTGTATTATAGTGCATTCGCCTGTTTGGACATGCTAATGACTTTAATTTCCTCTGTGAATTTTTCTTTTTTTCAATTATTAACTTAAAGAGATGTCAAATCAGAAATTTCCAGAACCTTTCTTTTATTCCCTTTAGCATAAACCTTGACAGTTGTTTTTAAGAGCTTGGAAAACATCTACTGTCAGATCAATACTGAAAAGTTTAAGAGCCCCCTCTTTACATCAAATGAATCCTATGCAGTGAGAAATATTGCTCTCAGTGTTTCCATCTGTCTCCTCCCAACGAAATGTTCCACAGTGCTAGACTCATGGTGCACTTGTCTCTAGCAGCTGTGGAAATGCACATCTCTGTCCTGAAAGCTGCTGTGCAGTTCTTGCCTGGCACAGAGACTGCATTAGCAAGAACACACAATCCCATCTTCCTACGCCTGAGTGTTTGCCATTCATGTCAGCACTCACTCAGTGCCTTCCACCTGTGTGCCATACACCATCCTCCACTCACCCACCTCCAAGAAATCAACCCTTACACCTTTCCTGTAGCTGTCCTAAGAAATTACACTGTTTCCTTCTGACATATTGCTCAGCTCCAAAGCAACAGGATTAATTCTGCTTTTCTCAGCAAGAACAGGAGAGACATCAGTGACAGGTACTGCTGCAAACACAAATAGGTGAAGTGTCTCTGTGTAAACTTCTTGATTTTTCCCCTCGGGAGTCCTTGCCTGCCTGCTGGAAATTTTCTCTTCATCTTCCCAATATATATGTTTGTGATATATTTGTGTGTGTGTGTGTACATATATGTATATCTACAGAGAAAGACAGACGTATAGTGTTTGTATATATGTGTGTGCCCACGTGTAGCTGCCTGTCTCCTGTTTGCCCTTTTCTTTGTTTCTATGTCTCTCTCATATATTGCTTTGATTGTATGGGGCTAGGGTGGGTATCTGACTCAATAACTCTGTCTTCACCAATTCCTTGTTGTAGACTATTGGGGAGAGTCTTATTACAGTGACCTCATCGACTTGCATCTGGGTGGTATGTATGGCTGAACCTCCTGCTGACACTAACCCTGCTGACACTCCTCCCCACCCCTCCCTTCACCTACTTCTCCCATCCTTGGCTCACAAACAAGAAGAAACAGCCCTTGCACATGACTGATGATAGCAGAACCCCTTTTCCAGCTCAGGAGGAGGAGATCCTGGCATGTTCCACAAACCATGTGTAAGGCTCCCTCTTCTATTTTTCACAGTGCTGATTTTTTTTTTTCAAAATTCGCTTACTGTTTTCATTCCAGCCACCTTCCCAGTTAGCAGTGGAAGGTCATTTTGGTTTTTTGCTTCTCCTTTGAAACGTACAACTTATCACTGAAATTTTCTTTAGGAAAGAATTTTAAGGGGGACAGCAAGAGCAAACAGCACTGTCAAGGATTAGTCATGCTATTGCCTCCGTCTTGCCCTTCTGAGGATCATTTTTTTCCTTCCAAAAAGCCAGAGTGTGTTGTTGATCTAACAAAATGAAAATGCTCCCTCAAGGGACTTTGAAAACACTTGCAGATGACAGATATCTTCTTTCTTGTTTTGTCTTACTATAAGGTTAGAAAAGAATCTGCTGTTAAGAATTCCAGTCATTTTTGCTGGAATCTGCCGTTAGTTTCCAAGCAGTCCGGTTTGCATCATTACACAGCTATTAAGCTGCTTGCTATGCTATTGCTTTAATACCCCATTTAGTGCTAAACACACATTACAGTGTTTAGTTCTCATTTTCACTTGCGAATCTGGTCATCGCTCTATACCATGGTTCTGCCTTTGCTTTAATTAATGTTACTTCCCAAGTCCCTTAGTAGGTGATTAACTTTTGTTTAGCATTTGCCTATTTTGAAAATTAAAATTTCCTTTGCTAGTTTAACCACCCAAAATCTGTTCTTATGAAGTGAACACATCTGTCTGTCAGCAGATCCAGGAGAAAGCAAACTCTGCTCAGTTGCCTTGTTATCTGAGGGTCTCGTTTAGTTTCTTTCAGAGTATGAACTTGCTCGTTCTAAGTTGTGTTTTTTTGAGGGACTGCACTGCAGACCAGCTCTGCAGAGGGAGAGATCCACACTCTCTAGGCCTGATCCAAGACACATCACTGGAAGTCTTCCCTGATTTCATTGTGTTCTGCATTTGATCCTTCAAACACAATCTTTCCCGGGTTTTTAACTGCCATTTTTTTTCTCCTGCTCAGGGAGGTTGTCCCACATAATATCTACCTGTACCTATCTGTTGTGAATTACTCATGGCACAATAGACTTTTATTGAAGAACATCCACCTGAGTTAAGAATATCCACCCAAGTGCAAGTTTCAGAATGGAAAACTTTCCTTCTTAGTCAACCTAATTTGTTGCCCAGTTCCCCTGTGCTAATTTTGATGTGATAGTCCTCTGCTAGCCCTGTGCTTCACTCATTGTTCAGTCCCTCTGGCATTCTTTCCTGGGGTATCTCCTGCAGAGAGACTTTGAAACCCTCTTCATGGTTTTATCCACCAGGGCTGGCCCATACCCATATGTGCATAGAGTAGGAGCTGTAAAAGGGTTGATGCTGAATTACACTTAACAGACCCTTATCCCTATTTAATGCTATCTCCACTACACCTCTCCCTCCTCCTACCTCTGCTCCTAATGCCTCTTTAGAGACAGCGATCCCATCCAAATCACTAATAGTGGCTTTAAGAAAAGCAAAATAATCTTCACTTAAAGGGACACTGTCACTTCAAAAAATTGTTGTGTTGCAGAAAAATCTTAATTGGAAATGGAATTCACTGTTTATCTCTCTGCGTGTTTGCTTTTTCTGTTTCTCTGAGCTCAGTCACCTCAGAGTGGTCATTTTTGAACAGGCTGCTTTTATTCATATGGTGACTCAGTCACTTGGGCTTCCAACAGTCAAGAGTGAATATTCACGTGTTTTTAAAAACAGTTGGTACATCTTAAAACTCTTATCAAATTTCTGCTCACCTCAAAAATACTGTTTTCAAAACAAATTTTAAAAAACTATGTCGGGCAGTATCCCTTTAAATGCAGTGAGCCAGTATAGCCTGGAGTACGTGGCTTTATAGTATTATTTTATTGCCTCTGTAATTTGCTTTATATTTGCTTTTGGGGCTGCCAGAACACTTTTGCCAGAACGGATACATTGCTGTGGTGATACTTGTCACCTCAAGCAGCAGATACAGAGCTCAGCTTCGAGATTAACATGTCTGTGCAGGATGTGCATCTGGGTGGAGTGCCATTAAAATCCCTGGAGGTCCTGCTGAGCACTGCAAGCAGCTTGGATTCTATTGGCAACCCGTGTCTCTGAGGCATGGGCATGACTCTAGTCATGCTGTCCTAGAAGATTAACAAAACTTGCAAAGTACTTGGGAAAGTTATCTGTAAACTGGTAATATTTAGTTGTTACAGATTGCGCAACAACTTCTGCAAGGAGAGCGGTAACTTCTGCCATCCTGGTCAACTTGCATTGTGTAGGATTACAGATTGCTGTCTTAACTAGCTCCCTTGCTCTGCTCAGATGTCATAATCCTCTCTTCCTGTTCTGAAATGTTTTGTACCGTTGCTGTAACGCAGATGTTTCATTTCACGCTACAGATGGTCGCATTTCAATTCTGAGTAATTATTCCTGTGTGTATATTGTGTGCATGGTGTTGTTAAAAGAACATTGCAAAAGTTGCAAAGTCAACTGAAATGAAGACTTTATATTATGTTGATATATCAACAGATTAAAAACCTTCGGATCCACCACAGACAGCGGTCTCATGTCCTTATGGAATAACTGGTAGCAACACTAGGTTGTCATCTTCTCTGTAGATCCTTATGGAGAGGAAAGGGGACACAATCAGTGATTTTATAGCTGTTTGTTGGCAGCTGTGGAATAGTGAGACTTGAAAATATGGATTCTGAGCCAGACAGTGGAAGATTGCAGTGGTCTGGTGGATATATACTCTTTGTCCTTTTATTCCTTCTTTTCAGACAGTCCTTGTCCTGATCCTGTCTTACTTCATCCAGAGCTCCTTACCCCACTTCCATTGTCATTCTCAGTCCCAGTTTCTCCTTCTCAGGCATTTAATTTTAATCTTGACAAAGAAATCCTAGAATTCTACCCCTCAGACCTCCTATTCCTCTCCACTAGCTACTCCTGCTCTGGTCTTCCTACTGACACAGTCTCCACAGTCTAAATCCCAGCCTTTGGACTTCTTCCAAAAATTTTTTGGGCTCTGCTCCCTCTTCTGCCCAGCATTATTTGTCTGGAAAATGTTAGGTCCTGCCCTCTTCTCAAGTCTGCCTTCTCCTTTCACCCCTTCCCCTTTTTTCCCCCTCTCCTTTGTTTGTTCTCCATTAGTCACCTTGCCTCCTTAGTCCCAGCCTCCCAACCCACTGACTCCTTGTCCCAGTTTGCTCCTTGTCTGCCTCTGGAAAGTACCTCCGTTGTTTCCTCTTCATTCAAGTGAGCAGCTTCCTTTTCCTTGCACCCAACAGGGAATCATTAAGTAAACAGCCACACACTCCCATCTTGCTTTGTTCTTGGCAGGGGTATGCCAAGAGAGGCAAGAAGGATGTAGGGAAGAGAGCTGGTCCATTTGATAGTGTTGATTTCAGACTCATGTTCTCCCTTCTTGACAAGAGCCTTACGAACATCAGGTAAACAGGGCAGGGAAGTGCAATTGTTTGGGTTTTTAAAAATCTTTGTACTCTGTTTAAAGCACATTCTACAACAACTTCACTTTTTATTAACGTTTTTAAAATATTTGAGCTTACTACATCCTTTAAAGTCTTGCAGGTCTGACTCTGCAAGGCTGGAGTCTGATATATTCAAGAGGAATCCGTCCTATTTCTTGTGATTGGCAAACACAGCTCTCCTGGAAGGGGAGTGGAGTTGTAAGACAAACACTGTTTTCGCAGTCTGCACCTGTTTTTGAATTGGTAGCATGTTTTCTTTGCTGTAAACTTTGAGCAGGAAAGAGCACTTGATAAGCAGAACTTGTTAAATACCAGTACTTGTTAGGCAATTGCCATTTACCTGCTTCTTTCTGCACACCAAGACAACAGTCTTGGGAGACAGGGTCAGTGCAGGACTGTATTCATTCTGATTGCATTTCGAAGTGCCTCAAGGTCTAGTAGGAGCAGAAGACTTCTGTGGAGTCATTTGTGTGTGTGTTCTGCTCCAACTATTGCTTTCCCTATTTTTTTCCTTCCCTTCCCTGCCTTCCCCCACCCCCTTCTGCTGGATAAATAAAAGTGGTTCAGTTTGCATGACAATCCATGCAGTCTGTGAGTTTTCCCCAGGTTTCTTCTAGTGGTTGTGCTTTTTAGAGGATATTGAGTTTGACCCAGATTTAATAAACTGTTCAGTCAGACGTGCTGAGTGATGTGCTTGTGGGATATTTGTCAGAATCCTTGCTCTCGACCTGCAGTTCTGTGGATGCTATTCTCCAAGAGTTGGCTTTCTGAATCCTTGGTTTTTAACAATGCTGCTGTTGAACAACTTCACCAAATAGTAAAGTTGGAATGCTTTATTTTTCAGTACTTGGGTTTCTGACCATAACCCGATTTTTTTTAAGGGTGGAAAAGAGGACAATTTACTATGATCAGTGCAGTTTGACTTACTGATCTCTTTTGGACTGATCCATATTTTAAGCACTGATTTAAAATTAGAGCTTTTAGTATTCCTGATAAGTGAGGGATGAAGTTTGTTAGTAGAGTAAGTTTCCAAAGTGTCACGCTTTTAGCTTGTGAGGGCAAGTGCCACACAACGATTCAGTAGAACTGAGACTGGCCTCAGAGCTGGATTTCCTGGCCAGTGTTGCTGTTTTCCAAACCACCATGATTAGTCAGCAGTATAGAAATCAAAATCTTTGGATGCAAAGCTTGCCAAGGTCATGATACCACTTGGTCTGTGGTATATCTGTTCAAGTAAATTTAACTTGAAATGACTCACCACTTCCAGAAATCATCACAGCTGTCATATCAAAAAACAGGGGCAAACAGTGAAGGGGATCAGTGTGAGCTGTAGCTGGGGATAATGGGGTCTGCCACCCCAAACTTTGTGCTGTGCTCTCTTCCCCCTGATCGATCATTTTGACCACTGTGCTTCTGATTGTGAAGAAGTAATATGGAGTGAGAGAGGAAAAGGACAAAACCAAGAAGAATTTCTCTTTAATCAACAGGTAAATAAAGATTAGAAAAGAATGCAACAGTCCAGTGTAGCTTCTGTAACAAAGAGCAGTGTACAGTGAAAATGAAGGTGTATTTTCATAGTGGCAATACAATTTCTGGTCCTTGTTTTGAAGAGGCTTTTGAAGCTATGGTATTTATTCTTGACCTGGCTCTTGGTTTCCACAACTGTAGCAAAGTTTGCAATCTCTCAAGAGTACTGTGACAAACAAGGTCATTCTTTTGGCTTTTTTACACAGAAGCAAGGTAATTGCAGTCACTTTATAGATGGGATGTGCAAGGCAGAGCTTCTGCCTCTCAAGACTGTTCAGTGTGCTCAGGAACTGGGGCATGCTCCTTTCCTTAACGAGCTGCAGCTCCTGCCTCCAAACCATGCTCCAGCTTGCCGGCAGCTTGGACTGCTGAGCTCTGCTGCCACACACAAGAAGAGCTGGCCTGTGGCATTAAAAGGGAGCAGCTCGTGACTAACACAGTCTGTTGGCAGCTCTATCCCTCTGGTGAAGAAAAATGGTAATTTTCTCTCCAGAAGCTATAGCCACACCTTAGACTTGCTGGCAGCATAAGGGGGAACCTAAGAAGGGAATTGTCACAGAAATGGTTCTTCTCTTGCCCTTCAGCTCATTCCAAACAAACTGCATCAGCAGGTGTTGCTGCTGCCAGCAGCACTCTTTTTTGTTGTGGATGAAGACCTGTGTCAGTATATTGGTGGTGAAGGAGACTTAAACAGGAAGGGGGTTAGGTTTGTTGAGTTTTTTTTAATTTGCACAACGAGTGGGTTTTTTCCTCTCTGGCCCTGGCACCACATCCAGAAAAATTGTCTTGCAGTGATGATCCTATTTATAATTTAATGAGACTAGGAGGTGGTGATTTCTCTTCTCTAAACAACACTATAATAATACTATTTACTGTAGGATTGGTAATAGCTTTTGGAGCACTAAGCCATGAAATAAGGTTAGGAGAACCATGGGAAGTAAGTTTTCAGGTTGCACTTTGTTCTTGCTGTTAAGAACCTCCAATACATAAGGAACACTTTCTAAAGCCTTGCTGATCATCCTGTTTTAGACAGCAGTTGTTTCCAAAGTAATTGTAATGATCATTACCTGTATTCACTGATGTAATTAACTGTAATTTACATCTAGAGTAGCTGCAAAGGATCTTAGTTGCAAAGGTTATGTTTATTATCTTACTAAAAAAACATGTTGACTTTTCTAGTAGCAGGACTAGTGTAGATACCATGGACTTTGTAACTTGATTCAAGGACAGATTTTCTTTAGACAGAAGTGGGAAGATAACTAAGAGCAAGGGAGGAAAATACAGTTGTGGGGAGTGAGCTCCATATTAGTCAGGTGCTGTGTAATCCCTGGGGCTTTTTACTGGAGATCAAGGATGGGATCCTCTCCTAGTATCAGACCACTTGCTCACTGATGACAAAAGCTAGTAGTTTGTGGCCATTTTACAATTAGATGAATGACATTTTCACATACTGGGTATTTATTTTCAGCTCAAATACGGAAAACTGGAAGTTCCTCACCAAGTCTCTATGTCCATGGCTTGAAATTTGTCAAACCCCAGTTCTGAATGAAATCGCAAACCCTGAAAGAAGCAGATTTTTCTGTACAGTTAAATCTCCATCTCCCGACCACCCTCAAAATAGTGGTTAGACCAAGTTAGAGTATTAAAGCTTATACAGAAGAATTAATTTGGAATAAGATAGGATGGGAAATAAAAAATGCTTAACACATATGCACTAAAAGCTCTGCTTTGTGTGGAAGCATATTCTTCACCATAACTTTGTGGTCTGGGGTTTTTCTTGTTTGTTTTTGCTTTTGTAACCTGGTCTCTGTGAAATGGCAGTTGTAGGAAAAAAATCCTTAGTATTTTTCTATTTTAAATGAAGAAATTGGAAAATTCAGAACAACTGTAATTAATCTTCTGGTACTGTCTCAACTATTGTTGGTACAATGCTTCATTTGTAACTGCCCTATGGCCATCTGTGGCACCTCTCCTAATGTTGCCCCTTCCTGCTTCCAGTACAGAGGTTTCTTCTTCTGAGAAAGCCATGCTGCTTAGTCACGGGCTCTGAAGCTGGTGTGCTCTCCCTCTAGCTCCAGTGTGTCCTCCATGTGCTGGTCTAGTTCTGTGATGGTCCCTTCTAAAGCCTTCCCAGTTCACTGGTACTCTAATTGTGTAGAGCTTTCTCTGAACCACAAACATCAAACTCTGCTGACTTCTCCAAAATGAGTGTTATTCTTATCATACTGTTGTTGTGGAGTTTATGCCTTTTCCCAAGACAGAAATGCCTCCTTTCTATAAATGCAGCTGTGCCCTGAGCCCAGTAAGTGTTCCACTCTGGTAGCTCTGACATTTCAGAGTTCATCATCTCCCTGGTGCATGTTCTCCTGTAACTATTAGTGACATTGGTTACTGCCTACTGTTTATCTCTGTAATGTTAAGTACAGCTGAAAAGCAAGTTCTTGGTGTTAAAACAGCTGAACCTTTTGAGAGATGAGAAATGTTTGTCCTTCAATGGCTGATGGAAAAGATGATTAAGATTCAGTAAGTCACCAATACTAACAGGACTTGTAAGCTTTAAAATGCTTTGTGGAATGAAAACATCAAGGGAGAGCTTTAAATTTACTGGTTTAACTCTGTAAAGTCCTCACTTGGTCACTGCCCCTGCAGACCCTGATGTGAATCACTTTATAGGTGTAAAAGCCTTTTCCCCTCTAAGGACAAGAATCCAGTGGGGTACATGTGTACTCACCATACTTGGCACAGCAGATCCTGGCAGGCTGGTTCCATGGTAATCAGATTCTCCCTGTGATGTTCCCTGTCTGAAGACATTCTATTCCGTTATAAAGGACACTTTTACCATCAGTGGATGCTGCCACGGTGATAAGAGCATGGTCCTGATAGAGCTTTAAGGTAGGGTGGCTGCTTACAGCTGGTGTCTTATGCATGCAGGTGAGACTTACTGTAACCCTGCTTGAAATCTGACATTTATCAGCAAAAGTTAAATACGTGTCTGACTCATCCTGACTTCTGGGTCACGATTAAAGACCTTGCAACTGAAAACTGTTCCTTAGGAAAAGTGCAGTAACAGTAACCTCCTGCCTGGTATTTGTACAGCTCAGTAAGAGTTCACCAGTACCTCAGTCTACCTCTTACCTGTTATCTGTGCTTATTAGGGACATTATTCATCTGTAGACTGTGTCCCTTGTTTCTGCTTCTCCATTTCTTGTATTTTTTCTTTTCTTTTCTTCTTGTGTTTCCTTTCTTTCTCACTCTTATGCTTTTTGTCCTTTGCTTGTCTTTTATTTCACCCCTTTCCTCCTCTTCCGTTCCACTTCCAACTTCCTCTTCCTCTCCTGCCTCTTCCTCTTCCTCGTTTGGTCCTATTGAAGTTGAGCCCAATGCCGGGACACCACGTCGTAGACCTCTCTCCTTCTGCCCTTGCTGTGCCCATGAAGGTAACGTAACCTCACACACCCCGTGTCCTCCCTGACCACAGCTGGGTTGTCATAGCAGCACTAGCCAGCTAGTGACCACAAGGCCCCCAGCCTTTTTTCTTGCTGTGTCCCCAAACCAACCTTGTCTGTAGCTACCTGGTAACCAGCTTCTCTGAGCCTGTGGCAAGTTGTTAAAGGTACAGTATCCCTTTTGCTAGTCCCAGCTGTGCAAGAGAAGGTGCAGTGACTGGGAGGGACAATGGGCAGCAGCTCTGGGACCAGAAATGTCACACTCAAAAGTTTCTATTTTCATTTGGTGGCTTCAATTTCTCTATTCCTCCTGAAAGATGTTTGGAAGTTGGGATAAGGGATTACAATCTGTTTCCTTAAATACGGCCTTTTAATTAGCCTATAGGGATTAAAGGAATACTGTGTCTTTATAAGGACTGATTTGAAAAGCATCCTTGAACTTTAAAAACCAACAGACCTTAAGTAAAACTAGTTTTCCCTCATCTGTCTTGCTGAGTGCATTCTTTAACTATCCCAAATGGAGTTTGCTGTAGAGTTTCCATTGCCAAGGCATGGGGAAGGGGTTGTGTGTTCATGGTGTAATTTTGCTAACCACTTATCTGCTTTCCATGGTGCTCCCTCACATCAGTTGTCAGTGCTCCCTTTCCAATCCTCCCATTTTTCCTCTACTCATTGGCTGTTTAAATATACTTACGTATTCCATAGGTCAGTAGCATTGTGTTTTTGGCTTTATCTTAGAGGCATTTGTTTTCTATACATCCTGGCATCGGAAAGGAAGGGGAGACTTCCCAGTGTTTTCATGGCGCCACAGCACTGGACATCTGCATGTACAGTCTCCCTCTCCTGTCGCCACGTGGGCATATTGTGCAGAGATGCTCAGAAAGGAATGCTTGGAACTGAGCAACACACTGGTATAAAGTCCACGGAGCCGGGGGCTCTTAGGGTGGTACAGCCAGGTCTGGTATTCCCCAAGGGGCTGGTATGACACCTTTGCAAAGGCAGGTGAAAGGCAGCCCAAGCTGCAGCTTCCTAGGAGTTGTAGGCTCTCCGTTGTGTAGCTCCAGGGCAGCGCTTCTCTGACATGCTGAGGATGAGGCAGGGCACGGGTCGGAATTAAGTCGCCATTAATGTGGTATTTGTGATGTGTCTGTGTCATAGAGTTTGAATAGTAAGCTTGCTGCTTGATTATTTGAGCATTAGCTGGGCTATGTGAGAGCTTTTGTTCTTGATGTAGAGACCACGTATCCATAATACCAGAGACAGGGATGTTAGTTACCTTGGGATGCCTAGGTTACGTGCAGTGCAAGCTGATGGGATGCAGCAACCCAAAAGTGCTGTTGAGCTTGATTTGAGGCCTTACTCTGCTTCCACACAGGCAGGAGCATTGCTACTGGCCTTGATGGGGTCTGATGTAAATCACAGCAATCATATGCAGGTGGTTCAGTGTGGAATAAGTGGCCCAGACCAAGAGCTTGCCAGGAGGAGCCTCCTTGGTAAGTTCCTGTGTTTGATAAATACCAACAGAAGGCTTTGGGAACAGCATTCTGCGTTTATTCCACGTGACTCCTGACAGACACAAGATTCACCAGTGGACTGTTGAGTAAGTTTAGGAGTTCGTTCTAAAATAGAAGGACCAGCTAAGAGTTCTGTACTAGGTGGTCAAGGCCCAAGGTTTCTTTATTCTGCTTTCATATTAGCAAATGTGTTTGGGGGTTCTTCTTCTTTCTAGCACTGGTATGCAGTACAGCAGAATTAGTTTCTGTGTTCACTGTGCAGGGGGATCTTCAAGATGAATAGATATATGTGGCTAGGAGGAGCAGTCAGAAAAGTTTTATTCAACTGTTGGAAGAAGAAGAGACAAGATGTTAATTTTGGCTAGTAAAAGAAAAACTTGAGGACATGCAATTGAAGAAAATAAAGGTAAAACACATGGAGTGGCAATTGAATCCTTTTCTGATGAGCATATGTTTAAGTAGCTGGCATGAGCGTTTATAAAACTCTTCTAATGAAAGAAAAGTTAAATACTTGTAGAAATTGGGGCTTTCCGCAGAAAGAGTGAGGAAGAAACAAGTAATCACAAGGATATCAGAAACAAAAAAAAAAGTAGGCTCCAAAGAGAAGAGAATTGTTTTGGAGGTGGCTTCTACTCAACTGTGTGCTGTAGGCAAACTGAACGGACCCGGCTTGGGAGTGCTCTGGCAGCATCTTGCTCGGCTTTCTTTGCACATTTTGCCCCATTGTTGTTTTTGCAGTTTGGGCTTGTAAGGATTGCAGGGCATACCTGAAAATTTACCAGGTTTCTTTCTTGGCAGGCATGGGTAAGAAGGATGACCCAAAGCTGATGCAGGAGTGGTTCAAGCTGGTGCAGGAGAAGAATGCCTTGGTTCGCTACGAGTCTGAACTGATGATATTGTGAGTGAATGTGGAAAAAAGGGGGATTTTGTTATAAACAGTAGTGGAAGATCTGTCAATATTGTCATCCCTGTAAGGGCAGGAGGTCAGCAACCTCTTAGGCTGATTCGTGGCTGAGACAGAAATCCAAGTCCATTTCAGAGGAGTGGTAGAAGAAGGAATAATAGTGGTAAGGGATGAAAGTCCCAATTATTTGTGCACATGCAGAAGTACAGGTATGTGAGCCCTTCCCATGCTGTTCTTGTATAAAACACATCCTGTTTATGAAAGTGTTTTTGAGCAATGCAGAAATAATGTGTGACTCCTTCTGGTTTTAGTAAAGTTGGCTTCTAAGCATAGCCAAAAGTATTTAATTCAGTCACCTTTGCCATGTGGCCCTCTTTTCTGCCTGTAGTGAGACCCCAGAGCCTCTCACGTGGTCTCAGATGGTAAAGCTGTTTTCCTGTTAATGAAATTGGGAGTTTTTTCTGTTGCCATTGTGCAAATTCACTGAAATTCGTTTTGGAGTGTGTCAGCTCACCTCAGCAAAGTGGAAGCTGATGGCCTTAGTGGCAGAAAAGTCCCAAGGTGGTGTTTGCAATGGCCTGACATGTCCTTAAGTAATAAGTAATTTGTTAATAAGTAGCTTTGGTTTTAGAATGGGAAGTAGCAGGGGATATACATAGAGGTATTGCAGATTTATTTGCTCTTTGACTCTGCTCTGTATTTAGTTCACTCCTCTTTTGGCATTGCACTTCCTAGCTGAAGGCAAAGAACCCGAAATGTTAAAAGCACAATTAAATCTTTTAAAAACACAGTTATATGTCTTATTTAAGAGTTGCTCCAAACCAGATTGATAAAATGCACAGCAGATATCTCGAGAGGGAGCAGAAACTGAGAATGAATATGAAGCAACGTATGCAGTATTTTAATATACCTGGAACTTGGATTTCTGCTCTTTCCCTTTCAGTGCTCGGGAGCTAGAACTGGAAGACAGGCAGAGTCGACTGCAGCAGGAACTCCGTGAGAGGATGGCAGTAGAAGGTGCGAGCAAAAGGGAATATTTCATGGATTTTATGTGTGTATTTCTAGCCTCGTGTATGCTGATAGTTTTTGATATCTCTGTAGATCATCTGAAGACAGATGAGGAGCTCTCGGAGGAGAAGAGGATCCTGAACGAAATGCTCGAAGTAGTGGAGCAGAGAGATTCTCTTGTGGCTCTCCTTGAGGAGCAGCGGCTTCGAGAAAAAGAAGAAGACAAGGACCTGGAGGCAGTCATGCTTTCCAAAGGTTTTAGCTTGAACTGGTCCTGAGCTTAACACATTTACCTCTGCTGGTCTGTGTTGTCCAGTTGGCCTACCCTGCGTTTGCCAGAATTACATGGATAGGAAGATGTTGAAGGGGAAACCTCCGAAGGGTCCAACAGCATGCAGGGATTTGGTTTGAAGTACTCAGAAGCCTTTTGATAAGTGTGTTGGTTCCAGAAGCTTAAGTTTTACATGTCTGCAAGCCAAGTTGAAGAAAAGAGTTGAGACTGTGGAGTCTCCTTGAGGTCCTGTACGATGGACCGTATTTTTGTGTGTGTGGCAGGAGGGAGGGGGGAATAATCCATGTGTGGGGAAGGAGGTTAAGGGAAGAAGTACCCTTAACTACACTGGATTTAAGGCAGTCCGTTCCTTTCCCGTTTTTCTACACCAGTTTTAATAAAAGGGAGGGAAGTGGCAACCCTCTCTGAAAAACCACAGCAGCCTGTAGCAGTGGAGTCAGCTGTCTGAGAGAGCTCCAGGAGCCCAGGGCAACACCTTCTTTGCTTTAGTCTTCCTCCCCACCAAAGAAATCTGCAGTTGATCCCTTATTCATGGATATGAAGAAATGCAAGACAGAGAAGATACTACTATGTGTGATGGAACTCTCTGCCTCTTGGTTTTTGGAGAGAAGTGGGCATCAGTGGACTCTTTCCCTACCTTAGCCTCCTAAATCTTCTTGTGGGGAACAAGGGGAGCAGAAGAGAGAGGGAAGATGCCCATCTGCTTTGCTACACACTGGAGAGACAGCTACTGCTGGCCTTAGTCTTCATGGCCACAGCTCAGAGGCTGGTGGGCTTCCATGTTCTGTTTTTATTGTGACTGTTTTGACACTGGAAAATACTGCTGTGGGACAGTGGTAAGTGTGTGCTGGGGCAGGGGTGTTCCCAGGCAGCATTCCCTGGTTATTAGGCCCCTAAAAGGGAGAAGCCCTTAAGTGACTGAACCACCATTAAGACTTTTCAGTGTTTTTATTTTATTTTTTTTTTCCTCTGTATTTTGTTTTTGCACATTGGAAACGAAGCTTAAGACCTGCCTGGGCCCTCAGTCACTTTGACCCTTTTATGTCAATTAACTTATTTTTTTAATACTTGAAAGAAGATTCATTTTTGTATCTTTTAGGAAAAAAATGGACGAGTGATGGGTGTGTGTGCCTGCTGCATCCTACAACTTCCACTTCAAAATTACTGGACATTGTTACCTGTGGCTATTTATTAGTGTTCTTATTAATAATTTGATTGTTACACATATTTGATTGTGGAGGGAGTGTTTTAACTCTGTTAGAGAAAGACACTACTGCAGATTGGTCCTGCTTCACAGCAAGGGCAGCCTTTATGTACCCATGGATGCATCCTGCCCTAGGAGTTTTCCTTTAGGAAAAAATCCTGTGCACTCATGGAGTTTAAGAATCTATTTGTGTTCTTAGCATCCTTTTCTTCCACATCCCAGATTCTCTCTTTCGGACTTACAAACCTATATTTATTTAAATTTTACATTTTTATAACAAGAAAGCCAAAACTGTGAGGTAGAACTATCGCTTATGACTCTCTCTCACTGAAAGAGGGGATCCTCACACTCCTGGATACAGTTAGAGGGATTTCCATGAAAACAAAAATAGCCCATTTCCTGCTGCATCTGTTGGAAGAAGCTCCTTTTGGCCCAGTAAGTGAATCTGCTGCTTTTCAGCCAGGAGGGTCCTGACCACACAATAACCGATGAGCAGGATAAGCACTGAGCAGCTCAGCACCATTCCCTGTTGGACAGACTCCCTGGGCAAACCGTGTCCTTAACTTATCCTGCAGAGCTGAAACAGCACCGTGCACTGGGGATGCATCCCATCCTTCACATGATGGTGTTCAGAGGTTTTCCCTCCTTGGGATGCTGACTGTGCTCTTTTCCTGTTAAAGAAGTGCTAAGCCTGCTAAGACCTGATGTCTTTGAGAGCGTGTCCCACTCCCAAGCACATTTGTACAGCGTACTGACTCTTCCAGCTTGAATTTACACTGCTGGCGCGAGGCACCCCAGCAGGGCTGAACATCCTTCAGTCTTTCGCCCCGGCACAGAAGTTTGCATGGTTTCTTGCTGTTGGCTCTCTACTTCCTTCAGAGGGGTCTCCTGTAAGTCAAGGTCTATGATTTGAATTCACCTCTGACTTGGAAGAATACCCCAGGCTGAGGGAGAATGTGTAGGAGTGTCCGCGGGGACTCTGAGCAGTGCTGGTTGCTAACGGTGGAAACGTGTTTTCCACCCAAAGTGTTCTCCCTTTATTCCCCCTAGTGTTTTATGCTAAGGCATTACAAATTAAATCCAGATACTCGTGAAACCAAGCAGACAGGCAGCTGCAGTGCTACTTCATAACTCTGCACGTTAGCAAGTGGTACCTGCCATAGCAGCATCCCCGAGTGTTGGCTTTACCAACAGGATGTCCAACAAACAGAATTCCCCCCATTTGCCAGTGCAGGGGCCTGCTGCCCGAGTCAAATGGTAGTTGGCAATGGTAGTTTACAAAGTCTGCATTTGAGGGGCCAGTGGAAGCTGGAGCACAGGAGGAGGGAAGAAAGATGGATAGAAAGTTTACTGTAAATTGTCTTGTGCAGAGAATTGACCTCAGTCCATTTTATAGTGCACTCGGTATAATGGACCACATCTAACTTGTAATAAAAGGTCATTGACTGTGAGCTGTAGAACAGAAAAAAGTCCTGAGGAAGAAATACCAGATGGTTCCTTTTCCCTTTCATGCTGGGGGACATTGGCCAGATCTTTGCAATGCTGAAGAGTGATACCACTTGAGGGTGTAGTACCTTACTGCACAGAAAACCCACATATTCTAACCCTAAACTCTTTGGGTTGTGCTGAAATCCTCCAGCAGCAAGAATGAAAACGAAGAGCTAACATCGCACACACAAATTGATTAAAAATACACAAAAGGGAATGTTAAAAGGCCTTTTTATATCAAAATGGTTGTAAAAGGCACAACTTGTATTTGCTGTTCAGTTGCACTTTAAGAATATGACTTGCATATCAGATAGTGGGTTTTTTTACTCTCTGAATATTTTTAATTCAAATTTTGTATTTTTGAAGCTGAAGAAGGCTCTTGTGAGCACAAGATTCCTTATTTGTATCCGAATCCCAGCAGGATGTTCTAGCTCTTTGCGCTGCCCACGTGGGCAGCAGCAGTGACCCAGCCGTGTGCATTCAGTGACATGTGTCCATTTCACGTGTGAGGAGAGCAAAGAGACCCTCAGCTCCCGAGACGTGGGCACGAAAGGGTGTCTGTCCACAGGTGACATGGTCCTGCCCCGGGGCTGGCCGCTTCATCCCGGCAGGAGGTGGGAAGAGAGCCGAGCTTGGAACCTGCCCCGCGTTCGTTTTGAAATGGGCACACTGAGGATGGGGCAAAGCACTTCAGCCCCCTGCGGGGAAGGGAGGGGAATACCAACTCCTGGAAGGAAACGCCCAGGACGCAAATGGAGATGGGGGAGTGAGGACTGCCAGAACAACTAATCTGCTGTTTTCACAATACCATTTTTTTTTTAACTGTTCTGTTCCTTTTAACCATATTCTCATTAAAAGTCACAGCTGCCTGTAAAATTCTGAGCTTCAGAGAACTAGTGTGTGGGGAGGTGATAAGACATTTCAGCTCCAACTTTCAGACATATTCCTTCTTTCAGTTAACCAATATCCCCCCTGGTCTCACTAGGGCATGTTATAAACGACATTGCTGAACATATTTTAGAGCAAACTGCAAGTTTTAAAAGTCTGTCCTTCTCTCGCCGTCTCTGCATTTTCTGTAAATATTTGTTTGTATGTAAAGGCACCAGTGGATCCTTGGGCTACCCCCACGGTCAAGAATCTGAGTTTTGTGCAAAGCCTAGGCCTCTGTTAGAACACGGTGCTTGTGTAGAGCTAGTCACCACATTTGTGTGCACTCTGGTGGGTTTTAATATTTTTATACATCCTAATCCTGAACGTTATGAAGTATTCTAAGTGGTCTAGACAGCATGATCTAGAGCAGCCGGCAGTTCCCTTTTGTGAGCAGCTACACCTTGTTTGGTTAACATTCTTCTAAAACGAGTTTTCAATTAAGTGTTTACACCACACACCAGTGGAGGAGAGAGGTGTTGCATTGTAAAATCTCCCGTGTACAAACTGAAAAGCTGCAATGGGAATTTCAGTTGTCACTGTCTGCAAGAAAGAGAGCTCTAAAGCATACTAAAAACCAGCCTGTATATAGTTCACAGAAAAAGAGATCGCTGGCTTGTTGACCTCTGCAAAATAACAGAGATGAGAAGCCTTCCAAAAGCTCCTGCTTTTGGATTATTCAAGTACTTCTTGGCAGGTACTAGGCAGGGTAGCAGGCAGATGAGGATGTCACTAAAAGCAGATGTGAAGGGGAGGATGCCATGTTCTGATGGCATTGCAGTAATTTAAATACTTCTGTATCTGTGGGTGCATGCATGTGTGTGTGAAGTCTAATCCAGGCAAAGGGAGTTGCTTTGGCATCTGCCCTTTTGTATGAAAGTGAACTCTGATATTCAGATTGTTCAAGGCTTTTACGGTTGGCATGTATGGAGCGTTAACAGAAAAGCGGATACCCTTCCTGTACAAAACCAACTCTGTTCCAGCCTGTTTTCTTCTATTTGGTTGTGTTTTATTGTTTGTTTTTATGCACACTTGCTTCATTGGTGTTGAGATTTTAGCACCTCAGATGGCCAACTGAACTAAAAAAAAAAAAAAATAAAGTCATTAATTATTTTTTCTTTTTTGTTGGTGGCGTTATCGTTTCTTTCCTCTGCTCTCACTCCCTTGGTTGATGATTAATGAGGAGCTGAGAGGAGGTGATCTAGAGATAAATCTGGGTGTTAAAGGGCCTGGCTTCAGTTTCTCTTTTGCTGGCTCACTCTCAGCCACTCTGAATTATCTGATATCTTTATATCAATGATACACCCCCAGTGTATGTACATACTCTACATTGTTTCTTCAGATTCTCTGTGAAGAGCAGTTACAGTAAAAGGCCAAGAAGGGATGAAGGTAATATAAACTGGATTGTAGAAACGAGGATTTCATTTCTGTAGCTGAAGCTCACTTCCTCAGCCTGCAGAACTAGCCTGCTACAGCCTGAACATCTGATGCTGCTGTAGCAGCATTCAGTAAAATAATGGGAGAATTACATGAATGCCTCTGTGCTGACTTTTTTTTTTAATTTTTTTTTTTTTAAGAAGCAGAGGTTTCACACAGGATGTTGGGGGAAATCCCAGCTGGGGAAATCCCAAACAATGTGTTTTATTTTCTTGTTCACTCAACCATTCTCAAAACAAAGGATAAACCCTGGTGTTCCTATGGTGGTGTGATTAAAGGAAACCTATTACTGCAGCAGGAGGGATGACAGGCCTTGGATTTCCCCTTGCCTGGAGGCTGGGCCGGCAGACCGTGCTGCAGGTGGCAGGAGTGACAGCACTTGCTGCCTCAATTGTGCAGCTCACTAGGGCAGCAGCTCGTTGGGTATGCTTCAAACCTTGTAATTCTTCCTGTTCTTTTGGTCTCTTGCTCCCAAATAGTAGTGGGAATAAAAATAGTAGTGGGAGAAAGCTGTGGTTACCCAGGGATGGAGGATCTCTCTGCTCTCCAAAGTCCAGTCCCCGAGGATTTCTCACTGGATGCCAAAAGAAAAATGGATATCTGGAAAGCGACTGCTGGACTCTGGAACGCAGGAGGTTGGCTCCCATCCATCGCTTAGGAGACCAGTCTTGCAACACTTCCTCACGGGTACACTGCAAACTCGCTGGTCCTCAATCTCAATTAGGAACAAAGACATTCGGCTGTTTTGTAAACTGTGGATGGAACAACAGGTCTAGGGAGAACTTTTATCTGTTGCTTGCTTGGGTGAAGACCTACGCTGGCCGTCCGAGATAAGTGCTCCTGCACAGATTAGCTACGCGTGACTAAGAAATTACACCAGAAAAGGATCTTCTAACAAGTAAACCCTGCCCCAGGAGCCCAGCCTGGTGGCAGCTGCTGCTTTCCTTTTCCCTTGATAATGAAAGTAGCCTTCAGGAGCCTCTGACCGTTTCCACAGGTGCTATTCCATGCCCACGAAGCTGCCCCACCCACCCTGCGCCGTTCCCCTTGGCGCAGAACCACAGCCCCTCCCCAGCCCTTTGCCTTGCGTGCAGAGGTGAGGAACAGCACGGAAGTTACCGAGGTGGGAGGGGGAGTGTGCCCTCGGGAGCGCAGGAAGGAGGATGTCCGTGGGTTCATTGAGAAGCGTGCAGAGCCTCTTTCTGGCAGCAGCCGATATATATTATCTTCTACAGCCCTCCTGGCTGCACTCGGCCTGGCTGAAGACAATGAATGTAACTTGTCAGGAACAACAGCTATGGGAAAGTCATGCCTACAACCCCCTGCCATTCTGGCTTCCCTCATGTTTTATAGGGGTTTTTTTTTGAAAAGTCCTCACCATCAGTGCTGTGACAGCAATTAGCAATTGCTGCCTACATTAGTATTTGAATTTTTAAGTCCTGCATGTCAGAGAATGTAAACCTAATCCTGTAAGGATTCTACCTGGCCACGCATCTCTTAAGAATTCCAGCAAGTCCTGAGTGTATCTTCCTGCTTTAAATCCTAAGCAGGAATGGAGCAGTTACCAGGAACATGATCCTATAGGTGGTAATGGGTGAAAGCAACAGTGCTGGCATGAGGCTGCATCTCCTCCCGGAGCCACAGGGAAGAAGGGGGCCTCATGCTTCATTTTGTAGATATTACTTGAGGGATGTGAGGAAGAGTTGCCTCCTTCCTTAGCCTGCACCCTTTTACACAGCACTCAAAATAAGGAAGGAAAAAAACCCTGCTCCAGAAATCAGCTCCAGACAAAGCACTATTTTGCCTTGGCACCTTGGGAACAGTGTGAATGTCTGTGGACACCAGGAAAGTGGATAAACTAGTATTTCCTAACCTGCTGAGTGTGTGGTGCTTTTCTGCATGTCTCAGGTATGGGAATCATGTGGCTTTCTGTAAGCAAAAGATAACATCTCGTTTTTATTATTCACATTTTCTATACAAATATACAATCCATATTACTCAGATACTGGAAATAGAAAGGTATTAAAAAACCCACAGCGATTTCTCAAAAGAAAGAAATACACTTTGGATAGAAGGGACAGAGGGGGGCTGCTTGGGGCAGTGCTGACTTACCAAGACAAAGCTAAGTCTGAGGAAACAGAAACTTCTCTTCAGTTCCTTGAAATCACGTATTTGTGTGTCATTTTTCCCCCCAACACCCTTCCTAGCGGGAAGCCACCTGGTGGTGTGACTCAAAGCTAAATCAGAATTGCTTCAGGATCCCAGGACTTCAAAAAGCAGCCTAAGATCAGGCACCCTTGGCACGCCCTGTGGGGCAATCCAAAGCTTGAGTGTGGCATTGGCACCGTGACTGGGCATGTTAGGAAGAAAAGTGTGACAGAAAGGACACCTGTACTGAATACCGGGTAAGCACTGCTCTAAACAGCTATGTTGAAGTGTAAGGCTGTATTAAATAGGAATTAGTTGAAGTAGGACTGTATTGCTATACTTGAAAGGAGGTTGTAGCAAGGTGGGGACCGGCCTCTTCTCCCAGGCAGCAAGTGACAGAATGAGAGCACAAAGTCTTCAACTGCACCAGGCACGGTTCGGATTGGACATCAGGAGTTTCTTCCCAGAAAGGTGATCAGACATTGGAATGGGCTGCCCAGGGAGCTGGTGGAGTCGCTGTCCCTAGAGGTGTTTAAGGAAAGCCTGGGTGTGGTGCTCAGTGCCATGGGCTGGTTGATGTAGTGGTCTTTGGTCACAGGTTGGAGTCGATGACCTCAGAGGTCTTTTCCAACCTAACTGGTTCTGTGATTTTAAGCCCATAAAACGATCTTAAAGGAAAATTTGCATTTATTTGGCAGGGAGGGAAGTGGCTGTAGATGGGGCATGAGGAGCCAGCCTTTGGCTAACCAGCACCAGGTGGGGACCCATGACAATTCCAGCGCGACGATCGCTGCCGGCTCGGCCCGGGCGGATCCCGAGGCCCGGGCGGATCCCGAGGCCCGGGGCAATTCCCGAGCCCTCACGCGCGGCCCGCGCGGCCGTTGGCGGGCGCGTGCCGCCGTTGCCGCCCGCGAGGCGGGGCCGACTCGGCCCTCAAATACGGGCGGCCGCGCTCCGCTCCGGGTGAGTGCTGCGGGATCGCGCTCCGCTCCGGGTGAGTGCTGCCCGTGGGCCCCCCCCGGCCGTGGGAGCAGCTTGGCGGGGACACCGCGTTGGGCGGGAAGTTCGCGGGGTGAGCGAGGGCCGCGGCCCGGGAGCAGCCCGAGACTCGGTGCGGCGCGGGCCCGCCCGGGAAGCGGCGGTGGCCGTGGCGGTGTCGGGGCGAGTGCCGGGCCCGCTGGCTCCCGGGCCGCGGGGTGCAGCTCGCAGCCCCCCAGCCTGGGGGGAGGGGAGGGTGAAGTGACCCCGCGGGGGGCCGTGTGCGCGTTCTTCTTTCTCTCACGGGTGCTGGAAACTCCTCCACTTCCCGGCCGTTCTTCCCGGTTCCTTTCTGCCCGCCGAATCCGGCCTTGCCTTTCAGCGGTGCGGTTGTTTCTTCCTTTGCCGCTTCCTGCTCGGTCGCTGCCGCTGTCCCGCTCGTTCCTCCTCGCCTGTGCTGGGAGTGACCCCTCCGCTCCGCCACCGACTCCGGCCCCTCCGCTGCTTCCCCCGGCGGGATCGAGCCACTGCGCGCTTCCCCCTCTTCCCCGCCTCTGTCGCGAACCGTCCTCCCTCCTGCTCAGGTGGTATTTCATAAAACCACGAAAAGGTCTCTCGCCTTTGGACTACGTGGTAAAAGTGCAGCAGCATCTCGCCCTCGGTTTCTGGTGAGCGTTGTCAGGAGCTATTTTGGCCGGGCAGGGGAGAGGAAGGAGTTAGTCCTGAAGCGGCGACTCCAGAGGGACCCGCGCTTGCCTCAGCCTTCCAACAACAGAGGGATGTGGGAGTGGCAGCTCCAGGAAGAAAGCAAGGCAAGGAAGGATTTCTAATAATAGCGCCAGCATTTTTAGGAAGAGCAGGTGATTGATACGGATGAATCAACTCAGTGTGAGCTTTTATCCGCGCTTTGCCTTCCCCAGAGCTGTATGTCAGTGGCTGCCTGTTGAGGTGCTGAGCGCCTGTGGCTGCCCTTTGTTTCCCGTGAGCAGCGCTCACGTTCCCGTGACCACAAGGACGTGTTGGATTCAGGATGAGCGAAGGCTGGAGCAGGAGACTGGGTAGTGTGTGAAGTGGAAGGGAACGGAGTGAGCAGGTCCCCTTCCTTAGAAGGGTGTTTCTGTAAGTTATGTGCTCTGGAGATGGTCTCTGTACCTTGGAGTGACAGTGGGTCTGAAACTGGTGGGTTTGGCGGGGGGATGATGTTCTTGTCTTCTTTTAAACGATGATATTTTGTAGCTTTAACTATAAAAAAAAGAAGGTACAGTGCCTCAGAGTTATTTAAATCACTGAATTCAGAAAGTCAATGCTTATTTCAGAAGTGAGTGAAAAGTGGTGAACTTTTCTTTATGTCTCTTGAGGCATCTGGGCCATAATCTTGTCATGAGATACTTGTTATCTGTTCAAAATGGTTAAAATGTTTGATGGAGGAAGGAGCAAAGTGGTTCCCCAACAGGAAATTATTTTTGAAAGTTTTGGTTTGGTTTTTTGGTAAAGGACTTTTTGCAAAAGTCCACATGGGGAAGAGTGGTTTTTATTCTGTTGTAACTTTTTATCACTAATCAGACCGAAACTGTTTTCACCTGCCTTTGGAAGCATAACGTCTTAAAAGGTGTTATTTAAAAAGAAGGGGGTTTCTGTGTGGTTCTTTTTTTTTTTTTTCTCCCCCTTTCCTTTTCAGCCTATTTACATATTAGTCCTGTTCAGTGTCTTCTTTAGGATAACTTTGCACCACCTATTCCTGGAGATCTCCTCTGTGCCACTGGTGTTACACAAAAACACTGGGGGAATGCATTGTATAAAAAGTAGCATTCTAGCACTGTGTTATTTGCTTGGATTTCTGCAGCTTGTCTCTTCCCATTTTCTTGTCTTCCTTTTTAGGTCTCTTGTCTGTCATTACAGGTAACTGGCAGGGCTTAGGGACCTGCTGAGGCAAAACACTTCCATTGTGCCTGTGCAGAGTGTAACAGGTGATTGTAAAGCTTGTGGATAGGCTGCCCTGTACTAAGAAGGGTCAGTGTGAAAAATCTTCCCTTCTGATTTGTCAGCGCCTTCTTGTTTGCATCTGGTGACATTTGCTGAATTTAGGAAGAAAAAAATATGACTGATTTTTGGTTAGGTGGTTTTGTTGTGTTCCTGCCCTCCCAATTTCTTAAAACCAGATTAGGCCAGCTGAGACCGTGAGTTCAGCTCAGTTTCTCACCGTGCACAGGCAGCAGAACAGTGTGCAACACTCCACCAGGGCTGCCTGTGCAAACCAGGAGTCTGTGCTCCTGGGGTTTGGGCATGCCTGTGCCCAGAACCAGGATGCAGCATCTCTGGATAATGTGAGGGCCTTGTAAAGGAGCTCAGTGTGGCTTTTTATTTCTGTTAGATCCTAAACCAGTAAGAACTATGGCATATAATTTGGGAATTATATGGGAGGGGTGCGTGTGTGTTCACTGAACACTCTCACCTGAGGTCAGTTATGCCATGCTTCCCTATATTTTTTTTTCTTGTGTAACAGGATGACAGAAGTTATCCACACTCAGCAGGAGTCTGAGGAGCTGACAGATCAAACAGATTTTTTTTTTTTTTCTGTAATAGAATGAAAATGTTTATAGTGGAAGCAGGCAGACACATAAATCAGTGACTGTCACCTTTGGAGGCCTTCCTGGAGCAGCCTGGTGCTTGGAAGGCATTGGATGGGGGAGAAGGGACTGTCTCTAATAACTCTGAACAGGTTTCTGCACCTGGTGCAAGGACTGCTGGTGTGACTGTGGACGAGCAGCCTCAAGGTGTTGGTTCCTTGATAGAGCAGCTCCTCTGGCTTCTGGCTATGAATTCTCCAGCAGGAAGGAGTCAGCGGTTTCTCTGCTGAGGGGAATTGTGTGCAGATAGGCAGGTTTCATTTTCGCTGCTTAGCAGTTCCTAGATGAGTGAAAGAGCAGAATTTACTATCAATTTTGGGTTGGTTTTTCGGGTTGTTTTTTTTTCCTCTAGGAGCCTTCTTCCTTTTTTTCTTGGCATGCTATGGCTTTTTGTCTGTGTCAGATTACAGAGTTTTGGGGGCTGGAATTACCTACGTATCTGTGTGCTGTGCAAAGCCAAGTACATGCAAGTATTTCTAATTAGTGAGTGGAACTTGTGGCTTAGCCAAAGGTGCAAAACTCTTGGAAGTCTGAACCCCTTTTAGTTTTCGATGGCTTCCCTTGGGGTCGGAGGAGGTTGCAGGGGGCTGAGTTTAGCTTTAATTGAAGCTTATCAGTTATGATTATAGTATGTGCATAGGTGGTCCCTTCCTTAGAGATTTTACAAGTCTGATTTTTTTGACCCAGGCAAGATAGGAAGTATGTAGGGAAAGGAGGGGTAAAATGTAGAAAGAAATGTTGAGTCACACAGTATCCAATGGCATTCTTTAGGTTTGGTAGCAATCTGTTAAGCTTCTGTGACTGCCTCAATTTGTACCAGATGTCTGTAGTGAACCGTCTCCTGGCATCCTGCTGTCACCCCATCTATCCTGGGAAGAGAACAGGACTCTCTAGAGCTGCCATTAGGCACCTCCTTGCACCTGGATGAGATGGCAGGGATTGTCTCCTGGGCGCTTTTTGAAGGAATTGCCCAGTGTAGAGCATAGGGCTGTGTTGATGCCACTTTCACACCCTTCCTGGCAACAGCTGCTCCAAGAATCCTTCAGCTCCCCTTGAGTAGCCCCATGGCTGGGAGCATTGTTAGCGCTGCCTTGGGCACTTGGTAACTTCTGCTCTTGATGCAGTCTGCTGCTTTTCCTGCCTCTTTGCACCACTATGGCACTGCTTGGAGGTGCTTCTTGGCCCTGGTGGGCTTTGGCTGGGCTGCCTTGCTGGCAAACATGAGGAAAGGGCTGTACCCCTTCATGCATTATGGGAATTCTGCTCTTTCTCCCATGAGAGGACAGTGTCATTGTGGCTTTAAACTCCTCCTACCTCAGTAGCTTGCTCCCTACTTTCCTTTAAACTCTCAGAGCTTTTATTCAGCTTCACTGAAGCATGAGCAGGGGAATTGGACTGTGTGTGCAATCGTGGCACACATGGATGTTGGATTTTTGTTTAAATGTCTGCAAACCTGCTCTATTTCCTGGTAAAATGCTGTGACTGTGATCTTCGGCCAGTTTGTAGTGCTCTTACTGCTGTTTATGGAATGGGCAATACCCAGGTCTCTCAAACATTTTGGGTCATTTCCTTCATGTCCTTTCTACTTTCTTTGGTAAGTGTAGTTTCTGATTGACAGCTACACAAAACAAATCCACTTAGATCAGCAGTTGCTATATTTGGGGTTTATATGCTCTTCCTGTGTTTCAACATCAACCTGTTCCTCCTAAGGTAGAACTGAAAGTGACATGGTTTTGCTTTGTTTCATGCAGAGTCATGTGTTTTCTCCTAGGAAAAAAAACACTTTTTCACTGTGCTTGTAGACCTACAGCTAAGAGAGCCCATAGCTGTTGAGCAGAAGCAGCAACATGCTGAGGCATCTCCTGTTTGCCTGGCACTAGGAAATGTGTACTCTGGGAGGCACCTATTTGCAATTTTTCTGTCACAGCTCCCAAATGGCTCCTGCAGTGTTTCTTTGAGAGGGAGTATTTTCTTAGCTCTGTATCATTGTGAAAGGTGTTTAAAAGAGATGATGATTTCTTTTGTGCTTACTGTTTATGAGGTGCTGCTGTCAAACGGCTTTGATCAGGATTATGAATGCTGCTGTGAGTTACCATCATTTTTGGCTGCCTGGTTTGATGCACGGCTTTTTCTTTAAGGTTTTTGAGGATTTCTGGGCTCCTGTCATAAGAGATTCCTTCAAGATTATCTTGTTTTCCTTTTTTTTTAAAATATTTTTGTACTGGCTTCATCACTTTAACTGTCATGGTGGGAATGGAGGTTGCTGTGCAGCACAGTGGGAGAAGGGAATCAAAGGATCCGTGTCAGACTTTCCTTCTGGGGATCGTCTCTGGCTGTGCTGGTGCACAGTTGTCTCATAAAAGTGAGGAGTGTAAGAGATGTTTACATCTCTGATACACTTGATGTTTAGGAGGGGGGGAGCCCATTTAAAATTCACTTTCATGTTTTGGAAAAGCTGTCAAATATTGACACAGGGTTCTGGATGCTCTCAGAGCATATGAACGTGTGGCTGTGAAGATTTGTCTTTGTATCCCCTCCTCTAGAAATGCTTTGGGTCTTTTTATGATGAATGTTCAGTCCGAGAGGCTCCACTGAAGTCATTCTGGGGAGTACCAGCAGTGAGAATTCCCTTGACAGTAAACTGTCCAGTGCACTGAACTGTTGCTTAGCTGCTCCTTGAGTGCCATCCTGGCTGTTGCATCCATCAGCACTCTTGTTTTACCTAAGCAGGGAGCTCCTGAAATGCTGCTGAACTGTTGTTCCTTGGACATGTTATCTCCAATGGGCCACTCTGATCCAGTGTTTACATGTCACACTGAAGCATCTTCACAGCTTCTCTTTGTTCCAGAAAGCAGTGCAGATATTCCTGGTGCTTACCAGTCTAGAAAGAGAGTTCTTGTCTACTCATATGGCCTGAAGGTAACCAAAGGCAGAGGGAATGCAGCTGTTAGGGGCCACCTGTATCCATACAGCTGACTTTTTGAATTCTTTTTTTAATTACTTCTGACCAGTTTCTGGTTTTGCTTATCTAACTTGCCAGTCAGGCAAAGGAAAGACAGATTTACATTCCTCTTTACTGTAAGTATCAGCTGTGAAATGCATCCAAGTTGCAAAATGACGTGGCATTCTTGATTTTCTGTCTGATGGGTGGTCCATGCTCATGCTGGCACAGAACGGTAGTACCTATGCAAAAACTAAAACCAGGAGGATTCTCTTGACCTGTAGGTGGCATGGCAGTTCTCGTATCCAGTCCTACTTTCTGAGGTGTTATGGCTGGCAGAGCCTGTCCAAGTAGCACTTGTGCCCCTCAGAGCACTGTTGCCAAGTGCTGAGACTGTGTCTGCTGCAGGAACTGAGCGCTTTGTTGCTACTCCAGTGTAAAAGCAGCTTTGCTGGAGTGCAAGGGTCCAGTGCCCATGGCCCAGCTGGGGCATGCTCTAAAGCCAGAAGCAAGTCTTGTGTTTCTGTGGCTGGACACTGTCACTTGCACATCCAGTGATGGCTGGAGTTTGTCCCAGTGCTGCCTGCTCTCAGTCTGGTTGTCCTTCCTTGGTAAGGTCAAAACACTGGAACTATAATTCCTCAGCCCTTCCTGCTTCTGTGATTTCCAAGAGGCTGCTCCAAAGAGCTGCTTGCACATGCTGTGCCTTTATAGCAGGGGTCTGTTGCAGCTGCTGGGCTGAAGTAGTCAGATTTTGAACAGGAAGCTAACCCTGTAAAGACCAGCAGTCTTGTGTGATAGTGGTGATGGTGCTTTTTTGTCAGGATTTGCTCTGCTCCCTCCAGCCAGGTCCTGAGGAAAGGTAAAAGTATTTTCCTAACCCTACCGAGAAGGTGAAGTGCAGGGTGAGGTTACCTGGCCAGAGTTCCTTTGTGCAACACCAGAGGGGAAAAACAGCCCAGTACCAGATCCAAGAAACTGCACTCTGACAGCCAAGATCCAAGTCCTGCCCTTGCCTCTTAGGCGTGGCTATGCCTGAAACGTGGGAGATGTGGAAATTCTGCTTGGGTCGAGCTGTAGTTAGCTGAACTAAAATTCCAGCTGCAGTCTTCCTGCTGACTCAGTTTAAGCACAGCTGCGTCTGTCGGCTGGCTTCTGAAGAATAAAGTGTTGTTATGCTGCCTCTGTCACTGATCTGATACAGAAACCACGCTGATGATAAGTTCCTGCCTACCTGTTTTTTTAAGAGCATTAGCAGTATGGCAGTGTTCCTTCACACTCATTCATGTGCTGTGTGTGGGCTGGTCACCAGAGCTTTTTGAGCCAAATGAGGAGAGTGGTTGTTGAGGGATTTGGATGTTTTTCTTCCTAGGAAGTCAAAGTACTGCCCTGGTAACCAGAAGACTGCTGCAATTCATGTCATCATGAAACAGCAAAAGACCTCCAGGAACTTAAATAAATTTCTATCAAAAAGGCAAACTGACACCTTCTTTTTAGAATTGTCTCTAATAAAGTTTTTCTTCCAAAGAGGAAGATAAACCCCTTTAAATAAAGTGTGCAATGTATTTCTAAGCCAGAATACACAGCTGAGAGTGCTTGGTGTAAAGGCTGAGATGATAATTCTGTACTAAAGCAGCATAAAGAAGCAAAGGTAAGAATGCTCCAGCTAAGGCAGTAGTAAGTATTCAGCATGTTTCAGTGTACATTTGCATCAAAGGGATGAGGAGTAAACGTGTTGGTGGTGGGTTTTGTTTTCCCTTGCTGGAGTGGTTGGTAGTGGCGTTATTTGCATCCTAAAGAAGGATGCAATCTGAAACTGAAAGGAAGAGACACAGAAGCTGAAAACCTCAAGCAGTCGGGTGGTCGTGCTTAGGAGTGTCAGGGAGAGGTTGTCCTGGTTGGATTTTAAGTAGTCTCCTGGTTCCTGAGGAACAGGGCATCTTTCCTAAGCACCTGGCAAATAAACTGCAAGTGACTGGGGGAGGAGGTGTGTCCTGCTCTGGGCCACTGAGCTGCTGGCGTCTCCAAGTACGCTCCTCGTGGCTTGTCAGTTTTGCCAGTTCCAAAATGAGCTGTTGATGTTGTATCCTCCCTCAAAGGCAAATGGATGGAAAATACCCTTAGTTTGGAAGCAGTGTTCCCTGTGGTGGGAAAGTCCTGAGGCTCTCCAAGTATTAAACAGATGCACCAAACCGTGGCTTTAGGTTCACAGCTGTGTGTGTATGTGCCTGCCTACGTGCCCAGAGGGTCTTGTTGAGCCCATCCTCCACCTGGCTTATACACTGCGATGTCCCTGTTCTCCCACCACCCTGCTTCTCCTTCCAAAGCCTAGAAACAAATTCTACTTTAGGAGTGCTGTGAGTCTCAAATGAAGCAAAATCTTGGAGCGTTCTAAACACTGTTACAGGCTGGCAAATCCTTTGCAGAGTAAGGAGCGATGGGGACAGGTTTCCTGCGGCAATGATAACATCCTATTTACTCACCTCTGCTGGTTTTGCACACCAACAAAATACCTTCCCTGGGCTGTTCAGTTCCTGTTGGGTTTATGGGCTAGAAGTGCATTGTGGAGTGATAGGGCTTTCTTTGGTGACTTTGGGCTCTATGATGTGGTGTTTGCTTACACTCATGACTTGAAGTGCTGCAGACAACAGTGGCACAGCTCAGAATATCCTCAAGGAAGGATTTTCTTAAGTCTGTGATGCTGTTCCTGTTTCTTTGTTTTCCAGTAGTGACTGGTTATGTAAAGTAGTTGTGCCTGTGGCAAGTTCTCATGAAGACAGTGAAATTGAGTGGTTATGGCTTAATATGTGGATTTAAAATGTCAGGACATGTCAAATACTTGGTTTCCCTGCCTGTAAAATGATGCCTTGCTCTGTAAAAAGCTCTGTAGCTCAGCAGTAAAACATCTGCCTACAAGACAGGTTAAGTGCCAGCAGGTCGAGGAAGGGACAAATAGGCACGGTGTTATTTCTTCCAATAATGGTGTCATCCTGACTGCCACACCCAAAGTTCTTAACTTCCAGCTGCCACACAGGGAAAGCAATGCTCAGGTTGCAAGTCTTTGACTTCACAGTGACTGATCCTTTATTGTGGTTTCTGCTTTGGAGACTTTAATTGCTCCTGACTCAAACGTGAGACATAAACATCTTGACAGCTCACACAATAGGTCCATTGACTGGCTGGTGTTTGTATGGGAGGTGTCTGGGAATCCAGACACAGTATTAAAGGAGTCAGTCCTGCAGGCCTGTGGCTTCCCTGCTGAAAAGAGTGTTTTACTAAGCAGCCAGTGTCTGCTAGAGCTGAGAACAGTAACTCCCAGGCAGAGCTGTGAGGAGAGGTGAAGAATCTGAGGGGAAGTGATGGTAAGCAGAGGCACTGTTTGTGGGGTGGCTTCTTTTCTGAGCTGTCTTGAAGATGTAGCACAAGTGTGGAGATGAAAACTGATTTGTAGGGTGGCTTAGCACTGCTGCTGCAGGGATTCTGGGATGGCAGCCCTGAGAGCTGTTGGGAGCTCCCCCCAGCAGACAACCACGGGCTCCTGGCCGATTCTTGCTGCCCTGCAGGGAGCTGCTGCTGACAGGCCTGCAGGGCGTGGAGACCAGCAGAACCCCAGGCTGGGTTTAGTGCTGGTGACACCTTGCATGCTCTGCAGCTGCACTGTTTGCATGTGTAGCTCCCCACCTGGGAAGGTAAATGCATGCTTGCAGTGCTTGCCCTTGCCATCCACAGTATGTGGCAATGGTATGGCAGGGAGGACTTAGTCTGGTCTCTCCAGCACAAGGGCCAGTGCTTCCTCTTTCTCCAGGGTGGCATGGCACCATCAGCAAGGGCTGTGGGAGCAGTGCAGTACACTGTGTGAGCCTTTACCTTTCCATTACCCCTCACTGCGTGATGTGGGAAGAGTTGAGGTGTGGAGCAGAGGCGTGGAGTGCCAGCTGTCTTGCAGTCCTGCTTCTCCCTTTTTTCCACCCTGCAAACTTGCAGTGCCATCTCTACTTAAGGCCTGGAGTCAGGGGCTTCTGGCCCTGCTTGCTGTTGCCTCTAGTGTTGCCACCCCTCATCGGTGGACTGCAGATGGGAAAAGCTCCTCTGGTGAGGTCCTTGTGAGATTTAAAGGATAGCACAACTTGGGGATGAGAGGGAGAAACAGAAGATGGGACACCATCTCCTGAAGGAGCTGTGGGTTGGAGAGCAGTAAGTACCACCCCTCAGGATGTGCTCAGCCCATCTAAAGAGCGGTGACTGCCTTGGAAGAAGCATCCACAGAATTCACTTGTGAAAACTGCTGTGTATGGGTAGAGTGAGGTCTTTCCTACTGCACTGACAGGCTGCTGGTGGATGTGCTTCTCCAGCTGTGATTATGTTTTCTTACCATATGCCTCTCCACAGTCCTGCATCCCATACAATGTTGAGTTGGAATGAACATGCCCTGCACTGACTCTGTAGAACTGATTTAAGGGTCTTAAACTTGTGCCTAAAGTACCCCCTTCATTTTTTTCTAAGAAAGAGAGAAAGAACAGGACTGAAAAACTGGCTGTAGTCTTATCTGTTGAACACTTCAAGGCGTTTAGTGATTTCTCAGAATCAGCTGTTAACACACAAAACTCATTTGTCTAATGAGTGAATAGAAGCAAAAATGAATAATGTATTAAAATTAGTTGGTATTTCAATTAAAATACCATATTCTGTAAAAATTCATTCCAAGATTTCAGCAGCCCTGAAGCAGCCTTAGCAAATGATCTAGTTTGACTCTGAATCTGAGTGCAGCTGGTGCTTGTACCCTTTATCCATCTTTTCTCCTTCTCCAACTAAAGATTCTTTTTACTCAGTATAAAGTAACCTTTTTCCCTCCACCAGAAAGAGTCTTAATTGGAATCTAAAACTACTAGGATTCTGAAGTCTTAATGATTAAGAAATTTGGGTGGTATTGGCACGATTACATTGGACTGTTTGGGCTTTGTTCTTTAGGGGACTTTTTTTTTTTGTTTGGGGTCTTTCTTTTTGTTTGGGTTTTTTTTTGCTTTGGTTTTTGGGTTGGTGTTGTTTTTTTTTTTTTTTTTTTTGAGATTCCATTAAGGAATTTGACTTCTCAGGAGGAACTTTGTGACTATCAAAGCCCTTTGCATTGATTCAAAGTAGTTATGTAAAACTTGAGGTTCCTGTAATTTCTAGTTAACTAAAATAAAAAATAGTTTGCTCTGTACTGTAGTAGTAGGAAGCCATTTTGTGGCGTGAGAGAAATCCTTTTTCCTCTTCTCTGGTGTGTTTTTGACCACCCAAGCAGAACTTTCTTAGCTGAGGGCAGGTATTGCCTTCAGGAGCATTCACTGCATGGGTGGTCAGTCTTTGATTTAGGAAATTCAGTTTGGGAAGTTGTCATGTTCAAGCTCTCTTGTCTCCAATTTTTACCATATTAGTACTTTGGAGTGTGGTGAAACTTTTTATTGTTCTTTTTATTTGTTTGTTTTATCTCTGCTCATGTGCAGGAGTAGACAAAAGTGCAATTTGCAACTGTGGTGGTGGGTGATTTTGTTTTAATGTCTCTATTTCTGTGGACTTGGCCTGAGGAGTGTCTGTATTTACACAGAGCTGATTCGATCCGTGAGGGAAGAACCCACGTGTGTTGCAGGTTTCTTCTCCCTGCACAGCCACTGACATCTCCAGGTGCAGCAGGTACCTGGCTGGGCTGGAGCAGTGGTTGCCTCTTCATTTAATGCAGAGAGTGGGAAAATTGAATTGAAAAGAAATGTTTTGTCTAAAACCAGAATATGTGCAAACTGAGGCCTTACCTAACCTACAGAAATGCTGCTGGTGTGGACATCTCTTGAGGAGTTTGCACAAAGCCAAAGTCCTGCCACAGACTGCATTCTAAATCCCCACTTTCCTCTTAATCTCAGGGTTCTGCTTCGAGTTCTCAAACCTGAATTAACATATGTGTCTCTTCCAGCAAAGTCAAGCCCAGAAGAAGGGTCACCCTGACCTGTTTCAGAGCCCCTTCAGGTCCCAGAGAACAGGACAGAGGACTCTCCCCAGCCAGAACACTCCTTAGGTAGAGGTGAGTAGCAGCAATAGGGATTTGAATGGAACAGAGGAAAATGCAAAGCAGCAAGGGCTAAGCCGTGTTGTAGCTGTTAGTCTGGCATAACTCCATGGAAAGAAGAGCTCATGGTTGAGAGGCTTCCTGTGGGCTGTTGTGTGTTTCAGACATATTTGAGATTGTGTTTTGGTCTTGGACTTCTAAGAGCCTTTGAAAAGTTGGGAGATTCATGGTCTCTTGAAATATGACTGTGGTTTGCTTCAGAATTTGAATTTATTTCTGCTCTCACTTCCCTCTTTTATACCAGCACACTTAGTTATTTAAAAAACAGATGTGAGGGGTTGTTACTGTGAAATAGGGTCATTTATCACTAGCCCAGGTCTTTGATGGTTAGCAGGCCTTTTGTTTGGGTTCCTTATTGCTTTCAGCCCTTTTTTGGTTAGAAGGTGCCTACATAACAACCAAGTTATTGCCTTGGGTGAAGAAGGCTTGGTGGGGAGGTAGTGCCCACTTTCAGCCAGGCCCTGTTCATCAAGAGTTGAACCAGAGACTTCTGTGTGCAGCTGTGGGGCTGTTGTGCCTAAGGCAGCAAATGCAAGGTTCTGACCCACCCATCAGCTGCTCCTGGCAGGATGAGGAGGGAGCACTGTGCTCCTACATCTCCCCTTTGCAAGGGAGGGAGGGAGGCTCCTCTGTGCCCTGTGCTCTCCCTCCCTGGGTGCCTCTTCCCTTGGGCACTGCCCAGCCTCAGGACAGGCCAGGCTATCAGCCCTGAGCACCAGCACAGGAGCTGGTGGCATCTGTCCTGCTTTCTCCCTTCTTCCTAGCTGCCCTCCCTGGAGACTTAGCAGAGTTGCTCTCATGTGACTGGGAGCCTTTGTTGGCCCTTGATCCAACCTTCCCCATCACAGATATTTGTTGGGAAGTATTGAAATGAGCCTGAGTATCCACGTGGATCTCTTGCATGGAGGGGTGGGGAGAGGTACCCTCAGGACCCTGCAGATGTGTAGCAACGTCAGCTGGGTGTTTCACTTCAGAATATTCTGCTGTGCATGCAGACCCATCAGCTCACCTGCTCTCAGGAGTTCCTCTCTGATAATCCTGCTCTTCCTTTCAGCCTCTGGCACCATGGAGGGTTGCCCTTCCCTTCCCCCACACCAGCTCTTGGCCTTAAAGCCCTGTTTGTAGGTTATGGCACTCCACTGTCTGGCACACGTCTGTGGCAGGAGGGAGATTTGTGCCTCTCATTCACGTGCACAGGGCCCTTCTCACTGAGACAGCTGTGGCTTCCTCAGCCCTTTTTCGTGACTGACGGTGTGTGATGGGCAGCTCTCTCCAGAAATGGGGATATGCATCACTAAAAGGGACATTTACTATGAGACGCAGCCAGACACATGAGTACTGCTGAAAGATGTGGACTTATGGGAATTTTTATTCCTTTCACACTTCTCTTTCTTACGCTTTCACAGGACGAGGACTCCTGGTCTGAAGCGGAGGGTGACCCGAGCTGCTCTGTCCCTGAATCCATTATGGAACAGGTTAGAGTCAAACATGGCTGAGGCCAGCTGTTTACAGTGTACAGTGGTTCTCTGGTGCACTTGTCCTGAGATACTTTGAAGGGGATAAGTCTCAGTGTTGGCTCGTGTCCTTCTTGAACTTCCCAGAATTCCTGCAGGGTTCCTGGCACTGCTCTGGATACAGAGAAGTGGATGGAACCAGTTAGGTTGCAGGCTACTTCCTTGTTTTCTCTGTGTGGCACTTCCCCTTGGGACTGGAGATGTAGCTATGTAAGAGACTACAATGTTTATTGATAAAGCTACAAACTGCTGAAACTAATAAATGAATGGGCACAGCCCTGTGATCAGTGTATTGCATGGGTTTGTACAATGTTAAACACAATTATGATGCTGTTATTTAGCACACTTAAATCGTATACACTGAACTGTAACTGAAATATCTGTCATCCTCCCCCAGCCCAGTTCAAGTTAGGATACAGTTCTAACCCCCTACTCTGCCCTCTCACGAGCCTTTTGAACACAATAGGATTAAAAAATGTATCAGTGATAAACCCAATGACCAGTCCAGCAGGTTGTTCAAGAGGATTGTCACTGGTGCCCCAGTGAGTTTGGGTCACCGGGTGAACTGCACTACTGTCTGTAAACATGCATGCTCAGATCATGGAAGATGTGCTTTCTGTTCATCTCTGACTGATCATATTCTTTATTTTCCGTTTGCTTCCACTTCTCAACTCCTGCCTTTTGTTGACTGTTCCTCCTCTTGTCTGCCCAGTCAGATATGGTTATGTTGATGGCCTTGTAAGGTTCCACTCCCCAAAACTCCCTTTCAGTTACCAAGTTCATCCTGGTTGCCTGTTGTTGACATAACAAACCATTCTTCTTTAACTATTTTTCTTCTCCCTAGATAAAATTAAACCTAAGTATTTTCTTACAGGCAGACCATCTGCATTCCAGAGTAAGGATTTTCTTTCTTTATTTCTGTGCTTACACTGTATCCTGCTCTCTTAGCTGTTTAACTAAAATTACTGAAGAGCCTCCTGGTTTCCTGGAGGCCTTAGTTGGTTATGAGGCCTGGTGTTCCAGTGGGGCCTCTTGTCTATCAGTCTGCCTGCCTCATGGACCTCTTCAACCTAATTAATTTGGGCACACTGTGCTGCCTCGCTTGAAGGCTGCAGGTTGTGTGGCCATGGAGGCAGCACGTGCCCATTTACTGGGGGTGAATGTGCCACTGGAGGTGGCAGTGATCTCCCATCTCATGTCACTGTTCTTGTGAGCAGCTGCTTGGCCCTCTATGAGGAGCTGAACAGGTTTATTATGGAACTGGTTGAGGTTCCTTTGAAGAGGGAGAAGAAATGTGAACCTTGGGGGTTTTTGCAGGCTTATGCTTTTATCTCTGTTTCTCACCTTGTTACTGCTCTGCTCTGATTACATTGACATGGGGAGCTGCTGCCTTCTTTATGCACAGCAAGTAGAATGCCCAATTCCCAGATACAGGGGTGGAACCCATCTAAACACAGATGTGTAAGTAAGGGAAATGGAAGGTTTTTGCTGAAACACCTGTTTTGAAAGAGGAGCTTGGATTTTGGTTGCTGCCATTGCCACAGCTGGAAATGGGAGGAGAAGGTGAGCTGGCTCTTGCAACGCCAGTTTGTAAGAGCAGAGCCTCTGTCATTCACCATGGGACAGTCCTGTGTGGGTCCACATCCAGGACGCCCTGGCTGGTGCTGTTCAGGGTGCCCAAAGGAGGCACAGAGACGTGTTGAGGGTTGGAAAACAGTGCGTGCGTAGGCGCTTTGAGTGGGACGCTTTCAAGGTGTGGGCTTAACGGTGATTTCCTTATGTTTCAGATCAATGGATCTCTTCAGATGGAACATGCACTGCTGTTCACCTTCCTGGAGGCATCCTCTGACTGTCAGTTCAGAGACCAGCTGCAGTCCCTGCAAAACCAGCAGGCAGTGCTTTGTTGCCACGCAAGTGATGACGATGAGCTTCAGACCGATGGCAATCGGAGTGGCCACTTTCAGAATGGTGAGCTAGGTGAGCAGGCTTTTCTCCATCCCACGTCTCTCTGAACACAGTGTTTTTCTTTCCCCATTTCCTATCTTTGCTGTTGTCTGTTTCAGAGGAGTAATGTTTTCTCTATTGAGAAACCTCGCAGTGTGGCTGTTGGTGGTGTTGGTTGGGAATTTAACACTTAAGTTAAGACAACTGGTGCTTAGTGCTTTATCTCTCCATGGATTTCTAGAGCACCTGTCACTGGGTTTTGTCTGCAGCACATCAGACAAGGGCACAAAGCTGGTACTGGTGATAGCTGCCCTCAAGGAGAGTGATACAAGGCAGTTAAGTTAGGCCTCACACTGCTCCTCAGGCAGTATCAGTGCTCGGGCTAGCATCTTGGAACAACTCGAGTTCTGGTACCAGGTGAATCCCTTTCTGCTCTACCAGTGTGGTGGAAACTGTTTCTCAAACAGCTTCTGGTCCTGTTCCTGCTTTGCTAGCCATCTGCAGGGTGGCTATTGCCCCTTGCCCAGGGTGTGTCAATGCTGGCACATTGACCTCAACTGAAGCAGGGTGAAGAGGAACTGCTGCAGTGAATGTGCTCTCTCACACAGACTTGCATAGGTCTCATGCCAAAAGTGGCTATGGCAAGCTTTGCCAAAAGGAGGTAGGACAAGGTGTAGGGTTCTAAGCTGAAAAAGGACAGATTCAGACTAGAGGTGATGAAGATTTTTAGAGTGAGGGTGGCAAAACACTGGCACAGGTTGCCCAAAGAGGCGATGGATGCCCCATCCCTGGAAGCATTCAAGGTCAGTTTGGCTGGGGTGTTGAGCAATCTAATCTAGTTGAAGATGTCCCTGCTTATTGCAGGGGATTTGGATGAGATGGCCTTTCAAGGTCCCTTCCAACTCAAACTATTCTATGAGGTGCTGTATTTTAGATGGTGCTTAAGAGACAAGTCCTGGCAAGTCACTCAATTCTAGAATTATTAGGTTGAAGAAGACAGTCAAGGTCATGCACAGCTTCTCAATTCCCCTCTCTGGGGAGGATGTTGGCTGTAACTGTGCTGTTCAGGTTTTGGTTGGAGATGTTCTAACATGCCCTGTAGTGATTTTTTTGGGCAGGGTGAGGCTGCACTTTACCTAAACTACAGATAGAAAAACATGTTTGCCACTATCTCTGGTAAGCAACTCAGGTGCACTTAAAGAAATTGTGCTTGGACCTGTCACGAACACACTCTGATTGGGGTTGGAAGGAGGTCGCTAATGGAGATGAGCAAAATGTTGAGACCTGCACTGAACCTGGTCTGACTACAGCCTGTGAACTGAATTCTGCTCTTTGTGTTGGCAGGGTTGGCTCCAACAAATGAAGATGTTATCCGGATCATTGCTGCTCAGCTCGCTGAGATTGGAGACCAGTTTGATAAAGAAATCCAAGGAAGAGTAGTAAACAACCTAGTGCAGCACTTTCTGAATGAGAATCTGTCTAGAGAGGTGAGTGAGCAGTTCTCCTTTTAAATATTCTGCATCCTTCCTGCTGTGACTTTGAAGGCATCTTAAAATTCATCCCAAACACTTAGCTTTGAAGATTTGTTAGAGGTGATTCTGTGGCAGAAGTTAATGTGTCGGTTGGGTTCCTTGGGCTCATCTCCTTTCTGCAGATGGTGAATGGTGGTTGTAGAAAAGGACTGACTTTCAGAGGCATTTTGTCCTTCTTTTGATGGCCCAATGGCTTATCTTGGAAAATGAACTGTGTGGCTAAGGCTTACTTTTAGTCCTTAAAATCTTTGGACTTTGCTGCCAAGTCCTGTGTATCTGCTGATCATCATGTGGGTAAAAATTGAGCAGGTTAGTGACAGGAGCTTAACTTGTGCTTGTTACTGAGCACTGAAGAGACAGCAAGTCATGAGACCCTTTTCTGGTGCTGTGTGTTCATAGGCACAGTTTTGGCAGTAGCAGTGGGCTTAGGCCTGGCTGGGTGACCTGCTGGGCTGGCCTCTTCATAGATGCAGTTGGCCCAGCATCTAACAGCCCTTGCTGCTGTGCAAGAGAAGTAGAGTTTGAGGTCCCTTCTGTCAAAAAGGAACAAGAAGGCTATCTAAGGATTAGGTCTACATCTGGATCAAGGGCCACAGTTTCTTTGGGGGTGTTTTTTTATGTATCAGGCTGGCTGCCATGGCTGGGAGGAAGGGGAGCAGCATCCTGTGGAGTGTTGCAACAAGCACATCAGTTACTAGCACAGTCCTGGCAGGCTGTGCTGAGACCCCTTTCTGCCACAACTGTTGCACTGAGATCCCTCTCTTCCTTCCATACAGGAGATAATCCTGCACATGTCCAGTGTGGTGAGAGAGCTTACACGATCCATCCCCTCAGACATGGAACAGGAAAAGGCCATGTTGGTGCTAGCAATGGTCTTGACTAAGAAAATTGTGAATACAGTGCCCTCCCTTCTACACCGTGTCTTTAACACCACTCTGAACTACATGAACCAGCAGCTCCACAACTACATTGTTGAGATGGTGAGTGCTGTCAAACAGCTCTGTGGGAGTCACAGCCAGCCTTTTAGCTGTCCTGCATTTTTCCCTGAGGGGTGGCCTAGCTCTGAACTGCCTGTGGCCTGCTGGTTTCCCTGTAGTGCTCTGGAGGTTGGGCCAGAAGGGAATGTCGGTCTCTGCAGAGCTCTGGAGATGAGTGTGCCTGGGGGGGACATGTCACAGTTTCTGCTTGCTCCCCTCTCACAGCAGCCAGCAAGCAGTGCATTTGTTCTGTCAGGCAGAGAGAGCTGTGACTGCTCCTCTCCTCCCTGCAATCTCCTCAGGGAGCTGTGCCAGTAAGATTCTGGTTAATGATTCTTTCATTCCCTCAGGGAAGAAAAAGCCTGACCTGAGCTCTCTTGGCTGCATTTCCCCAGTCTCTTGACCCTGAGGTCTCTGCTCTTGTCTTTCTCAGCTCCCCAGTGCTTGGGAGAACTGGAAGGGGGAATGGAATTGCTCCTGAGAATTAACACTAGCAGAGGAACAATGAGAAAGGGTCAAATCTGTTCTTGTTCTGTTGGCACTTGAGCAGATGTGGGGAGGCTGTGCAGCTCGCAGGCAAGCCAGGCTATAGAGGCCAGGGCATTTGGCCCCAGCTTCAGTAACTTAACGACTCTGGGGAGGGGAGAGGACGAACACACCCGTGCTAAGACTGGGTGGTGCTCGAGAATGAGATTTGAGTGGGCAGGGCTGATCCTGCCACCCTGTGAAGCAGAGGTGACACAGCTGTGCTGTGCTGCAGGCCTGAGGGACGCTCCTGCACTGCAGCCTTGCCATGGACAGTGTTGGCAGCAACCTGCAGAGGGGCAGCCCGGCTCACGCTCTCACTCTGCCTCACCCAGCAGCCTGGGCACGGTGTCACTGTGCCGTGTCACTGGGCACTGCCCTTCCCTTCACGCAGTTTGGCTCCGGGGTGCTGAATTATGCCAGGAATGAGCCACTCGTGTGAGACTGGCCCGTGCTGCTGGCTCATAGCACAAGGGCCCAGGGGCTGTTGTGCCCTGTCCTGCCGGGCCTTGTGGCTGCTGCTGGCCCGGGAAGGAGCACGGCAGGTGGCAGTGCTGGTTCGCGGTGCTGGATCCATCGGGCTCCTGGGCACGCGCAGGGCAGGGCTTGCTGCGGGAGAACCCTGCTGCTGTTAATAATGCCCTTGTTTCTCTCCCTCTAGCTCGGTGAGTGAGCTCTCCAGCCTTGTCTGGAGAACGTGGATTCCTCAAGACTTCCCTTGATTGATGAAGATCACTTGATTTACTCTTAACTTCCAAAATACAGCTGTGAAAGGGATGGCAGAGCTTCATAGATAGGCTTTTGTAGACTAGCACAGCAGTAATAGTAGTGGGAACTGCCTGCCAGCTCTGCCAGTACCTGTAGGGAGTAGTGCTTGCCTCTCTCCTTCTAGAATATTTTTTATCTTAGCAGCAGCAGCCTTTGTGCAGAGCCTGCCTTGTGCCTCCAGAGGCCCAGTGGGCACAGGGCCTGCCCTCTCAAGTGTTTTTTCTAAGCAGCTGTAGCATTTTGCTTTAGTATTCACTTCCCAGCCCTACTCCTGCAGCTGAGCCATGCTGAGTGTTGTTCCCAGGAGGGTCTCAGGCTGTGGAATGGGTGGTTGATCACCAGAGATCATCGAGGGGGGTGGGTGGGAATCAGGTCTATCTTGATGAGAAGCAGGCAGCAAGAGGGAACAGAGTCCTGAGGGATGGAGGGGGATGTGGGCAGAGACGGCTGAAGATAACTTCAGTATCAATCCCCTTACACCTGTGTTGGCTTGAAAAATAAAACTGACGGAAAAATTGTAAAGAAAAGGGCAGGGTAGGCACAGGGCAAGTCTTTTTGCCAATGCAACCTGGATATGCTTAAGAAAAAGTAGGATGTCTTGTAGTTACATCTCAGGTTGAACAAATTTGGACTCAGGTTGTTTGATAATCACACAAGGTGGCAAATGTGTCACCTGTGATCTGGCTGCCTCAGGACTTTTTAAAGTATGTAAATATTTTGTGGGGTTTTTTAACTTAAATAAAAATTTCATTTCTGATGGCTACTACTGCTCTGCAGACTTTCAGTTTCCACCTAAAATTTTTTTGTGCAAATATTCATGGCATTCTTCTAATTCACCATGGCTTATGATGCAGCTGGCAGCAGTAGAGACACTCTGGTCCTGTCCCTGTGCAGGCAAGTTTCATGTAAATAAAACCACCTTTTCTTTCGGTGCCTGCACCAACACGGGGGGAGAGGGGAAGCACAGAAGTAGTCTACATGTTGTTTTTGAAAACTGTACCATTTATTAAAGTGCAACCTGGGGGCATGGTCTTACAGCAGTGTCCCATTAGCAGAAGGAAAAAATGTACATACCCTTTCACTTGAACAGAATATATTGAACCATGAAGCTGGAAAGAACTTTCTTGTCAAGGTGGAAACACTTTTATTAACCAAATGGCACACGAAGCTTTAGACAGTTTTCCCCAAGAGGGCTGCACTTGCATATTGGAAGGAACAGTATGACGAGTTCCTGGGATAATGGGTGACCTGACGAGCAGCAGGGTCTCTTTCCCCAGGCAGGCCTCTTGAGAACAGAATCCAAAATCCCTGCAAGTCTGTCACCATTTGCTTACACCCAGCAGCAGCCTAGCAGAAGAGATCCCCTAACCTGCAGCTTCAGTCAGTCCCATTAGTCTCTGCTACTTAACAAATCAAGTGGCATTCTTTTGGTCTGAGTGGGATTTAGGTTTACACTTGAATAAAAGCTTATCCTGCAAGTTCAAAATGAGGACAAAGCCCCTACAGGTATAGCAGTAAGATGCATCCTCGGCAGTTTGTTGTGTCCATGTCGATAGTGTCCCTTGCCTGCCCTGCAGATACTGCAGGGAGATCAAAAGCAGCTTCCACTGGAAGCTAACAGGAGCTCCCCCACTTCTACAGCATGACCATAGACCTCTAGCTTGGAGGAAGCAAGTCAGCCTACCCAAGAGACTGAGAGAAGGTCAGCTCTACGTAGAAAAAAAAGTGATAAAGTTACTTAAGGAGGTGGATGTGAGTGATGTGTTGTGGTTCCCCTGGACTTAACACTACTGACCCTTCCAAGCTGCTGTCATTCCCCAGCCAAGGCCTGGTTAGGAGAGGTCACTCTGTTGGACACACACTGAGTTCTGTTGCCTAGACCTGGCCCTGCAAGCTTGGTCTACCAGAGTCAAGTAGTGCCGGTTTAAATTTTATAAACATCCCCCCCCCCCTCCTTTTTTTTTAATGGCAATACAGAGCTTGCACTTTTAAGCACAGGTACGTACATAAAGTCAAAGCAATACTGTTCTTGCATCCCTCCTAGTGCTGAAATTAAGCAGTCCAAGCCAAATACAGTCATGCAGAGCTTCTGCCCTCACTAGGTAGAGCAGATACTGTGCTTCACCCCTCCATATTTCACAGAATCACATAGGTTGGAAAAGACCTTCCAGATCGAGTCCAATTTATGGCCAAACACCACCTTGCCAACTCAACCATGGCACTGAGTGCCAGATCCAGTCTTTTCTTAAACACCTGCAGGGATGGTGACTCTCTGGGCAGCCCTTTCCAATTCCCAATCACCTTTCTGTGAAGAACTTCTTCCTAATGTCCAAACTAAACCTCCCCTGGCACAGCTTCAGACTCTCCTCTGGTCCTGTCGCTGTTGCCTGGGAGCAGAGCCCGACCCTCACCTGGCTCCAGCCTCCTTTCAGGTACTTGTAGAGAGTGATGAGCTCTCCCCTGAGCCTCCTCCTCTCCAGGCTGAACACTCCCAGCTCCCCCAGCTGCTCCTTGTAAGACTCGTGCTCCAGAGCCTTCACCAGCCTTGCTGCCCTTCTCTGGACTCGCCCCAGCATCTCTGAGGGGCCTGGGACTGGCCCCAGGACTCCAAGGTGCAGCCTCAGCAGGGCCGAGTACAGGGGAATGGAGCACTGCCCTGGTCCTGCTGGCCACATATTCCTGATCCAGGCCAGGTGCCCTTGGCCTTCTTGGCCACCTGGGCACGCTGCTGGCTCATGTTCAGCTGCTGTCAGTCATAGCCCCAGGCCCCTTCCTGCTTGGCCGCTGTCCAGCCACTGTGTCCCCAACCTGTAGTTTGTGTCCCCAACCTGTAGTTTTGCAGGGGGTTGTTGTAGCCGAAGTGTAGCACCAGGCACTTGGTCTCCCTGAACATTGTAGCACTGGACTCAGCTTATTGCTCCAGCCTGTCCGGGTCCCTCCCAGAACCCTCCTACCCTCCAGCAGACTGACACTTGCACCCAGCTTGGTGTCATCTGCAAACCTGCTAATGTTAAACTCAATCCCCTCATCCAGATCATCAATAAAGATACTAAAGAGGAATTTTTCCCATTGTGCTCCAATATGAGCAGACACAAATAGAGCCTGGAATGTGACATTCTACTGAAGCCCTGGGTTTTTCTGATGCCCATAGCCATCACAGCTGGGCTGGCCATGTGCATCTCTCCATCCCACTCCCCCATTTCACAGCAAAAGAATCTAGTAATGACACTCTCAAATTCCCTAACAGGAGCTTGCTCTGGCTTAGTGAATGAGAGACTGCAATGACAAAAGCATTTCTAGCTTTTTGCCAGAACAGCAAGATCTACCTTCCTAGGGCTTTGCCAGTACTGCCATACCTCTGTAACTGACATTAACTACAGCGAAGGGTTATACCCTCACATTATTTTATCTACTACAATCATTAAAATGGAAGAAGACCAAACTTCAGAAGCTTGCTTGTTTAGTGCTAATTAAATTTTTCATTTGTGACCATTAGAAAGCATTAATTAGTTTAAAAATCCAGTCCCAAGTGTTAGCCTAGCTGTGATCGGTGCTATGTGGGAAGGAAGGAAATGGGATTCTGGCAGCAAAACTTGTCCTGTGTAAGAGCACTCAGCACTGCAGCTTCCACCTGGCCCTTGAGCTGCAGCTGCCTGAGCACAGCCCCAGGCAGGATGAAAAATGAAGCCCTTGCAGACAGCAAGGATGGATTCCTGTAACACTGACTTGCTCTCCAGAAGGCAAGTTAGGAAAGAAACTGCAACCACCACAACAGGCACTTCAACCCCAGCCAGAATTTACCAAACCCCAGTGCAATACTGAACAGAGACCACGCTTCTGCTGCATTGCCCGGCTCTGTGGTTGGGGCTTCTCTTTGGACTGGTGAGTACCTGCAGATTCACATCTGAAAGGACAGAAAGCTGCAGAAGTGCTGCTTCCTTGCCTCTGCTTGTTTTGTTGGGCCAGACCTAGTATTTTAGATTGAAGTCATTTTCAGTAGTTTTCAGCAGCCGAATTCCCACCATGAGAACCTCTACTCAGCATCCACCCAGACCAGTGAAAACCAAAACCTTGAGTTTTTAAGCTGCCTCTCTGTGCACCCAGTAATATTCCTGTTTGGGCCAGTTGAGCAGCTCAGCACTGCCATGCCACCTACAGCCTCACAGCCTGGATGTTCTGAAGCTCAAGGGATGCAGGAGGCAGGAGCCACCAGGCTCCACCCAGCACCCAAGAGCTGCAACAGGCTGGGACGTGGCTCCGCATCTGCACTTTGGGCTTTTGGGCAACAGAGGAATCTGGGTTTCAGTCTTTGCTCTCAGCCTCTTGTTCCTGCAGTGCCAGCTTAAGAAAGTCCTTGCCCAGCTCCCAGCCACAGTGCCCAACTAAGCCTAGCTTAGAATTAAGCACAGCTGAATTTAAGTTGCACCTTATCTTAGAGAGAAAGCTTCTCCCCTGACAGCTCTTTATTGAGCGTGCTGCCCACTGCAGTTCCCTAAGTATTTGCCACTTTTTTCATAGATCCAGTCCTCTGCTGTTTTAGCATCTCAGCTTTAGGGTATGCTAAGGATAAAGTGAAGACAGAATGGGTCTAAGGTAGATTATTTTGTTAAAGTAGAGGCCACTCGAGGACAGATATTGAGGCACTTCTGGGAAGGGGATAAGCAAAACAAGCAAAAGTAATTCTATATGCCCTGTTCTAAGTATATAGCTCCTGCCTTCCCTCTGCCAGCTACAAGAGATCCACTGAAGAGAGGCTGCATCATACCTTTCGGGGTAACTGGACCCTGCAGTTTAAGAATACTGTAATATACTTGAAGATGGGGGGAAGAAAACTTCCATTTTCTAATTCACACCTCTTAGCAGTGCAGCCTCTCACTCAGGTCTGTAAGAACACTGCCATCTGAGCTTATCCACCCTTTGGTGACTTCCACAAAGCCTGTCCCAGCTCTGACCACAGGACTCCAAACTCTGACTCAAGTCACCCCACAGCTGACCTTGTTAACTAGCAGAGTGCTCCTGGAGGAAAGACTCATACAAGGAATTTTCTGAACACGTGGTCAGTGGGGTGGGGGACAAGAGGGTACAAAATCTTGCTGACTTGTCAAATCTGAAAGACCCTAAAAGGAGAAGAATTTTGTAAAGAAAGGACCAAGCAACCAAAACATGGTGCAACTGACGCTCCATTACATGTAGCAACACACCGGATACTCAAGGCTTCTGCCTGACCACAAAAATGCCTAACACAGTAATCTATTTTCCTTACTGCTACTGCCACCTTCTCACTGCTGTGCGTGGAAGCTTTTTATTTCATGCCCCACTGGGCTCCTTGTGCCAGTAAGTTAGGAATTTCCTCCCTAGCCAGTCTGGATTTATTCTTGTCTATCCTCTACCCATCTCCACACTACTACCCAAACAACCACATCCACAGAAGAGATGAAGTAACACCAGCCCTGCCTCCATCCTCCCCCCGTCGGTTCACAACTTATCCAGTGTCCACAGACTCCATCTCTGCTTCAGAGTAACCTGCTGTGTGGCTAGAGGTGGGGATGTACCAAAAGTAGGTTCATCATCTTCAGTAAGGAGAGGCTGTAGGTTAAGAACAGTTCTCTCCCACAGAGAACGTGCCCAGAGAAGAACCCAAAGCCACCAGCAAAGCAGCAGGAGAGGGGCAGCCCTACCCTGACTGACCAAGCAATAAAGCTGCCCTTGCCACCTCAGAGACTGCAGCATTCCTCGATAAACACGACACGTGAAACGAAGCAAAACTGGTCCTGCATGTCCGTGACAGAGCATGAAGAGACCTCTCCTCCACGTGAGGGAAACTCCTGCAAGGGGCCAGGAGAGGGAACTGCTGTGGTGGGGGAAGGCAGACACCAGAGTATGTGGCGTGAAGAGGTCCCAGTGACCCATTCTGCGGACACAGCACAACAACGAGTACCAGCAGGGCACCAGAAAATGGCAAAAAAAAGGTCAATCTCATTCAGCAATGTGGTAAAAGATTTGGGGTTTTTTTTCTGATAAGGCCAACCTACTATGTTTTGTACATGGAAGAAGAGCAATCGATCAACAGTACAGTCCAGAACTCCAGAGCTCCCAAGTTCAGTCCACAGCAGCAGTATATACATGACAACCCTTCCTCTTAATATTCAACTTCACACACACAGAGTTCAAAATCCAGTAAGTTTTCTAAAAAATCCATTTCACAAAAGCTTAAACAAAAATAATTCCTCAGAATCTGACACATTCTGACTAACTTTCCAGCATCCTGGGATAGGAAAATGCAGCAAGAATATTCTAAAATAGAGAATATACTAAGATCTCTTCATTCTGAGATCCTGTAAGAAACAGGCTCATCAGGAGATGTACTCTTGATATGGTTATTTAGAAATAAAAGTACCTTATCTTTGTGCTTTGCGAAGATTCCATAAGCTCATGTTTAGTTTTTTACATTATCACGAGTTCCCTTTCACCTTCCTCCATCTGGTCTAAGCCACAGTGCCAGCACCAACCCTCAGAGATGCATCCACAGTTCTTCCTGGGAAGCCCAAGGCCTTGCCCACGGAGCTGCAGGATGGACAAGGACAGACACACAAACACGTGCTGAAAGAGCAACGCTTGTGGCTGGATCCGACTAAGGAGCAGGGCAATACTTGCAGGGTTTCTCTCCACACACACCTGAAGTGTTGTGACTGCAGGAAGGGGCATTTCCTTTTTTGCCAAAGTAACTTGCTCATCCTTTGTGAAGCTGTAAGTTTAGCTAATTACAGATTCACAGTGGCAAAAGAAATCGCACTGAACACCACTCCGGGCCAGGTCAGGAAGAAGCAGATAGAGATGTTTAATGCTCTTTTGCTCAGTTACTAGAATCCATTGCTTTATATATCTGGGATTCTGTCACAGGCAAGACCAAGTGAGGACTAAATACACTCTGTGCTTAACTTGGGAAAGACAATGCAGACTGCAGCGTGACACAGCAGAGCGTCTAACATCTGAATTGCACTTGAGGCACTGGCCTTGCTTCCACACGGTTTTGCTGTATTTTTGCTGAATATACCCCAGATATCAGAGTACTGATCCCAATGGCACCGTGTCCAGCATGAATTTCGTACCTCTGATAACTGAAGAGTTGCAGTAAAGTGGGCTGGGCAGGAGCAGAGCAAATGGATTCTCAAACCAGCAAATAGCAGTGTCCCCCCCCACCCTCCTGGGCAGCACCTCTGCCCCAGGAACACCAGGATGCTCAGAGATAATACAGCTATAGAGAGGCAGCATCTTCACAGGATGGGGCTCCAGTAAACGTTAGGGGCCAAAACCGGTGTGAGCCAAGAGGTAAGAATAAGCACTGTCCCACTGGGGCTTAGGAGGAACCTGGAAGGTTATGAGGAGCAGTGCTGTACCTGAGAGGAAGCTGAGACAAAAGGGAGACCAGCCTCTCGCTACAGGACTCAGGTTGGCTAATGTTTGTTAGGAGGGGCTCAGGGGCGCAACAGGAAGTGACAAGACAGCACAGCTGCAATAGCGGTCAATCTGAGAAGCCAAAATCTCCAGGGGCTGGCAGCAGCTGGCTCTCCCCTTCCCCTGGGGATTCTCTGTTCCAGTTCCTAGAGTATGAGCACCCCTTTCTTCAGCACCTGCACTTAAGTTCTTAAATTTGCAGATTTTTTTTTTTTTTTAAAAATACCCCCATACTTTAATCACGAAAAACCAGTCCCCGCCCCAATTCTACTAAAAACATGATTGTCCGTAGCTGGAGGCTTATTGAATGACCTCACCTCATCACCACTGAGTTACTCAAATGTCCAATTAAACAGCAGGCAGCTCAACCTTTAGGTAACACAACTACAAAAATTGGATGTGCTCTCTTCTCTCCCCCCTCCTCCTCAAGAGAGCTGCGTTACTTTTTCCTAAGCGCCAGCGCTACTCCGACTGCTACAGCCAATATAGCAACCGCAGCAGCCCCGCCGTACAGCAGTATAGATTTCCCTTCTGGCAATAGGATAGGCTTCTCCTCTGCAGCTGAGGATTTCTCTTCTATTTCTTCCAAATGGCCCTCTTTCCCCACTTTTTTTTCCCCTGGAAGCAGTATTTTCTCAGGTTCTGGTGCAGCCTTTTCTTCTGATGGGGCTAACTTTGGGACAGGTTTACTTAACACGGGGATTTCAGGTTCAATAAGCTCTTCAGCTGCTTTTCCCTTTTCCTCCTGTTTTGTATGCAGCAGTGCAGAGGGATGTGCTTTTTCAGCAGCAGCAATTTCAGGAGGCTTTGTTTCCTGTAAAGCAGCAGAGGTTTCTGGAAACGCTGCCTGCATGGTCTCTGCAGCGCCGGCTGACACCACCGCTTCCTCAATCCCCTCTGGTATCTCTTCCTTCTCCACATGCACAATGTCGGAGTTGGAAGAGTTGTTCTCACTCCTCTCTTCACCCCCTCCGTTGCTGTCCAGGCTTTTGACTTCTTCAGGATCCATAGCCACCTGCTGCCAGGACTCAGGTCCCAGGGACACTGGCAGGCTCTCTGTGTGCCAGCTCTGGCTCGCCGACAGGGAGACGGGCAGGCTCTCCGACTGCCACGACGTGGTCACCGTGGGGGACTCCGGGGGGCTCACCTGTCCTGAGTTGTCACTGGTCAGGATGTAGATGTCATTGCTGTCCTCTGCAATGAGCCCGGGATACTCTTCCTCTTCGGATTCCAAAGTAAAGACTGTTCCCTACAAACAAAAGGAGGACACAACATGTGAACGACGGCTTCAGCGTTCCCTCCCCTGTACGGGAGAACAGGACACCTGGAAACTTGGTGAGCTGGAAGAAAGATGAGAGGGGCTCTGCAGGAGCAGCAGCTGCCTGACCTACATTTCAGTAGAGACTACGGAACCCAGCTGGTCCAGCTGGCGTTTCCAGAGAATGGGACCTCTTACATGAGCTTTGCTGGGAGCTCCTCCTTTCCCTGACACTACTTTATCGCTGATTACTCACCAAAACACACCACATGGTCATCATTAACCCGACAAGATACTAAAGTCTGAAACCAAACTGCAACAGAACAAAGAAAAAGAAAGCAAATTCAGGTGCTCGATACCACTCCCCACTCCTTTCTGTGCAAGTGCTCTCTATTGCTTGTCCATTTTCATCTAACAGTGTTCCTCTAACATTAATTTTATCCCATTTCCAGTGCTATCTGAAGCCTGTATTTCTACTTTGTACCAACAAGATGGAATCTACAGTAATTCTAGTATTTTAGTACCATTTTAGCTATTCTTAAACAAGTTTACTTTTGAAGACGGCCGTCATAACTTTGGCTACAGAACTGAAGTTGAAACAACCAACCAAGCACAGACACCCAGAGACAGTGACAGGGTTTGCTTGCTTCTATTTAGCTAGGGAAAATCTGTAGGCATCCTGAAAATTTGACAGTGGGCTCCAGCTGGAGAAACTGCAAGTGTAAAATACTGATTCCCTGTGATCAGCCCCAGTTCATATACTGGGCTAGATGGTCCATGGTATGGAATATCCCTTTGGCAAGTTTGCATCAGCTGCCCTGGCCACGCTCCCTCCCAGCTTCTGGTGCCTCTCCTCACTGGCAGAGCATGGGACACTGAAAAGTCCTTGATTTAGGGGTAGCACTACTCAGCAACAACTAAACCATCAGGGTGTTATCAATGTTACTCTCATTCTAAATCCAAAACACAGCTCTGTACCAGCTAGGAAGAAAATTAACTCTATCCCCACTGAACTGAGGACAAAGAGATGGCAGCAGAGAGGAACCCCGAAGTTTCCTATGCCATATAATAGAAGTCTGTGAAACAATTAACAAAGATTCAGTAACTTTCTTGCTTGTAACAAAAATGATTTGAACATTCTACCAAGTACTGCAGTGCTAGGAGCCCCTTCTGTGCAAATTCCAAGCTTTCCTGTACAGTCCATCATAACAAAAAATTCCATTCATTCTCCTTCTCCCTTCTGCATGCAATAGCTCTCCTAAAGCACTCCGAGCTTTAAACCCTTCCCAACACCTGTGAATTTGGGGCTTGATTCCTACCTATAGTTTCCCATTCCAAGACACCTCCTTGGTTGTTTCACAACTTTTTATGGATCCACACAGTGTCCTGTGTCAGGAACTGATCCCAGTTAAAAACAAACACGCTTTTTATTTTGCAGAGATATTTTTAACCCTCAGCCCATGGAATTTTGGAAGATATTAGGACATGGACAAAGGACTATTATAGAACACTTGCAAAAGAACTTTCCTTCATAAATGCTTTTAAACTGCTCAGGTGTGGGAAACATGATCCAGCTTGGTAAGATGTTCAGAAACTGAAGTGAAAGGATACACAGAGTTCCTCCGGGAAAGGGTTAAAAGCAATTAAGCTGTTTACTAACCACTTGAGGATCACCACAAAGTCTTAATTCAGAATGCAATAAAAATGAGTAAAGCATTAAATTTGTAAAAATGTTCAGACACCACCCACATGCCAAACCCAAAGCAAGCTCTGCTCTGCAAGCAGGCACTGACAAGTCAAGACTCCAGCACCCTCTTGAAAGTCACATTCCAGTAGAAGAGCTCATTTTTTTTTTAATCCAACTCAGGCCGTTAAAACAAAATAGAGCTCTACACGTAGGAGGAAGCAACCAGCATTACAAATTAAGGGTGATGGAAAAGAGCCAAGAAACTTAAGTAAAGGCAGAGGTTACTGGATCCAAAGAGACCAAGTACTGAGCTGTGTGGGCCAGGGCTGCTGTGCAGCGTGGGAGGACAGGACTCCACACACAGCACCAAGCTGTCCTGCTCCAGCAGACACTGGAGAGCAGCACAGCACAGGTCAGCCACTGTGGCTGGCTTCCACCACCCTGTGCTGAGAATGGACAGGCAGCCCGCTGCCCACACACTCTGAGATTGCACGCTCACTCCTCTGACCATCAGGTTTTACTCTGGATGTTGTTAAAGTAGGCAATACTCTCACTGGAATATAAGCCACTAATAGACACCTACAATCGAAGCCAATTTTTTACTTCCACAGGTGACACAGACTCAGAAAAATGGCAATCAAACAATGAAATAATTAGGGGTAAAACCTGCAGTCTCACGAACCTCTGTACTATCCTCCTCTCTGTTCAGCTCTACACTTCCACAAATCAGGATGAATTTATTTCCTGTCCACACCACATCACAACACACTAGACTACATCTGTGGTGTGACATTAGAAGAAAGAACAGGGGCACACACCGCTGATAACAGCTCTGCTCTTAACATTCCAATGGAAGCGTACCCATGCTGCTGTGACTCACTCAGCATGAGCCATATACCAAAATATTCCAAAAACACACTATGCTGCTGAGGATTTGTGAGCTCTGGCCATTGTAGCAAAAAAAGCACCAACAAGGGCTACATTCAGACAGCCTGAATTCCCCTGAAGTCACACACTGTGCACTGGTGAAAGCTTTGAGCCATGACTCAGCAGCCCACGGAGGGGAGGATGGAGCCACCTGTAGTCAGTGGGGACAGCGTGTACAGAGACTGCACTGAAATTTAAACCATCTTGAGACTTCTAAATACATACTTTCACTGGAGATATGCTTCTCACAAAATACAGGTAAGATCTGGGCATAGAGTAATGCAGGATAAAGTGCTCTGGAGAGGGTAAGGAAATGAAGGGATGGTTACACGAGGAACAGGGGCAATCCTCCCCATTCCGAACACCCCGTTAATACGTGTGCCAACACTACACACGCAGCCTGCCTTCAGCAGGAGGGAGGAGGGCCCAAGGGGCTCAAGAGTTTTATTGTTCCTTTTCTCACGCAAACTGTGCTGACCTCAAAAGAGTTATCAGTTGCTGGCTCCCCATAAATCAGAGCCTTATGCAGCCTGGCTGATTCCTTTCTGTCTTTACAGACAATTTACCTTCCGTGTCAGTGCCTCAGGGACACAACTCCCCAGGCTTGGAGAGACAGATTGCCCGTGGCTGGGAAGGTTGGGGCAGAGCTGACACACTGGCAGTGGGTAATTCCAGCACTTTTTCGTTAAAAGCTTATGAAGCTTTAATTGAAAATCCAGACAGTAATAGGCATTATTTAGGATACATGATTAATATTTCTTGAGCTGAATTAAGATTTAATACGTAAAGTCAAGCGGATAAAGCTCGGATTTTGTGCTGGTTCAGTTGAGGTTTGCACTTTGGTGGGGTTTTTTCCCTTTTAGAGCAGTTGCAATAAAAACTGAATGACATTTAGGACAATTCTCTTGATTCATCTACAGATGTGACCCAGAAGCAAAGCTCCAGCAGGCAGATTATTCCAGGACAGGATGAAACATGTGGAAGGATTTTTAATAACCTGAGGAGGCCTTATATAAGCCCTACACTTTAGATTTAATAGTAAGCAAGTAATGTATGTAAGCATTTCTTTATCTGCTTTGTTTATTGTAAACAGACAGTCTACTGCTTCAAACCAGAAAGATCATAGCTGCTCTTTTTCATATTTGCAGTGGGAAACTTGCAAACTTGGGAGTGCTTCTCCTCATCCAGCATATTTAGAGAACCACGTCAGGTGTGGCAGAGAAGCTCAAATCCCTCACTGCAGCTTCCTGCCACTCCTGATCCCAACCACTGCCACTTGAGGGAAGAGCTGGCACAACTTACGAGGAGACAGAGAACTGCAGACTTCCCTGCTTGGCTAGAACAGCAAGAATAGCCACGTGCCATGAGGCAGTCTTGAGGAAAAGATCAGCTACCAGAATCAATCACCGTCCTCTGCCTATGGGGTTTGACTTGCAGGAATGTTCCACGATGCTTCTGCACGTGACAGGAAGCACTATTAACAAACGTGGCACACCTGCCCTCAGGAGGGGCTACAGCCAGTATGCTACAGGGTGAGCTACACTGGACAACTGCACACTGCTAAGAAAGGAAGGGAAAAAATGTCTGAAAGCTCTTCCAGTAATATAGTATAGAACTGATACTTAAAAACACCTGTTAACTTTCAATTATGATTTAAAGGCAGCAAACATAACAAAGCCTCCCCCAAGACACAGAAACTGACTCTTATGTTGTCTATATTATCTTTCATAGTTTTCTAATATGTCTATTATTAAGTGTATACAAACAAACAGACTCATTAACTATAGTATGTATTTGCTAAACAGCAAAACCTTTAACTAAGTAATTCCAGCATCATTTATGCGAAGCTGCTTCTGGTGCCAAGAGATATATTCAAATCAAAATTCTGAATGTCTCAAAGATAAAAGCAACTCTTTTCTCTACCAAAAATAGTAGGAGTAGCAGCACACATTGCATCTGTAATGGAGATGTGATTAGACCGTGAACATAAGAGATCCCCATTAAGGTGTCCAACAGAGCATTTGCTGCATCTTAGAGCAGGCTTTGAATGCCCTGCCCTGTAAACTCCAAAGAGCAGGAAAATGCAAAACAACTGTGCCTAACTCCTGTTGAAGCTTCTTCTAGGGTTTGGTTTTAAGTGTTCTTAGAAGCTCTACTGGTCTCTCTGGTTCAGTTCTGAAAGTATAAACAAGGAATGATGTGGATAGGCAACTCACACAAAACCCATTTCCGAAGACACAAAAAAGCCCACCTGAAAAAATATACAGCCCAGCCACCTGTACACCCCAGACCCTGATTTTTTCCAACACAGGCAGAAATTCTGTACAGGTCAGAAAGTGCCACCAGGGGAAAAAATCTCCACGTTCCCTGGGCTTCAACCCCTCAACACAAAACTAAACAGAGCCATATAAAATCCCTGAGAAAAACAGTATCTTGAGGTTCAAGAGGAAATGCTGGCAGAACACATTATCCCAGGAGAGCAATAGTGGCTATCATAAAAATTTCAAACACTCAACTCAGCTAGAAAGTTTCTTAGGTGAGGGCACTGACTATCCCTGACTATCCCAGAGAGAAATGAAGTTCAAGAAGCATTTGGACAATGCGCCCAGGCACATGGTGTGACTCAGGGCTTGGACTCAGTGATCCTTGTGGGTCCCTTCCAACTCAGGATATTCTATGCTTCTACAGCTGCTTTCCCCACACCAACAGTGTCACAGCAATGAGCACTAGGAACCCATTAAATGCACTTGTGCTTAAAATCCAGTGTCTGAAAAACAAGAGGCAAGGAGGGACAAACTGGCCTGTGTCCAGGGATCCTAAGACACCTCCCTCGGGGAAATAAGCAAACTTCCCACAACAACAAACTTCCCTAGAGCTGGGAATGTGTCTGTTTCATGATTTGTAGCTGTGGCAGAGGAGCAGCTGTGTGCTGGAGCAGGGGTGCCTGTGCCCAGGGATGGCTGCTGCGGTCAGGAAGCTTCACTCCCACCTGGCTGTGCCCAGGCTGCCGCTCCATCTGCTCCCTGTCTCCATCCCCAGCCCCATTATACCAAACCTTTTCAGACCCTCATGGAAGTCAGACCTGACAGCACCACCCGGCTAATCCTTCAGTGCAACGGATTATAAAGGAGCTGCTGACAACACTCAGATCCAGAACAAAACATTTTAAAATATAAAGAAGTCACAAAAAGCCCTCAGGCACTTACTGTGCCCCTCTGTTCATCCCTCTGAAAATGTCAAGATAGGTGGAGCCAAGAAAAAGAGAGTAGAGTTCTTACAAATAGGACTGCACTTTTTATTAAGGGGAGAAAAAGCAAAAAAAAGGTTGAGTGAACCACATCAAAGCACTCTGACATTGCAGCCACCACTCCCATTCCCTTCAAGGAATGCTTTAGCTAGAACAGCCTGCAGAAATGATCCTCTTCCATCCCTGCCTTCCAATACAACCTATACAACCGGCAGGAAGTCAGCACCAAAGCAACACCCTTTAAGGTTTCAGTCTTATGGGTTTAAAATGAGGTAAATTCAGTTTTTTATAGACCACTTGTTCAGATTTGAAGTTATTGGAAGGGAAAACAGAAAGGAGATCTAGTTGCTCTTTTACCATTTAATGTCCTTCAGCCACAGTGCCTAAAATTTTAAAAGAATCTATTACTGTACCAAAGAAGTTACATATAAATAAAAGTGGACACTTCACTGCAGTATTCGACGATACAAGCATAAAGCATAGTTATTTTGAAAGGAAAACTCCTTGCTAGGACTCCTCTAACTAGACTGCCCTTTCCTGCATCTCTGCCACATTAAACTTACTTCTCTCTCCTCCAGCAGAGCACGTCTCTCTATTTCTGCACTGTCATTCCCAGGGCAGACACCTGGACTGCTGCAGAAGGAGATCTTCATCTCCAGAAGCACAAACTGACTACCTCTCTTCCTTACGATGACAATTGGCTCTTTACTCTCTTTCTCCTCCAGATTGTTAACACTCTCTAATATGTGTATTATTCAATCACCAGCAGCAAAGAGAACAACTAAACCAGCTGCAAAGCCCAAGACAAAACACTGGAGACACGGAGGAAACAGCTCCTCTAATGCTGAGACACGAAACTGTAAACACTATGCAGATTTCAAGCAAATTTACTTTTATTCCCTTCAGCACGGGCAGTTAACTAGTTAAATGCAAATCCAGGTCTGAACTTCATGAGACAAGACCCCTGGGAAGGCAGAGACAATTTCTGCCATGGGTCACAATTATAACTCCCAGGCTTGTGCTGAGGAGAAAGGTTATTAACTGCATGCTGATAAACAGGTTCAAACAAGGGAAATGCAGAGGGGCTGCTAACAGGAATGGGAATCTGAGAGAAAAAAAAGGCAGCTAGCTTCCAAGAAATTTTACACTCTTTCCTCCTTATAGGCATTCCCAGATACTTCTACACAGATGAAACCTAACCATGGAAAACAGGATCTGCAGGACTTGAGGAGAAATAAATTATTTGGGGAGGGGTGGGAAAGGAAGCAGGAAAAAATCCTTACCAACTGACTGGTCTTACTGTGCACTTTTCCAGGAGACCAAGAATTGCTTCTGATGCAGCAGCATTGAGCCACGGAGGAGTCAGAGAGAGCAAAAAGGCAGGGGAGGTACCAGGAGAGAAGGGAGTGGAGAGGAGGGAAGGGGAGGGAAGATGAGGGAAGGGGTGGGGAGATGAGGGAAGGGGTGGGGAGAGCATGTACACACTGCATGTCTGTTGGCTGAGCCCTAACATTGGTTTTGGGAAAGAAAAGAAAAAAGCTACTTGTTAATGAGGCTGGGTGTTGTTTTGCAACGGCTCAAGATGAAAAAGGAAGAAGGTCTTAGTAGGACCATTAGTCAGGAGGAAGAAATGTGTGCCCCCACATGTCTGTTTAGAGAACCTGGAATGCCCAGAATGCTTTTTGCTCCAAAAGAGAGGCCATACTAAGAGTCAAACAATGCAAGAGCTGCAGCCAAACCTGTCAGAGCAATTAGTGAAAGAGGGAGCATAAAAATATGCCAGCCATTCCCTCACCAACCAACCCACCAGTCCCACACTGCCACCAAAAGTTAGCTGAATTACCATTTTAGTGCCTGGAGGGAGAATGGGAGGGGAACACTCATTGTTCCAACACACCATCTCAGCACCCTATCTCTGTGGGACTGGCATGGAAAACCAAAATGCAACTTCTCATCCTCCGGTGTATCAAATTTCTCATTTCCCACAAGCCATGCCAATTTCTTGAAATCTGCACAGCTACCCAATTTGTAAACCTTTATTCCCTTGAGCTGGAAATTTTGCTTCTTGTCAGCTGTCCACCAGCCTCAGCCAGATGCTTTCCTGGACCCACAGGCCTCCTGAGCCCACAAGGGAACCTCAAGTCTCGCACACATGCAGAGCCCTGGGAGCTCCTCCAGCCGCACTGTGGCTGCACAGAATGATGCAGCAAAGGGATGACACAGCTCTGTACAACTCTGACTCCACAGATCTGCAGTGGGGCACAGGAAGGGCTCTGCTGACCCCTTACCTTTGACTGGCTACTCCCCTCCTGGCAAAGGCTGACCTCAATCCAAAAATTGAGGACGATCCCAAATTACATGGTGCCAAGGGATGAGACACTACAGAGCTTTTCAGGTCTGCCCCTGAAAAGCTGACTTGAAAACCAGACAGGCTATTCTTGCACCTTCTCACTTTTAAGCAAGCTCTTAGCAGCTGCAGGAAAGACCTATCTTCATACCACTCCAAAGTAACACAAACATTGAACCTCTTACTGTCACAGCAACACGAGTCACTGGAGACTCCCAGGTTTATACACTGCCCTTATGGCTCGAGCAAATGATTACTAACAACTTGATCTGGCCCACAGAGCCCCTGTGGCAGATGCTTATCTTAAAAAATGCATACACTCCAACACTTCCTGTGGCTACCAGCCTGCCGGGCTCTTCCCAGCCCTTCTCAGAACACAACCTCTCCCACGCTGGCCCCATGCCCTGCTCCCAGCACTGCCATCCCACAGACTCAGAACAAACCCAGAGACAAGCCACAGGGTAAAAATGAACCCCTTCCTTACAGGGAAGAAAAAATACAATATAACCATATATTCCCCTTCCTCCACAAAAAGCCACATGCCCAGTGGCACCCCAAGCCCATCCCCAGAGCAACTCACAAAGGTTAGTGCAGCTACATTAATTCATCTGGAAAGGATTTTCATCACCTTGTCTCTTTCCTCGCCTCTTGTGCTGTTTCAAAAATAGCTCTGGCTTGTTTGCTGCCCTGCCTGTGTCAGTCTGATTTTCTGCCTGGCTGGATGTGCACAGACACGCTCAGAGCCTGCTGGACACCAGCACCCGGATCTGTACATCCATGCACAGTCACCCAAACACAAAGCACAGCCTCCTCCCTCGCAGGCCGTGCTGGAAAACAGAGCACAGCCCTTTTGGAGGTCAAAAAACAAGGCAGAAAAGCAAAAAAGTACTGACATTGATCTGTCTAAGGGCTGCCAGTAAGGGCCTGCCCTGGGATGAAAAAACTTTGAGGTATGAGTGCATTTATCAAATGACCTAAGGTCATTTGGCTGCACACTGTTAGTGCTTCTGTTCCTTAGAGACAAACAATCCCTCCTGCAGGCCTTGGGAACTATCCTCCACAACTGCTGGGAACAGATAAAGAAGGTGCAGATGTGCAGAAATTCTGGAACAAGCTGCTCTTTAAAAAAACCCTCAGGTAAACTCTTGAAATACAAAAAGCTTCTGAATGAGAGTTTTCCTACTAGCACTTTTTTTTTAATCACTGGGTTTTCCTGAACAGCTTTTCCTTTTAGAATGAATCAGCTTGCTGGAGCCATTTCACAAATCCCAGATTAATTCCATTCAAATCTGGCATTGCTCCCAAACCCAGTAATCTTAGGCTCAGCCTTCAAGACCCAGCTCATCAGCTGTGAGCTGCATTTCTGAAGTATTTCTAAATGAAACTCTCTCAGCACGCCATGACTCAGGAACACTGGTTACCATGAATTAAAGATTTCTACAAGGAAAAATGCAGCACAAAGAAATCCTGATTGCTCATTCTATGCATGTTCCCATACAGCTACAAAGTCTAATATGCATTAGCTATCTTATCACTTATTATAAAAATAAGTTAGTACCTATTGACATTTCTGTATGAAGTGCTCCCCAACTACTGATCTGCTAAGAAACTCTCTGAAATCTAAGAAGAGGAAAAAACCCATATACCTTTTCCAGCAGTCACCAGAGGATGAAGATGCCATTAAAAAGAGGAACCTCTTGGACACAGTACCTTTTGTTACGGGTGTCTGTTTCCAAATGAAGCGCTCCATGGATATTAACAGGGAAGCACAAAGCTCACCATACTGCAACAAATTAGCACCTTAACACACTCTCTACAAAAATTAATTGTTATCTGACACCTAAGGACCTCTTCAATTTCAGCAGCAATCCAACAAACCAGAAGTGCAAAGAACTGGCACAGACTGTCTGGGAAATTGTGGAGTCCAATCACACAGGTCTTTAATATCAACATCAGAAATGAATGGGTGAAAGTCAGTTCCGCCTTGGAGCAGAGAAGAGAAATAGATGACTGCCCAAGATCCCTTGCTGGTCCTGACCCCCAATTATTGTTTTATTTCTTTTCCTGAGGCATTCCTTCTTGCATCTGCTTACTTCTAGCAACCCCTCTCAGCTTTCACTCCTACTAGGATCACACTTAGAAATAAGGTCTTCTTACCCATCCTCCTTGTTGAATGATATAATCTGCAGAATAATCTTCTAGATATGTCACCCCGAAGTTCACAAGGGCACTCAGTGGTTCCTGGCCCCGTCTGGTCAACTCCATCAGAAATTGTTGTAACAGAACCAGGGGCACCAAGACCTTCAAAAAACAAGAGTTGTGAATAAATACAGAAAGCATTATCAATACTACTGTGCAGCTAGAACAGAATTCATGTGTCCGCAGAAAAGGCCTGAATCTTCAAGTCCAAATATACCGGGGACTATACACTTCATTTCTGAGAAGACACAAGGCAAACAAACAATAAAATGCACTAAAACAGAAGCACTTAACCTGCTAAGCAAAAACCCACAGTCTGAAATTCTTGAGAATTTCACAGAACTACATGCAGAAATGTTTTCTTAAGCCCCACTTTTTTCCCAACACAGGATTCAGGTAGAGAAGCAGAACAGGTCCAGAACTTGCTACCCCAGAAGTGGAAAGATGCGACATTGTAAATAGCTTGAAGGGATATGCATCCAAAAGCAAACAACACACTCATACACATCTTGGAACAGGAACACGGCACCAGACAGTCTGTTTAGAAGTTCACACTTGGCTTTGAGACAGGACAAAAACAAACACCTCCACCCAGCAGCATAACATTACAAACATGTTTAAAATGACAAACACAAAGCCCTTCCCATGTCAAATGCTCCCTCTGATGTCAAATTTAACACATACAGATTTTCCTCCCTCATTTCCTACTCCCATTCCTCTTTGGAAACCTTTTAACTGAATGCTCAGCCTTAACCTAAATTGCTCTGGAAGATGCAGGACTCTGCGAATCCACCTCCTTCACATTATACAGTTCTAGACACTTCCTTCTGAAATTATGTTTTTGTTTGCCTAAACAACATGCAGTCGAACTTTTACGCTCTAAATTTATTCTCCTAGAGCACACAAGTGGCCCTCTGGGCAATGTTTATATGCAGCACCTCGCCAAGGTCAGGAAACTGGTATGAACCGAAGTCATTAGCATCTGAAAAAGCATTATTATGACACAAGAGAATAATATTTGTTTTACTGCATTTTAATTGAGGCCACTGCACTGTACATCTATTCACTGTGCAGCCTGGAACGCTGTTTCCCAGCTGCACAAGGGAGATGAAGGCTCTACTACTGCTCATACTGAACTCCTAATGCCTCCTTCCTTTTCCAGTCTCTTCCCCCTTCAGCCTGGTTTTCTTTTCTGTAAATATCCTGCATTACTATTCCCAGAAATCACACCTTAGGGTGCAAAGCTGGAGGAAGATGAATAGACAAAGTAAGCTGAAATTGAGATTTGTACTAAATTCATGGTGGCCTCACACTGAGCTTGACTACTAAAACCAGATGGGGCCTAAAAAATGCCCATAATCTGATAAATTTAAAATGCTCCAGCTGATTAGCAAAGGAGTCCAAGACTGTGGCAGACAGGTTATAGTACTGTTGCTCTGTGATGAACAGTTAACACTGGTAACTGTTAACACTTCAGTAGGAATGTCATGGTGCCAGAATTTTAAAAGCGTTGGGGTTTTTTGAGTTTCTTGCAATTAATCTCAACTCGAAGGCAGAAGAGGTGCAAGATCAGTGCACAGATATAAGGAGCAGGTCAAGGTGACGTGTCAGAGGAAAATTCAGTCTTTTTAGATCAAAAAAACCCAAGCTGTCAAGGCTAGGCATCTTTCAGAGGCTTTGGGCACACCCACATAACTCTACAGCAGCATGAACACTGAGATCTCAAAATATTTGACATTTACTGTAAGCTGAAGGCAAGAGAAACAAAGGCAAGAAAGGCTGCTTGGGAAATGAAGGGAGCTCAAACGCTGGCATAGTGAACATGATTATTACCTTCTTCCTTTGCCAACCTGATGCCTAATTCATCCATTCCCCCCAAATTCAGCAAGCCTCTTCAAGGCCTCACAGTGAGGGACCAAGCTCAAACTCTAACATCCAGTCCTGCACAGACCAACAAACACCACCCAGCTTTCCTTTCCTGCTGAAATTACTGACACTGCTGCCTCTGAGACCCAGTAGGAACAGGATCCTGAAGGTTTGTACAAGACTGTCCTTAAACTCATGAAAGAAAGCACCTCGCAGTACTTCCATAAAAGATAGCAACACCATTCTGTACAGAAGAGTAGCTGTGGGAATGGTGGTGAGATTTAACCAGAGCCAAGTAAAAATACAGCCTTTGCAATTCAAAGCAACTGCAACTCCCTCCACCAGGATGCCTGGGAAGGAATGCTAGGGGCTATTTATATTTTGACCGAAGAAAAGCATACACAAAAAATAGTTGGCAGGAGAAAACTTCTAGGGAACCATTATAAAAGCCACTTTACTATCAGAAGATAGCTGATAGTGTAAATGAAACACTAGGGTCCACTCTACTATTGCAATCCCACTGTACAGTATTACAAATTTAAATGTACACCAAAAAAATATTACAAAAAAAGTTCACAGGCTTTGAGGAAGCTATATCCAAAATTATTGCAGTTCTGTGTACCTTTTGACTATTTCAACTTAAAATTAATCTAATTCTTCACATTAATCTCTTACATTTTTGTTGCATTATTCTTTGCCCCCATTAATCAGTAAGAATGGGACACTAAGATGACTGCTAACCCACTCACCAGCTCAACTGGCTCTCAGCATCTGTTATCCCTTCAGATGATGCACAAAAGTGGGATTATGCATTTTGTAGATACGTATATAACATTCAGTTTTAAGCAAAAAGCGTGAAAACTCAGCAGTGGAGGACTTCAAATTTTTTTACTACGTTTATTTTATTATAGAAATTCAATTTGGCCCTTTTGAGGTGGTTTGGGATTTGTTTTACTTTAATGAGAGCCTTATTTCAAACAGACAATGAATCAGACCCTTTTCCTTTGTAGAATTCAACATCAACATGTTGTTCTAACAGCTTCTTTAGGGAAAGAATTAAGCTGGGCTGAGATGGCAGGAAAGGTATCTAGATCTCTTCTGTTATAAAATACAATTCTGATTGAGATGATAAAGGAAATTAAAAGGAAATGAAACCAACACAAATGTATTCCATCTCCTCAAAACAAGGATTATTGAAGGAACTGCTGGGCATTCCTGGAGCTCCAAGCTACCACAAAAACAATACAAACAGGTGCTGTGCTAGGGTACAAAATTTCCATTCTGGTTTGCTTTTGGACTGTATGTTTTGTAGCAACAAATGTTAGGGGCAAGCAGAGCTGATGACAAAGACATGTTCTGGATGATGCTCTCCCCCACAAGCTGATGGGGACCAAAGTCCACGAGCCCCAGGGGCTGCAGGAATGCAGCAGCAATGAAGGCTGAATCCTAAACCCCCAAATGCAGCCCATTCAGCCACCCAGGGCTGCATCTTCAGGAGGTGGGGACCCAAAGCATATTGACCTGAGAAACCCCATGCACCTCCTCCCTTGCCAGCTGAGCCACAATGTCTGTTTTTATGCTTGGTTTTAGCTTTCACCAGCTGAAAAGTACAATGTGCTAGCTTAAGCCACCTTCTTGATAATCAGATTTCATGGTTGTTTAAACTGAAATGCTGTGAATCACAAGATGACAAATTGAAAGAGCACACACATAAAGCAATGATAATTGCTGGAGCCATGGGCAGTAACTTGTCATGCAGTGTTTATTAAACTGCTTTACAAGTGCCCACACCCTTGGTTAGATGAACAATTTCTGAAGTAAGCAGGGAAATCTAGTCAGGGAAAAGTCTTTCTGGCAAAAAAAGGTAAAGAGGGGGAAAAAGAGCTCTTGTTCTAATTTAAATTTAAGACTACATTTTAACACTCAAATTGTGATTGAATTTGCAAGTAGTTACTTCATTCTTTCATTCTTTTTCTAGTACCCACTGAACTCATCAGAGAATGATTAGGGTGATGAATTTGAATGATTAATGAAAGATTAATCTGGGAAGAATAATTTACTCATTCTACATTAAAAGTATTTTAAGATAAGTCGTTTACAGATCTGCATTTTGTTTAAAAAAGAAGATTCCTATCATTTGAGATAACTACTCTTGAAACCAGGTAGGTTTCCATCCTTATGTTTTCTGAACAATTTAAATATCATGAAGATCCTGTCAATTTTTATTTTCACCATGTTCAGTGCTCTTTCTTACATATATTTTAAACCTGATATTGAAGCACGGAAAGAGTAGAAAGTATTATGAAAAAACTGTCTCAGATTTTGTTCTAAAACTGCTGCAGAAATTAACCTCTCTTGGGAATTAAAAGAAAATAAATCAAGCAACATGTCTAACTTTTCATTTTACTAAAGGAAGGTTGACTTAACACTTCCATTCACTAACTTCTAGCTAAATTATCTACAAAACTACCCACTGTGTGCACATCTACCACTCTGGCAGTGCAATTTATTTCATACTAAAACAAAATTCTTTCTATTCTTGGCCCTCTGTGAAGCACAACTGTACCCAGTACAAACAATTTGGACATCAAAGAGACATGGGACATATGCAAGTGAAAGTCACTGATCTGGTACCTTGTTCCATCCACTGGCATGAGCAGCTGCCTCCTGCGTGCGCTCCCGATATTCCTGATATGTCACCGGCCTGCAGAAGTTAAACCAACACGGAAAGTTATACAAGGAAACAAAAGAACATGAATAAAATAAAGTTCTCCGTTTCCAGAGAACAAAGTATTTTCACATGTATTACAGCAAATAATTTTCAAGAGCTAACAAGTCTCGCATTTCAGGACATAAAAGACCAGCACCAGACAGGGTCATCCCCTTCTCCTACTTACACACTTTCATATACCTGGTTGGGTGAATTTTGTAATAATGTGATACTCTACAACTTAAAAGACATTAGATAAGCACGTTCTCTGATATGCTACAAAATTTCTAAGCTCTTGCATATGGGTTTTTTATAATCTAAGACTTTAAAGAACATTCCACTAAGAAATTCGTACCTGAGGCTAGAGGCCAATGCAGAGTAAAATTTTATCAACAATACAGGCTGTGGACCAACACAGACTGTTTGACCGCATTAGATTTGAAACCTTTATTTGCAAGAAACAGCACTTTTGATCCCAAAACCCCTTCATATTTCAGTAGATACCTCTGTTCTAGATTTATGTCTCTACTTCTCTGAATTGGGATGATGAAATTCCTCTCTTCCATACTCTTTCTTCCAAAATGGCATCTAAGAGTCAGTAACAGCAAAGGCTTCCTGCCAAGTGACAGCAGAAGATGCACTGCTTCAAAAGCAGCTGTCCTCAGCCACATCATTACAAAAGGCAAGTTCAGACTTTAGCTTAATGGAAATAGTGGTAACTGGCATTGGACAGAGAACTGCTTACTGAACTCCAGGAACCTGTCATGATCTGACAGCCTACGGTAACTAACACTTTTTTATATGCATGTAAGAGGGCACGAAAATACAAGCCAAGTAAATATTGCATCAAATAGCACTGCTCTAGCAACAGGGGGAAAAGAACAGAGTTAAAGCACAGTGGGGAAAGCATAATTTGGGTTTGTCATTTTAAGGGCACTCTCTTGACTTCCTTGGCACATTAATTCTTTGAAACCAAATCCAAATCAATCAGTGGGATGAGAAGAGCGGCAACAGCTGCAGGAAGGATATCATCAAGAGATTAAATAGTAACTCTAGTTTGCCTTAGAAAAAGGCAACACGGTTTCACAGGCACTTCAGACTTTATGTATGTACATATATAAACAAAAAAATTACTCAGAATGCAAATATTTTCCTATAGAAAACATAGGAAGCCTAGATCATCAGGGTATCAACAAGCTGGAACCACTTCAATGCACGACTGCATTTATGCAACTGTTCCTAAAGCAGCACCTTCCAACTCCAGCTCTCTACCAGCACATTTTGGAGGTCACTCAGAAAAGCCCCAAGTAGTTCATGTGAACCCATAAATTGCAGGCTGGTAATTCATAATAGAAAACCAAGCAACCACAACAACTGTACCAATTTGCAAACACATTAATTAAGATACTAGCATGCCAACTGCAACATGCTATTTAAACAATAAGCTTAAACTGGCAGGACAGCTCTTAGAGCACCAAGGTTAGCCCAGGAGCCCACACCTGCTTCAGATGTGTACCTGAAGGGTGGTCACAAGGTTTCTAAACACCATCCTTTCAGGGAAACTCTCCCACTCATCATGGGCCAGACCACAAACACAGCTTCAGCTCCACTCTTAGCTGTAAGGCCAAAGAAGTTAGCGTGGCTACAGCCCAGCATTCACAAAACTGGCAATGGCAGCTGCCAGTTTCACCAGCAACTCAAACTGCTTGGAGCAGCCTCAGAAATTCAGTAACAAAAGCTTAGAAAAATTTTACAACTTACATTGCTGCAAAGGCCAAATACCACCAAGAAATATTTGCACATTACATCACAAAACAAACAAACAAACAAAAAAAACCCCAGCCAGATAAAGGAACACTGAAAAAGAAAGAAATACAATACAAGAAGCAGTCCCAACTTCAGCATTTCAGCAGCAGTCACAGTGCAAAAGGAAACACCTTCCCTTTGAAAAAGCAAATGGAAACTCACTTGCTAAGCAAGCTCTGCAGTGCTTTGTGCAGATGTTCCTTCAACTCCTGGGACACTTTCTCCCCCAGATGAGCCAGGCAGTCTTCTATCGAGCTCTCTGGATTGGCAGGGCTGAACACTGGGGAAGTGTGGCAGTCAAACCCTGTGGTGGTAAATGCTGAGAGAAGAAGGTACACAAAATAAAACAGATTCACAGAAGAACATCAACAGTCTCAGATTTCTTATCCCAGCAGTTAACACAGTTTACATGAGGGATGAAAAAATCACAGCTCTGTAGTCAAAGTATGCAGTGAACAAATCAGGGTAAAAAAATGTCCAAATACATTCTGAAAGTGCTACTTACAAGGCAGAGATGACTTTGAACTACATTTCCCCTCCAGCTCTTGTTTCACAACTGCATCCCAACCAGCAAGTTTGCTGAATGGGCAGCTATTCTCCCATTTTAAGCTGATGCCAACCCTGATGGAGCAGCAAAGAGCCTCTTTTCATGGTAAATTTGCCCACACATGGACATCTCTGCAGCAGTACTAGAGTATCATTTTTTAAAATATTATTTTGTTCATTTAACCTTTTCCTTCTCAGTTTAAAATTTCTAAGAAAGCTCCATATGAATGAACTTAAACAGCTCTAGAGTGTTTCTATTTCAGATTTCCAAATTGCAACACACATGCAAAGCAAAGATGGGTTTGAAATCATTCCTTGCTGGGAGTCCTATAAAAGCCATATCCACAGGTCAAAGCACATCACAAAAAATAAACCTGGTGGAAGGGAGAAATCTGATGGTTTAAGTCCACACTCCTCAAAATACTAGCTCCTGAGGGCTTCTGCCATCAACTGCAACAGCTTAAGGGCTGCTTACTTTTCATTATTTATAGTAGCCTATTAAATGTCATCCAGCTGTTTGCTTTGGCTGGGCTCCACCACTCCAAATGGTAACGTTTAACTATTTTACTCCATGTGACAATGTGTACAAATCTTGTGGGGGGAGGAGAATAAAGAGATTCAATGTATTCAAAAATCTCTTTAACTAGAGTACCTGTTACAAATTAACCACCATTACAGTGCATAGAGATTATGGATTGAAACGGGAAAACCTGAAGAGCACCTTCCAAGATTTCTTCATCAAGACGTTTTAGCTCCTCCTCGATTTCTATTTTAATCTTCTCCAAAGCCTCTTTCTCCAAAGCATGTTGTGCCATAAGCTGTTGTTGAGTCCCTGAAAGAAACCAGAGAAATCATTTAAATGCTTTAATTCCATGTTTCAAATCAGGTAGATAATGGAAAATGGTATTGAAATATTGAGTATAAAGGAATTCAAGGTGAAAGTTCTGTTTCAGACAGCAACAAGTATGATTCCTCAAGAGGACTTATTACAAAAGTTTTATTACATGAACCCAGAGACAGATAAACTTCCAGGCCTATTCACGGTAGAACTGGTGCTTTAAATATGAAAAAAAACCCAAAACCAACAGAACTGTAAGGCTTAAAACAGAATACACAGCAGCTTTAAAAGCAACGTCTTCAACTGAAGACCAAATCAAACCAAGGTACATAAACAAGCAGCCATTATACCTAATACACTTATTATCAAACTACACCGAAACAAAGCAGACTGGCATAAACTTGATTTTTAGTGGCAAAATATAAAATTTATATTGATGCCTGCAAAATCGACAACATTCTCAGAGCAACTCTGCAATGACATCAATGAAGAATCCTGAAACCTGTGAACTGTGCCTCATTTCCCTGGTCATGAGGAGTCTACAGGCCACAGTGAAAGAATTTAAGACTGGGTTCAGGCAAAGGACCCCACAATTGTCAGTCAGTTGTCAATTCTCCTCTCCCAACCAAGAAATTTAGGAATTTGAAATGGCTACATATCCCCAGAAGTTCACATGCCATGGTTTGGGATCACAAATACATATTCTATGTGCTGACTCGAGATACTGGTAACAAAAAATTGATTCAGCCATATAGTCAGGATTACATAGACTCTCAATCATCTTAATCATTATGCTGTACCAAGAGACACAAAACTGTTTCCAAACAAACCAAGGTATTTAGGACATTTGAATCTCTAAGGAACTGCCTGCTAAATGTCAGCATTTCCAACATAAGGTGGGTATGACGAAGGTAACCACTCAAGTAAATTTTATGAGGTGGTACTAACATGAAGATTAAATGTCCTTGACAGAGTTCCAGCTCCAAACTCTTGCTATTTAGCTGCTTTTTCTTTGGGTTTGCTCATCTCTGTTTCTTCCATCAGCTTTCAGGCATGTTTTCAAACCCCTTTCTTAGGGCACACTACATGAACTGTTCCATTAACTGCTTCACTTCTTGCTTTCACTGAACTTCACCAACCAAGAGTCCACCACTGAAATTTTCTTCTTCCTTTCACTCAATTCCTTAAAATGTTCTACTTAGAGACAAAATGGAATTGCTTCGTAATATTCCTCAGAATTCTTTTTTTTTCTGAAGACATTCTTTGGGACTTCATGTTCTCTCACACCCACGACTCACATACCACATCCTGACTGAACTTCTGGTTACCCGTGTCCACTGTCTCTTCCTCATTCCCCCAAATACTGATGAGCCAACCTACCTCACCCTTTCTGCACCTACACCAAGGGCTACAGCTCTACCAGGGCATCCACACAATGTTCTGCTCTACAGACATTCTTCACTCAGTTGAAGAAAACAAAAAGGGAAACTATTTGTATCTGTAATGTTGGTATCATCTGACTCAATTTCCTCCTCATCATTTTCATTTCACATCCAGATCTTCAGGTAAGTCCTGTTAACAGCCAGTGGAGCTTTCTGGCACATCTTTTTTCATTCCTGTTTCAAAGGCACTAAATCATAATTTGGTGGTCTTGTGAACGACAGCTTTATGGCCTGTTTTCTTTGGTTTGTTTCTCTGCTGGAACTCACTCTAAGTGTTGTACTGCCTTCCCTTTTCTTCCACAATGGGCACATATAGTCACTAAATTTTGTATAAGGGTGTGTGAAAACTGTAAAAGCACTTAACACATGCAAATGTGTAGTTAACTACCCACCACTGAAGTACACTGTCATTTTCTGTATTTAAAAAACCACTAGACAGTAAGCTTTCAAGGTCTCCTACAATTGAAAAATAAGTTACAAATCCACAGTATCAACCCACTGAACGTGTGTTAATGCTTAAAAACTCAGCACAAGTACCTCTCTAAACCAATGTATGCTTAAGTCAGTGTAAAATGTTCTCATATATTTCTGTGACCGGTCTAAAAGAACAAAGGATAATCAGTTTAATTCCATTTTACTTAACCACACATGTTCAGAATAACTTTATTTAGCTTCTTAAATCCCTTCCCAAGTAGTCTCTCTTTGCCACTCTGAGTAATAAATTCCAGAGAGGAGCAAACCATTCCTCCTTTTGGTTAATGCCCTGTCAGTCCCTGTCAGTTGCTTCTTTGAAGAACTGAACCACTGCTTCAGAGTCAAGTGCAACAAGTGTGTGCAAGTGCCAAGCCCTGTCTGAACCTGCGCTTCCCCCCGTGTATGGAAGGGACGAGGGGGCTCAGAGGAGCACCCATTCTCACGGGACTAATGTGACGATGATCACACATGACAAGCTGTCATACTTGATAAGAAGTCACCCGGAAGATGGAAGGAAGAGAAATTCCAGTGCTGCCAGCATACAAAAGAGCTGTTTAGATAATCAGCACTGCAGTCAATGGTTTCCATCTCGTAACACCCACAACTTTGCAGCAGCTGCTGATTCCGAGAGCACCTGACTATTCAGTCATGCCAGAACATCAAAACCCTACCCCTCCCAGAGCAGTGACTCTGCACTGTTTATTCCCCTGATAACAAATGGATTTCAGCTTTCTGCATCTCCTGGATATTGACTGCTACCAACAAACACTGCACACAGTGTGGGAGAACAGCATATTCCAATAGCAAAGGTCCTAAGTGAGGGGCATATTTTTCTCAATTAGTCAACTTCCAAGTCGCCAACAGGTAGAAGAAAGGAGTAAAACCAGCTTATTTTAGATGAGAATATATTTTCATTATTAAGGATGCAAATGGTCACACCAGAAATGGTGCTTGTAAGAGCCATAAGCATTGAATGCTTTCCTGTGCTCAAGAAATGGGCTTGCCTCTTCTGGGCTTTTGGTAAACCAACTCTGCAAGGCCTCTTCCCAACCCAGAGGCACAACAAACCTCTGTTACATGTTCTTACACAACCAAGTTAGAGTATTCTACTTCCTATTTATGGAATAAATGTTCCCTTTGCCACAATTATGTTAAGATTTTGGGTTTCAGGTATTTGGAACTAACCTGAAAAGCAGAGGAAAATGTGTTCTGAAAGTCCATCAGGCATCACATCAGGGACCATCAGACTACTAAATAAATGTAATACTTCAGTAAAACTCCAGAAGCTCAGTAAAAATATGAGACTAACCCGTTTGCCAGGGTTGATCCCAGGAGGAGGAGGGATGGGATGGGAAGTCATTCATCAGAGCTACAGAGTCTGCACATCTGATTCTACAATGCTTGTGTCAAAACTTCAGCTAACAAGGGACAATAGCAACTATAAGGGGACTGAAAAGATCTTATGCCTTTTTAGTTCAAGGGAATGCAGGATGATTGGAAAAGAAAGCTACCGGTGTCACAGATTGCTCCAGACTTCTTTTCTTTCATGCTTGTACTTTTAATTTAGCAATACCTTCGTTTTCAACTTCTCTTAGGTCTCTATATTAACTTCTGTACAGCTAACTTAAAAATTTACTTTCAGCATGACAGTAGTATTTCTTTAACATCTCAGACCTTTTTGAACATTAAGATTCTAAAATTACTCTGAGCACTGAGAAGTGACAGATATATAAAAAATCTCTTTACAAATGTTTTTATCTCTTTCCTTCAATGAAAAGTACATCCATTACTCCAGCACACTCCAGAACATGGACTGCCACACATAGATGTAGCCCTCGATTTCAGAAATGTTTAAAAGAAGCTCTTTATAAACCATACGAAGGCTCAGCTTAAAAGAAACTAAAAAAGTCTAAAATATTACCAGCCAAAAAGAGACAAGATATTGCCAACTAGCAGCCTTTTTTTTTGTTTGTTTTTGTGGGCAGAGAGGAGGCTTAATCAAGTGGGAATTCACACCCCAAAAAGCTCCCTTTCCTTGCCTCAGTTCAGGGAATAGCTCCCTTACTAGCATGAACTGGACTGCTCCGACCTGCAGTGTGAATCTTTACAGCCCAAACACGTGTGTTTGCCCTAAGAGCAAAGTCTCTAACAAGTAAGTTCAACCTAAAAAACTCCTTCATTTCCTACAGGCCAACAGTAGGTACCATGTGTGTGGGAAACCATGAAAATGGCTTGATCACTAACTACATACAGCACTTCATAGGTAATTCCAAGAAGATAATAAATGGTCAAAAGAACACTGTGCAGAATGACTGGATTAAAGTACTGTGGATAGCATGCACCTCAGGGAAACTGTAAAACTGTCAAAACCTTGCTCACCTCTTGACCAACCCATGTCACCATGCAGTAATGGCACTGGCTATAAATCTTTCAGATGCTCTGCAAGATAAGGGATTATTTAAGATTTTTCACTCTGTCAAGGAAAACACAGAAAAACTACTTTTCTTCACAATGTTAGTTGTAGCTGCAAGCTCATGGGATGGTGTCAAGCAATGGGGAAATAGATTAAAAAAGAAAAATACATTAAAAGTCACTCCTCGATGAAATACAAAGAAACATTTATAATACAAATATACTGAATCACAAAACCAAAGTACTTTGACTCACTTGAAAAGTCAGTAATACTAACAACTGCAGCTGAGTGGAAGCTCCTGTAATGAGAGTGACTTCAGGGAGGAAAGTGTAGAGATGTTTTCCAATACTCGATACTTATTTTCTGTGTCTGAACCAGTACTCATAGGTATGACAAGAGTTCTGAAAAAACACAAAGCATCTCTCCACAATCTAATGAACAGACTGATGCCATGAAGATTTTTTGCCTTTTCTTTTATACCCCTGTTATACCTTTTTGCAACTTCTGTATTCTCAGTGCTTTTGCCTACATTCTTGGACTTGTTTGTCAAGCTGAGAGATTAAACACTTTAGAAGCTTCGTAGCTAGGGATCAGTGTGCCCCAGAGCCCAAGGTCCTCTCCAGAACACATTCTGTAAACTAAGATAGAACCATCCAGGGGAAGGTTCCTTGGAGAGGGGGAATCACTTGAGCCTCTAATTGGGGAATCTTTGAGAGATCTGCTAATTAGTAACACCTATAATGATACACCCGATCTTTGGGGATAGACTCGGGGGGGTGCATCTCGGTGCATTCGACCTGGCCGTGTGCACCTAAGGATCCTTAAAATAAATACCAAGGTAAAATCCCTTTTCCCCTTCTAACCGTGTTTGACTCTTGATTTTAAGACCAAGAAAAGGCATCAAGACAACTGAGAGTTTCCACACATTTAAAATATATGTACTCATCTGTTGCCTCAAACCACATCAACTTACACAGGTGATGCTACTCTGTGTGTTTTATCAATTTATCTGAGTTTGTCCACCTACCTGAAAAGTCACCAAAAGTAACAGAATTTACTGCTAACGGATTTTGATTTAAATAAACTGCAATGACTGTTACACAGAATCAGCATTCTGGCAAAACTAACAGGAAAAATCTCTTAAAGTACTGGCCAGTTAAATTTGCTGGATTCACCTCTGGAGACACTGAAATCCATTACAGAATACTATAGAGCTGTAATGCTAAAAGATTGGCTTGTCCAGTAAAACTGTCTTTTCTTCAAGGGACTGGAATACTGTGGATGGCTCTTTCTTCAGCCACTGCACTGAAGAGAAGATAACAAAACAAAAATTTCCAAGTGCTCATCAGGTGTTGATTTAGAACAACCTTATTTGCTTGAAGCCAGAAGCGATTTCAGTGTTTGCAATTGAAGCCATCCTTCTTGCAACAAAACCAAGACCAACCAAGAGACCCAAAAGGAAACACAGTGAGGTAATTTTCTATGTAATTTCTCTGAATTTTCTATTCACTGAATAAAAATCCTCCCAAAACCATTGGTCTTGCAAAGCACACTATGCCTGCAAAAAATGAGAAGTTTTAACTGGAAACCTATCAACCTATCTTAAAGTTTTATTCTTATCTCAGTTTTTGAAACAGCAAGACGTACACCAGAAAAAACCTAGTACAAAATGAGGGGAAACAGAGGCGTATGATGGTAGGAGGAAAGAAAGGGGAACAAACAAAAGCATTCAATCTCTCCTACCAGTTCTGGAAGAGATAAAATAGTACCACTCCTGTTGGGAAGGACCACTTTTTTGGTTGGGTGTTTTTGACCACCAGATAGGCTTTCGAGTTTAACTGGAGTGCTGAAACTTCACTGAGATCTGGGAAACTGCTGTAGGAGGAGACTCAAGGGAGACACAGAAATCCTAACACCTAGTGTGCCTTTTTTCCTTATCTCCCGTGTTCTGTACACACGCAACGGAAAGGCAGAAGATCCTCCAGCGGGTGACACAAGGTGGCTGTAATTGGGATGCTGAACTGCCCTCTAGAGGAGTCCCTCACTCTCCCACTCAGGCAGACAAGGAGGTTAACACCACCAGGGCAAGCTAAAACTTGTCTTCCTGGATACTCCCATTATACTGTAATATGATTCAGAAAACAGACCAGGACTACAGGCCCATTTGGATCTAAGAAAAACAAATGAAGGGAAAGTACTACAAACCAGAGTCAATGCCTCATATCAGTGAAACACAAAATGCAGGAGTGTTCTGCAACTGGAAAGGAAACAGGCAATAGCCAAAATCACTGCTTCACTGCTTCCTATGAAAGGTCTGTCAGCACAACAACCAAATCAGAGTGAAATAAGATTAAGGACAGGTGTTTTTTATTGGAATCCTCTCAATTCACAAATCAATGGTGTTCAACCATAGAGCAGAGAGACTCCTGACCAGCATTTTGAAGTGCCACGGAAATCCACAATGGAAGAAGGAACTTGGGATCACTCAAAGTGTTGTACCAACAACTGGTGACGGTGCTTGGAAAACACACTGACAAGCAGGAAGCAATGTTGTGCTGTTGTTACCCCTCCCTTGTTACCAACCCAAGAAGTCTCCTCCTCAGGACAGGATTCCAGACAACAACTGTTCATTTCCATTTCCCGGCTCTCCCGTCTCCCTTGGTCTAACCAGGTTTCTCAGCCCACACTTGGGACTGTAACACCCAGCTACCTCCCAGCAGTGCATTAGGCAGGGCAGGAAATATCCATTATGGGCTGTGCTCTCCTCCTTGGGGAGAACATGGAGCCCAGGGAGCAGATTACAGCAAGGGGGCATCAGCCAGTGCCAAACAACAAGGAGGTACAGACTGGCTACATGGACTACTGGAACTGCTCAGTAGTCCAAGGAGATGCACACAGCGCTCCAAAATAACCACACACAGCCCAGGAGTGCAGCTCAAACACTCTTTAATTACAAGCAAGGAGAGAAAAAGTAGGAGAAAGGATTTTTAAAATGTAGCTAGCAGACAAAAGAAACCTCTCAGAAGCATGGAGAGCAGAAAACCACCACCAGGAAAAGTGAGTTAGGAAAGAACAAAACAAATCCTGAAGCAGAAGGATAAAGCGTTTGCTTAGTTCAATACAGCCTGAAGTCCATTCAAAGCATTACAAAATAGAGTGAGAAACAAGTTGGCAAATTAAAAGTAAGGCAAAATTATTTAATCCAGAGCCTTTGACCAGAAAGCAGCAAAAACACTGAAAGAGAGACCTAATTAAAGTGAAACATGAGCAGGAGAGGAGACATTGTGGTCACTCTCTGGTTTGGGGAATGGGGTGGGGAAAATGTAGGAAGATTTCCTGTTTAGAAGTTGTAAAGTATGAATGCTTTAGAGAATCCTAATAGCAAGTCCAACTACAGCCTGCTGTCACACAAGCTAAAACATCTAAACACTATCTGAGAAGTCCTCTTAATTGACTACAAAATTTTCATTTAAGCATTTCTAGTTTCCTCTTCAGAAAGTTTAAATATACTGCTGTAATTCAGATTAGAAGCTCAGAGGTTTCAGTAACGAGAATTACTTGAAAGGTTTCACCTCAATTTGCAAATACTTCAAAGGCAACTATAGCCAAATTATTTTTGAAAAGCTTTAAGACTGACATTTTCCTTTCTGAATCTTGTTGTATTTATACAACAAAGCAGACTCTTACACATTGAACTTTTATACGTACTCAATACATTTCCAGTTACAGCCCAGTTATAAATGGGTGGGATGTCCAGAATGAGATCTCATCACTAAAATAAGCACATTTTTCAACAAAGGGTTTTATGAAACAAAGGGTTTTATGAAACAGCTAGGGTGCCTCTTCTTTCATGGACCACAGATGCAGTCAAAGTGGAAGTAGCAAACATACCTTAAATATACTAACATTAATATTTTATATATATATATATATATATATATATATATAAAATTATAATTATATATAATATAACCAGCATATGGTATATGCTCTGGTGCCAAACTGAAAAGCAGTTCTGTCATAACTTTAATGCAATCTTTTCTTTTCAAGAATTTCTCACTTCATGACAGGTAAGTTCAGTAAATGACAGCATATGCATTCTTAAATGATTGTTCAAAGAGAAAAAGTAGATTCTGAAGACTCTCTCTATTTGGTTTGGGTGTTTTTTTATCCTCCTTTCATCAGAATAAGTTCTGAATCACAGAACTAGCAGTGACTAAAACATCATTAAGAAGTGACAAGTCACCCAGGCAATCCTGACAAACAACATTGCTTAAGTGCTTGCCACCACAAAATAAAGAAAAGTTTTACCCCCTAGGTTTATGTGAAACACAATCTACCAAACTTGTTTAATTCTGCCTTCTATTTCTTTACTTAACCTCTTTTATCCATAAAACTGTCCTAGAAGAAACATCTGACTCCATGCAGTCCTTGACTTCTAAATAAATAAATAAACAGAAGTAGCATAGGCCACGTCTCTGCACCAGCACTGACTGACAACAACAGGAGCCTCAATGCAACAGGGCAAAACTATTTAGCACAGCAGATTGCTCAAGCCACCACTCAGTTTATGGCAGTAAACACCACCTCACCCCTGCTTACTTCCACTTGTGTCCTGAACAAATAGCAAGCATGGGCTGAAGTTCTCATGATGGCTCAACAAAGGTAACATATATCCATCCCCCCTGGTCTCAAGACAGCAACTAAAACCACTTACATGCTTCCTGAACACCAGTCAGCCCTGGCACAGCTCAAATTAAAACAGTAATCTGCACACAAACAGCTTTGCTTCCATCAGCATCGCTCATCTCTCAACTGAAATTTATTCAATTTTCAATGAATGAACCAAGAGATTCATTACACCAAACATCAGGCTCACGCGCTGCATCCCTGCAGAAAAACCTGAAGAACTAACTGTAAATACAGCTGCATATGTAAATGGCTACAGATGAATACGCAAATATTACCTTGAGTTGGAGGAGGAGGATGCTCCTGTGGCTTGTCCTGTGCTAAAAGGCCCAGGTAGCTGAGCACTACGTATTTGGTTTCATAGTGAAATCCTACAGGCACGGCGATAGCGGACGCCATCGGCTTGGCTGTGTTCGTGTGGGGCACGTCGGCTGCGCTCTGGGGAACCCAGGAAGGCTGTCAGGAAAGAGGAAAGGGTTTTGTTTGTTTGTTTGTTTATAAGGCTGCAACAGGTCATGCACTCGTACAGAACAAGGAGTTATGCAACAATCCTGAAGCAATATCCAGGTTTTTGCCCTGATATCCTACGCATTCTTATTTTAATAAGAACCATGCAGAGTAAACCCAACTGCGCCCCAGTCCAGCTGCCTGCCTGCTGCCAGCAGTGGCATTTCTCACTCCTGCCTGACACACACACTCCCAGGGAAGCAAAACGAGCAGTTCCTCACCACGTGTCCTCCTCCCAACGCCTCCCATCCCAACCACACACAAAAATGCACGTGCTCATGCAAAGAGGCTTCAACAGATTCTGAAGACTTTGTTAATCACAACATGAGGTAAAAAGACAGGTTCCAAGGAGTGTCTCTTTCCCTAAGCCTCCCATGAATATTTTCCCGAGTCTCTGCTTTCTCAGGTTCACTACTATGATGCTCAAAAATTGCAATGCAGAAAAAGTGACCACAATTGCCTCAAATTCACTTTACTGTTCCAACAGCAATGGAAAACATATGGTCAACAGAGTAAATTCCATGTTCATTGCAGGGATTGGAAGAACAGATGGTTGTTTGTCCTGGATTTCTCACCCAGACATTATTAAGTATAAACCAGAAATCCACACCTAACAGCAACATCTGGCCAAAGAACTCCACCCTGTTTCACTCTAATTGTTTTGTTGCTTTTTTCAAATATCCAAATAAGACCAGCAGGAAAACTAAGGTAGAGAGAAATTAAAAGCTACGAGGTAAAAAGTAAAATTTCAAACAACACCATGGAAGTGGGGGAAAAGCCATGCAACAGATTAAAAAGATGTTTGAGATTAATCAACATGTTTTAGCTCTTTTTATTTGGCAAAGTCTGGATAACTACTTCCAACATGCTGTCAACTTAATGAATCAAATAACACTATCCAGGGGTTTCTGATAAACTCTTCAAATTAAGTTCTCCAGGACTTCAAAGAGTCATTCCCAAACAAGCAGTAGCCCATTCTTGGCCTCCAGAATGGATGTCTAAATGAAAGACACACAAGAAAGTTTGTGCTACGGAACAACTGCTGAACAGGCACTGAAAGAGACAGGCAATTTAATGTGAGACTGCAGTCACATTTAGAAGAAAAATTTATATCAAGTTTGAAGCAGTTAGAATGAGCAACATGCTATACACAGGGACTAGAACTTGGACCCTCTCAAGAGAGTTATGGATTACACTGGAAATGCCTTGAGACTAAAAGAAAGAACCAGGTTCCAAAACCAAAGAACAATCTGCAAATGAAGCCTCAAGATTAAAAATAATAATAATAATAAACTGAGAAAGCAAAAGAAAAGCACTTGCCTGTCTAGCTATTCAAGATGTCTGGGCTAACTTCTAACCCCTCCTCCCTGAGAAGGAATTCAGATTAATAGCAGTTGTACACTGGTTACTGCACATAAACTGAACTAGAATTGCGCTGTGGCACGGTTGCTGTGGGAGTGGATAGCTTGGCAAAGAAAAATTTACCACCAAACTAAAAGCTGCAAAAGGAAAAGAACTGGTATAAAATTGGCTCTTTAGAAACTCTAGTTTCTGAAACTCATTCAGTATTGAAAACAGAAAAGGGATCTCTCATGAAGACCATACTATGGCAGCCCTGCCTCTTGCTCCATGTATTTGAAAATGCCTGAAAGCCTTTACCAGAAAGGTTTGGTTGTCTTTGCTGCAGCTTGAACCTAAGTAGTGAATTATATACAGAGGAAGCAATAAACTTGGAGTCAACACTTCATCTATGCTGCCTCTTCCATCCCAAAGTACTCTACAGGCAACATATCCTGCTTCAGAAACCTAAGAAATCACAGCAGAGAAGAACCACAGCTTTTTCACAACACAGTTACCCGTGAGCCTCTTCCATAGCTGAGATTTTCATAGAGCAAGAGGATTTGGGAAAAAATAATTGCTCTGAAGACTTTAGGATCCTTTAACAATAGATCTGCTCTTCAGACCAGACCCCCACACGCAATCACCACATCACATGTTCACATCACCAGGTGTGAAATGTGCCATGCACCAAAAACCAAAAGCTCCCCGGCACATTTCAGTTCTGGTTTGTTCAGTAGAGATCCACAGGCCTGAAAATCAAAATGCTTCTCACAATGCCTACACAGTGAATGGGAGCCCTTCCAGACAACCTGAACTGATCTCTCCTGAAAAAAATTAGCCTGACAGATGGTCCAGAGACATCCAGAAACTGTGCTGTGGGCCAAAGAAAAAGTCTGTATATATAACAGAGATTATTCTTCAAAATATAATTCCAAATCAATGCAGAAAATGAAAGAAAAAAGTTGATCAAAACAAGCATGACATCCAAAGCAGCACAGGGCAACAGGGAGGCCTAATTCACAAAAATTTCAGTGTGCTTAGCTCAGCACTTCTGAGGGGACGAAGGGGAAAAAAAAACAACAGAGAGAGAGAATCGGACCACTGCTTATTTAAATAGTGGCTAATGTTTCTCTGGGAAAAGAAGGATGAAAAAAAAAAATTACCTTGGTGGATATATTTTGAGAGGCAGTTTTATACTGAAATGAGAAGGGAGACTTAAGAACTTGAATGGAAGAAATCTTCAAATTCACATAAAAGAATGTCATGAGTGGAAGTGCACTTCAGAATCACTCGTCTTCCTTTGAGAGAAGCCCACAGCACAGTAACTGAATGACTCGTTTTGGATTGTGAATGACTGGTTTTGTTTACAAAGAGAAATACAGAAATATTGACTCAGATACTGTAAATATCTCAGAAAAGGCCATTTTTTCAGGAATGAGTGGGATTGAGAAAGGACACACAGCTTGAGAGACCAGATCAGAGGAAAGAGAGCTCTCCACTAAAGGAGCAAAATGGAAGAGAGTCCAGAAAGTGTTTAAGAGGATAAGCTTGTACAGGAGATGCAATGGAGCAGAGGAAATAAGGCATTACACAGAGTCTGTGTCTCAACACCAGGAAAAGAGGGCTGCTTCTGGTTTGACAGGTTCCCTGCAGGAATACTGTCCTCAAAAAGCTAGAGAGATCAACATTATTACCCATTACTCCCTACAAAAAATTCACCTTTCCCAGTTCCTGCGCCCTTGGGGGATAGAAGGCGATACCTGTTGAAGCTTACTTAGCTTGTCACTCCTCCGGCCCTGCTGTCACTTGTTTCATGTGGGCTGAGCTGCTCAAGCGACCTGAGAGCAGGAGTTGCAGCAGGACTGACATTTCCTCATGCAATCTGTCACGTCCTAATCCACGGCAGAGTTATACGTTGGATAACGGGCAGCACAAGCCTACCAATGAATACAGCGAATATAATCCCCAGCGATGAGGCCGGGCTGTGTTTTAGTCCCTGTCTGTAAAACCCTACCCTGCATCAAGATGTGTTTACTGTGCATCGTTCAAACCCCAAAACGCAACATCACTGCTCTAGCGCCCAGAGCAGTTCAGCTGGATTTTACAAACAAAACAGCAGGCAACCAACGTCACCTACGGATTTCAGAAACATCAGCACCGCCACAGACCACCTGCTTTATCCAAACAGCAGCACCACCGCCCTCGGCTTCCACTCCGAAACGGAATCACTCCAGAGCTGGATGCATTCCCCACCTAGAGCCTGGGTCACCAGGCCTCACTTACCAGCTACAAACTCAATCACCCCAAGAGCCGCTGTGGCTGAACACCTCCTGCTGCTGCTGAATTATTGCAATGCACGCACGGCCTGAGCCAGCGACCGCTCAGCCGAGCACGGGCAGGCACAGGCACAGAGGCAACGCGACGGCAGCAGCGCAGCTCAGATCATTTTTAGGGCCGCCTGACATCGATACGCTCACGGTTTGGGTCGTCTTGCCGGTATCAATCTCTGCAACAGGCAGCCACTCTCAGTTCAGCTGCATTTACAGCCTCGGGTTTACACGGTGCTCTTCACCAAACATACCGAATTCCAAGGAGTTGCAGGTCTACAAAACCACACCCCATATCAGCAAGATGGAAAATATTCAGGCACTCTGCAGCCTTAGCAGAAGGCTTGCGTAGGGATTTTGGATGAGACTTGCATGTGTGGACTAGTTTAACCTTGCAACAGTTTGTCTCTGAAAACACTTCCCATAACAGGCAGGACTATCCAAAGCACCCAGTTGTGATCAACTTGGGAGATAAATTCTCCAGAGTACTTTTCCAACTCTGTATGAGGGTATGACTAAGAGACTTTGTAGTAAACTGAGAACTACTCAGTTCAAACATGTCAGTTCCTACTGGAAATGAATCAATACTGCAGCCACTACTGATCCCCTGGTGGCACTTAATGGGTAGAAATACTGGAAAACATAATTGTTCTTTATCTGGACAGTGTTTGTAGCTGACTTTTGAGAGAAATGCAATTAAGTGAGCATCCTAGGCAAACGGTATGATTTCTCTTCTAGAAAGTAAAACAAAAGCTGCATGAGTTATCCACTATAAAGGTCCTCAATTTTCTGCAGCTTCAACCCATCTCACCACAACATTAAATACCGGCAAACACAGCTTTTACTAACGAGCTTCCATTCGCTTTCTGTCATGACGTGCCTATTTGGGTTTGAGAATCCGAAACAGCCGCTCCAAGTTTCAGCGGCGCCGGAGCCGCCCCCGGGAGCGCAGCCGTGAGCCCCTCAGTTACTACGGCGATGAATGAGATATTTATACCCGGGCGGGCGGGCACGGCGTCGGGATGAGTCACCGGTGGGGCCGTGCGGGACTCGCAGCCTGCGCGCTGCCGCGGCCCCTGCAGCGGGGGAGCCGCCGGCTCTCCTCGCCGCCGCCGTCCGGGAGCTGCCGCCGGGGGCCCGGCACGGCCCCTTTGCACACCGCTGCCCGCCGGGTCCGGGGTGTCCCGGGGGTGTCCCGGGGGTGTCCGGGCGGAGCGGGGTCCGCGCGTCCCTCGGCCGCGGCGGGGGCGGGAGCGGCACCGGCCGCCAGGGGGCGCGTCTGCCCCCGCCGCGCCCTC